>NC_133475.1:12042873-12057842 GCF_025370935.1 Choristoneura fumiferana | reverse complement strand
TAATTATTTTTCATCCAAAGGAGTATTCTCCTGCCTGAGGTGGTCTAATTGACAAAGTCAATATCTGTTGAACCGATCCTAGAGAAATCGAGGAAATGTAGGCACTAAGCACAAGATTTTTTTTTTTATATCTCATTTGCTCTGGGAACATCCAGGTCAAACGATAATTTTTGATTTTGACTTAATAAAATATGAAGTAGGTAAGAAGGTATGAACAATTACTTTGCTCACCCGCGCGGTATAATTAATTGTACCAATGTAGGTAATCGTTTATAGTTCGTTGATATGGTTATATTCTTCTTGGCAATGATGGTCTTTCTGAAAGCGCTGGTAGTTTAAAAAAACCGGCCAAGTGCGAGTCGGACTCGCGCACGAATGGCACGAAGGGTTCCGTACCATTATCTATCAATATTATTTAGACATTCATTAGCAAAAAACGGCAAAAAACAAGTTGTTGTATGGGAGCCCCGCTTAAATATTTATTTTATTTTTTATTAAAATATTTATTTTTAAAGTGATTATACAACTACAGATTCTGTGAATATTTCAAGCGTCTACCTGTTGCCTTTATTAATATAAAGCAAAAAACGGCAAAACAATCACATTTGTTGTATGGGAGCCCCCCTTATATTTTTATTTTATTCTGTTTTTAGTATTTGTTGTGTTTAGTGGCCAAGTATACATAATCTGTGAAAATTTCAAGTGACTAACTATTACGGCTCAAAAGATAGAGCCTCGTGACAGACAGACGGACAGACAGACAGACAGACAGCGGAGTCTCAGTAAGGGTTCCGTTGGCACCCTTTGGGTACGGAACCCTAAAAATGACGTCTAAAAGTGCCCTATTTACAGAATAAATCATATGAATTGAATTTTTAATTTGGACCTCTCTATGAAAATGTACCTAACACGTTCAATCAATTATTTAAGTGAAATATGACCAGATAATTATTTGTGAAATAATAATTTGCCAAAAAATGCTGACAGTAAAATTGCGATGAGTTGTTTTGCATACAATAGTAATCCGTCGTTATTATTTTCGCGCATAAAATCTGGCTCTCAAATGTATGCAGAAATAGTTATTTATTTTGTATGTATTAGAGTGGGCCACATTTTGCACCGCTGAGTTGGTATAATTCCAGCTGAATATCTTGCGGCCACTTCGTCTTGTCATTGCTGTTTCTTTCCGAATGCGCCAGGCTGATAGTTAAGGAATACAAGGCTTAAGGGGATCCATGCCCCAATGACCTTCGATCTGAATTCCTTAGTTTTCTAATGATTTTTTGTAGCTTATTATATTAACAACAACGGCTTTTAACCAATATAGTATCCCATATTTACTTCAAAGTTCATTGTTTGGCGAGATATTTGGCATCAAACTTGAAAAATTTAGGCCAAAAAACTGGTTTCTGGCCATAACTTTTGTGTTAATTAGTTTAAATGAAAACCCTCAACCACGTTTTTAGAGACGTCAAAGACGAACCCAAATATGTAGATTTCGTATATGTTAGATCTTTCACGTCAATAGGGATACGAAATAAGTGTTTATTCAGACAATGTTTAAAAAAAATCATACAAAATTAAGTATTATTATTTTTTTTTCAAAATCCGGTAGACAAAAATGGAGATAAAAGATTGGAGAACCGATAACCATTTGAACTATAAATTCTATCTGTAGTACAAAAGTAAGAGATACGATTCAAAACTTGTCAAAAATCGATGAAACCTGGTAACCCCTTAAAAGAGCTCTGTTTGGCCTACCCAACAAAAATGTTTTGTTTGTTCTGTCATCTTTTCTAATTAAAAACTGTAGTGCGGCATGATGAGCGATTGAATATTAACTTTCACTTTTAAGGCTATATATACATTTATTTCTTTTGCAGGTCGCAAATATGTTGGAAGGAACGAAAATATAAACTCGCACTCGCAAATGGCGAGCATCTTCGATATCGCTAAGGACACCGTCCTTTTCTTCGTCTTGTCCTGTTACTACGTACTAGAATCACTGTTCTGGACTTTAGTGCCTAATGCTATCAGGCCCATGAAAAGCTTGAAGGGATTTAGTAGTGCTGGTGACAGGGGGTGGAGGGGGGTGGGGCGGCAGCTGGCTGTCAAGTTAGCAAGGCTTGGTGCAAGAGTTGTTGTTTGGGACATCAATAAGGAAGGTATGTGGAGTTAGGTTCTTTAATTAGCCAATGATTTTATGATAACAAATAAACACATTTTAGACATGCCCAAAATGACAGTTTTCTATTAATACATGTTCAACACGTGTTCAACAATATGTTTAACTTTTTGTGATATTATGGAATAAGTGCGCTTTTTGATTGGTAATAAAACACTAAAAGGTTAACAAGTAGAGATTCCTCAAAGGGATAATTGCGCCGTTGTACAGTCACCAGCATCGATATCTGATACAACAAAGCGTGCATAAATATGTGAAACAACTCTATTTCTAGGGCGTGTCAGATATTCTTGCACGCTCCGCTCCGCTGTGGCAGATATTAATGCCGTGACTCACCATGGGGACCGGCGGTAGATTTTTTGACATTTACAACAAGAGCATAAAATGTGCCATTTTACCCGAGACATTATAGCCATGATAGACACGTCGAGGGGAAAATGGGTTTAATGCTCGAGTTTTACACTCTGCTTTTCACTTCGATTGAGGGCAAATGAAATAGCAATAGTGGAAACAATAAAATTTTTCACTTACTTTTGTTTTCATGTATTACTATATAATTATAAATTTTTAGTAATTAGTTTTATTTTGATTGATTTGATTGATTTTTAACTTACTTATATAAAATTAAAAAATATTAAAAAAACATGTAGATTGGTCTTAGTTAGACGAAGACTTTACTTTACGCACTAGAGCATAAAAAGTAATTTTATATCGCCTAGATCCAGCATAAATACCAACTTTACGAGCATGAGAAGTGAAAATATCTTTCCACTGTTACTATTTAATTTCCTCTCAATCGAAGTGAAAAGCAGAGTGTAAAACTCGAGCATTAAACCCATTTTCCTCTCAACGTATCTATCCACCCTCGCCGTACCGGCTCGGGTGGCTATATGAACGCCTCGGGTAAAATGACTCGTTTTATGCTCTTCTTGTACAATCTACCATTCTCTTAGCATTTACAGTATAGGACAACATTAAGCCATATGCATAATGTAAATAATAATAAATATCATGGGACGCTTGACACCAATTGACCTAGTCCCAAACTAAGCAAAGCTTGTACTATGGATACTAGGCAACGGATAAACATACTTATATAGATGGATACATACTTAAATACTTTGACTGTGCATGTAGGTAGGTATCTCCATTTTTGTCAAATTGTGTTGATTTGTTTAATTTTTTCTGCAATAAAGAGTTTACATACATTTGACCTCTTCGGTTCTGGGAAGTACAGGACACCGGTAATTTCAAGAATCTTTTCATCACACTTGCTCGTAAACAGTGTCGAAAGATGCAGGCTACCTTGGTTGAAACCCCCCAAATAAAACACTCGACCTTAATGTACTTGTCATGAAACCCGTGGTCGGTAAATGAGTCAATGCGCGTACTATTTTTTCTTGTCATGAAGCCCAAGGTCGGTAAATGAGTCAGTGCCCGTACTGATGGCGCTGCGCGCGCTGCTGCAGGCCCACACGCACACGCACGCTGCGGCGCATGCTGCGGAAGGGGGAGGGGGAGGGCGGCGCTGCCAAGAGCGCAGCCTAAGGTATCGCCAATATTTGGAACAATTTTATTTTTTCTTTTAGAAATATAAAATGTTACTCGCAAATGTGATGAAAAACATTGTAGGTATGTCGCACGGGCGGTACTAGAATTACGAACATCGACTCATTAAAGCCCTCAGTCTTCGACTTTGGGCTTCTAATAGACTCTCGTTCGTAATTCCTTATTTACCCCCTTAAGACACAATGTACTATTGTCCATAACGACTTAACATAGCGAAGTACCTATATAACGAAGAAGCGTGGCATATTGTATGTTAACAGCGTATTCCTTCTCTAAATAACAGGCCAGGACTTCATCACTAAACTTGCGATATAGCCATAAAACTATGCTGATCATTGTTGTAATTAATTACAACGACACAACCGTAGTAAGTCGCCAATAAATGGAATCGTCGCGTGCTACGACTACTTAAATAATACAGTAATAAGAATAAGAATTGTTTCTGAGATTAAATACGGCGTCAATAGGTACATTAATATTAAATAATTGCGCAGATTGACAAAAATAAATGCTGTAACGAGCTTGACAAAATGTGGCCATATGTATTGGGTTTATTTACATCCTGGCAGATTTACATGAAGATATAACTAGTAGCTAGCTTTTGTAATAGTAAGTACTTCCCTCCCACATAGAGACGTAATTATTTGTTGTACAGTCTAACTTGTGTTATTTTGATTTCCATTTAACTTTAAGGTACCATTGAACAGGTCATGAAATTTGAGACTCAGTAGCCTAAATCTTACCTACTCTTATAAAGGTAATCATTTTTTTTAAATACTGCGCGTTTAAAACAGGTTGGGCAGGTAAAAGTTCGTAATAAAGTTCGTTTCGTAAAGTGTTTCTGATTCATACATACTCGTATTTGGCACGTAATTACGTGAATATTGCTCGTCAAGTTTGTGAATTTTTCAATTTTTCCTTTAAATTACAGTTAATCAATATAATTATTCATTAATATTATGTAAAAAAAAAAACTTTTTTTTAGACTATTCCTAAACTTTTTAGATAGTTTCTGTCATCTAATTATTGAACTGATCTATCTGTCGATGATAACGGAAATCAATAAAACACCGGTGTAAATTACCCAATATAGTCTACAATTCAAATGAGATTGAGAGGTAGAAGATTTATGGAGTTTCTTCGTAGACGATCCTTGTTAATATGCTTGGTACGTTTTAGTTGCGCACTTAGAAATCTATGTTATATACCTACTTCTGTTTAAGCAATAGCCTTGCCAGTTTTTAACCGCCGACGCAACAGAATAAAATAAAAACGCCCGAAAAAAACGCTGCTTGAAAGACAATTAAAAAGTAAAAAATAATTATGCGCTACCTAGCTGTTGCCCGCGACTTCATCTGCGAAGAATTCGTTTATCTCTATCCCGCGGGGGACTATGCTGATTTCCCGCAAAATTAGCCTAAGTTAATTTAGTATAAAGTATCTAGTAATATTTTTTTATCTAAGCGTCGTCGGTGTCGGGGGACCGCTAAGGTAACATGAAACTAAATATGTGTAGTATTTTTTAAAGTATTAACCTTAGCGGTCCCCCGACACCGACAACGGTTAGATAAAAAAATATTACTAGATACTTTATACTAAATTAACTTAGGCTAATTTTGCGGGAAATCAGCATAGTCCCCGCGGGATAGAGATAAACGAATTCTTCGCAGGATGAAGTCGCGGGCAACAGCTAGGTAGGCATAATTATTTTTTACTTTTTAATTGTCTTTTCAAGCAGCGTTTTTTTCGGGCGTTTTTATTTTATTCTTGGTGGCGTTTTTTAAGTCGGGGGTTTTTTAAATTTTAAATTAAGTTTTTATTTCATGTTTTTTAACTTTGATATATATTTTTTTTAAACTGTACTAGTGTGTTGGATATCCTCTGGCTGCAGCATCAGCTCATCTTGTTGCCACCATTGCATTGTATGTAGAATCAAATACTGATCAAAAGGAATCAAACACGACATATCTGCTATTATTTTTCAAGAGTATACTGGTGTGCTGGATATTCTGGCTGTAGCATCAGCTCGTCGTGTTGCCACCACTGCATTGTATGTAGAATCAAATTACTGATCAAAACGATTCCAAACACGACATATTGCTATTATTTTTTATAGAGTGTACTAGTGTGCTGGATATCCTGGCTGCAGCATCAGCTCGTCGTGTTGCCACCATATTGCATGTATGTAGAATCAAATTACTGATCAAAACGAATTAACACGGCAAACTTTGTTAGTATTTTTTTATACATATTTAGTGGATAAAACATACTGAACAGGATTTTAAAAGTAGGGTATTTGACAACTTTGTATTTATTTTATAAAAATATGTCACTTGTCAAGTTTGTTTATTTTTCAATTTAACTATTAACAATGACTGGTTTTTCGAAAAAAAAAAAAATTTTTTTTTGTTTTTCAATTTGACGAAAAAGTTAATTATCAGGTAATTCATATCAATGAACTGAGCCGTCTGCCGAAGTTAACAGCTATCAAAAAAAACACGGTGTATATCATCATATCGACACCTCCTACGTATACTGGTACAAGTGACAAATTTCTGATTTTTAGTTTTTTGCAATTTTGTGATTAATATTTCCTTATTTACCTACCACAAAAAATTTGGACGGATATTCCTTTTAGTTTTGGAAATAAAGTGACGTATATGAATGCATCTAACACCGTTTTGCTAATCGGTACAACGTATACTGAGGCAACCGACATGCACCACTATACGCGGCACCGATATTGTCGCGGGCCCGGGGAAGTCGAGTGTAACTGGCAGTTGCCTCAGTGTACGCGCTAGCCGTCGCTGCGTGCGGACCGTTTAAACTGTTCTACGAGCACATAATTTGATAGTATATATAAAAAAAAACATGTTTTGGTTTGGCAAGACCACAATAGCCGTATTTCTCATAGACAGTCATGGAAACTAAATCCAATGTGAAACCTTTTCGTGATCTATTTCGCTATGATTTCTTTGGCAAATGTATGGGATGTCAACATAACATTGGTAGTACAACGGTTCCACCCCAGTACCAGTACGTGATTAAATTTCCTCGGCTATACCTACATGTACGCGTGCTAGAAATATAACATTGCAGTATTACATTGCATTTTGGTAGTTGAGCATCCCCAAAAAGAAGGCGAAGGCATGCATGCTTTAATTAAAATGAGAACAGTAAATTTCAATATACCTACAGGTTGATAAAAAAATCCTGTACTATACTGTAACCCATATTAGGGCTACTGATTACTAATACGATATAAGTGGGAAAACATCGAAATTAGAAGTCTTCTTGCGACTCCACTTCCATACAAACTTTTTTTTTTCGAATCACAGTATTTTTCTACTTGGATCATATTAGTAATTAGTAGCCCTAATGTGGTTTAAAGTATAGTACAGGTTTTAATAACACCCTATACACATTTTTTATACACACCTAAGAAATGGTACCTGGCTATGTATATGGCGAAAACGGGTAAACCGTATGAAGTTATAGAAGTTTCCCAAGACTCAGAAACAGACACAAAATTTAAATCTATTGTCAAGAAGACATTAATATATAAGGCGTATTATTAAAATTAATGATTATATCATGGATAGGGAAATTTGGAAATAATTCCGATCCGCATTGGCGAGTGCTTACTCCAAATAGCGAATTGAGAACTGTTTTAAATATGTAGTTGTGTTAAATACTTGTGATGTATAGATATCACTAAAATATGATTGTAAATCTGTTTACAAAATATACCTAGGTTTATTGCCAGACTCTTCTCAACAGAGGTTTTTACGAACCGGTGGTAATTTTTTGACATTCATAAGTGCTTGTTACAATCTAAATTGAATAAAGATATTTTGACTTTGACTCAATATTTCATGTCAAAGCTTGTCTTAAGCAAAGTGCCAATCAGACTCGCGCACGAAGGGTTCCGTACCATCTATACAACTTCATTAGGATTAGCAAAAAAATGGCAAAAAAAAACATTTGTTGTATGGGGGCCCCCTTAAATATTAATTCTGATCTATTTTTTGTTATATATATATTATATCGACTACAGTTATACATAATCTGTGAAAATTTCAACTGTCTAACTATCATGGTTCATGAGATACAGCCTGGTGACAGACGGACGGACAGCGAAGTAGTATAAAGTAGTAGGGTTTCCGTTTATACCCTTTGGGTACGGAACCCTGAAGAGGCACAAAAAGCTAAACCGTTATGTGGATACAAATGGGTGCGATGCGATATATGTATCACATGAGGAACCTTTCACAATAAAATATGAGTACACATTTGAACAGGAATACGAATCCATTGAATGTGCTTCCATTAATTTAAAGCACTTAATACAATTACTTTTCTTAATAAAACCATTTATATTTCAAGTGAGGTTTTTTATAAAGGTATATTTCTGTATTTTGTATAGCACGTTTAAAACATTACTAGCGGTATATTGGTACAAGTGGCATGCTAATGTTAGCGTATAATGATGCAAGTGATAAAAACGTTTATAAATCAATAGATGAAGGTAAAAGAGCATCTTTTTTATTGTTCATTGCAAGCCATATAAGTATTTCATCTAAAAATTCATATACAATATAAAAATATCGTTAGATCAGTAATCTACGCATTACGCCGTATACTGGAGCAAGTGGTAATTAGCTCAGTATACCGCACAACTACAAGATGTAAAATACGCGTATAGTAGTGCATCTGCAATTTTCTCAAAAACTATAAGAAATTTCAAAATTCCATGAATACAGGTAGAAAGCAAATATTTTCTTTGGAACCAATGCAAAATTTTGAAAAGTTATATCATCAAATGAGAAAGTTACAGGTTTTTGAACCTTTGAACAGCTCTCCTGTAAATTTATGATTATGCACTTGTACCAGTATACGTAGGAGGTGTCGATATTCTGGTAATATATTTATATAGTTTATTAATCCTTTAGATTTGTACATTATTATAAGTATTAACTGACGCCAGGCTTTCTTTTCGCGGACTATTCAGACACGGCAACTTGGATCTACTAGTAGGGCTCGGCGATCTGACACGAATCTGAGATCCTATCCGCCAAGGTTCCGGTGTAGGTGGCTTTAGCACCCCTTTAGACTTCTGAGCCCTTACACGCCAGCTTTCCGGATTAGGTGACTTTACCAAGCTCTTAGACCTTGGAGATCGTATACGCCACGTTTCGGGTGCAGGCTGCATTACCACGTCATCGCACAGTAATTCTCCAACTCCCAAAGCTTTTTCTTTGGCTGTTTTCCATTGAAGCAACCACCGCACGTCAGAAGCCAACTTTTCTACTTTGTCGCTCAGCATGTCAAACCTTTGCAAAAGCAACAAATCTCTATAGGCAATGTCGTTCTTTTTGACATTCGTTTCGATAACACGCATCACGGAGTCGGCCACTGCTGTGATTTCCTCAATGTCTTTGTCGTGAAACGCTGCGAGAATTAGTTGTACTTCAGGTGGCATCTGCTTCATCCATAGCGTCCTGATGAACGACTCTGGTCTAAACGATCCGTAGTTTTGACGCAAATGCTTATACAGTTCGGATGGTACGTTGACAAAGCCTGCATGGAAATTGTGTGAAGACATCGGGAATTGTTTTATGTTAACTTGGTGTAGTTGAACTGTAATCTGCATGGACAAACATAAATAAATCTATAATAAGTTAGTAATAGATAAAACTACACGGCAAGAAAATGACAACCTTACCTAGTCTGCTGATTTTGCAAATCGTTTTTGCTGCTGATTTTACAAATTGCGAAGCTTTTGTTTAGGTATGCAAATTAATAGCTCAATGGCAAATATGCACAAAGGACGGGTATCAGAGCAGAAGCAGGCCAAAAAAAGAGATGATGCGATGGCGGGATTATTTGGACCGTTTTGATCCAAACTGGCAAAGACGAGCGGAAAGAGAATAGGTAGTTTCCCAGCAGTTGGATTCCTAATAGGATGATGAGACTTGTGCTTTTATTCTATATTTTAGACTAGATTTCATCTCCCCAGTCATAACATAACTATTACAATATATGACTTATCAAAATTAATGGAACAAGTTTCGGCCACATTGCAGTTTCGTTAAACGTGATAAGTCCTGGGTGTTGTAATGTTATGTATGAGTGAAAATCACGAAAGTTTAAAACATTATAGTTATTTCTCTTATTGGTTTTTACTATCATATGATAACGCCAAGAAGCTAAAATACTAAATGTATAAAGTGTATAAAAACTTACGTCGTGGTTTATAAACAGGTTTCGAATTGCATAAGTACTTCTAAGAATTCATTTAGGCGAGCGAGAGAATGTTATGTGATAAGAGGCGATGTAGACATTTCTGTGTAAATAGGTATTTGAGTTAGGATGGATAGAATTGCCATTGCTAGTTCAGACCGGAGTTCACAATAACAACGTCGGGACCAACGTTACATTTTGGAAAATTAAAATCATCGGCGGCATTTCGATTTCGAATGTTCTCAATGAAATAGGTATGCACCAAATGATGGCTGTCAAATGTCTAGAAAATATTACAGTTATAGTGACAACTGAACGACCAACTACCACAGCATACCACAGTTAACGAGTTGCGTTATGTCATATGTCAACAACAAATTAATCAAAATAGTCTGGATACAATGATTCAAATATCAAGCTGTTTATTTTTTAAATAAAACCTAATTATATTTTGTAACTTAAGTAAAAGATACCTTGTAGTTTAAATACTTCAATTGAAAGAGTGAGACATATTTCCGCATGTTATTTTTATTACAAATTTGGTCACTATGATGCCATGCCGCATATGAACTGGTGATGTCGCTCTTGTGTTTCTCTATAGGTATACTACTCTATGTGCAAATTTAATGTTGACCTTTAATGGACATTTTAGAGTGCGACATTTGTTCTAGTTATGACCACGGCGTCAGTTAAGTTTGTGTTAGGTTTAAAGCTGGATGATTAAGGGTGAAGACCAAAAAGTTGCACAGCGTTAAAGCTGCGTTACTACGTGCTAAGGCAGCTTTAACGGTGTGCAACTTTTTGGTCTTCACCCTTAAAATGAAAAATGAGAAATTTAGCTTTAGAAATGTATTGTTGTTAAACAAGTTCCTAATCAGTTTGAGTTATTTATAGAATTAAAAAGAACAAGGTTGAATGCAGTTACGTGCGCGAATTCCATAACAAACATGGTACCAGCACCATTTCTCGATTCTACCGCGCGATTGCGACTGCCTGCCCTTAGCTACAGATCTGTTGCGACTTTTCGATCGTCTACGCGATGGTGGGCGACGTGTCTGATTGTTAGAATTCCCACGGCTTTTAGATCTTCCTCGTGTTTGGGTATGGCAACATTTTGGCCTGGACTCAAGGCTTCTAACATCAAGGGTCAACTTGTTGACCTTAGCACTAAGCTCCTCAATTTGTTTCTTTAGTTCATCAGTAGAAGTCTCTTTCTTAGGAGCCGCTCTGATGACCTCCACAATACCATCAGCAGCTTTGGCGAGGTCATCCAAATTTTTCTCAGGCATAGCTGCCAGTATCATCTGAGCTTCATGAGGCAGTTTACTTAACCACACATACTTTATGAATGAATCCATATTTGGCTCTTTGTTCAGACCTTTCAGGAGCCACAAAAAACTAGATGGTTTCTTGTCACCAATGTCTAGTTTCATCCATTCCAATGGCATATTCAGAGGTTGTATGAGTTTAATGCAGTGCCTTCAGTCAAATTGTTCGCTTTCTTAAGATGACTGTAATGATGTTGCTGGATACCTAGACAAAGAAAAGCATGTTTTAAAAAAAGGAAATGTACCTAACTTAGCCAGATTCACACTTAAATAAGTTTCTGTTAAAAATTAAGTTTTAATACAAGCTTTTTGCTGACTGTACTTGCATTGTCATCCAACTTACATACTTATTTACTTATACAAAATTTCAAGTCAATCTGACCACTGAAAGTGGGTTAACATGAACTTACAAGGTTTGATCCAACAACAAACACGGCAAGTTAAATAAAAGCTTATAATAAAAAAACCATTTAAAAATCCGGCAAAGTGTTAAATCGGCTCGCACACATAGCGCATCGTAAAAAATATTGGCAACAAATAAAAAAAATTGGTCAAGTGTGAGTCAGACTCGTATATAAACGGTTCCGTAACTCCGTACAATGTTTTAAAAACAGTTCAGTAATAAATTTGTTAAAAATTCTAATTTCTAACTGAATTTTTTGCCCCTCGTTACCAAAGTATTTGTCAAGACAAATCGACTAGCCCCTAGCTACTGTCGGCTGTCACCTTGCCTGCCTAACAACGAATACTAAAGCCTAGCAACCAAATCATGCTAAATAAAACACGTTTCTTGTATGACAACCCCCTTTAAATTTTTAACTTTACTTATTTTATTTTTAGTATTAATTGTTATTGCAACCACAGTAATACATAATCTGTGAAAATTTCAAGTGTCTAGCTATTACGGCTCAAGAGATAGAGCCCTGTGACAGACAGATGGACAGACAGACAGACAGCGGAGTCTCAGTAATAGGAACCCATTGGCATTCTTTGGGTATAGAACCCTAAAAACATATTTTTTTACACATAAGTAAATTCGGATTTTTTCCACTAGTATTTTGAGGCTTTATAGCTTCTTGTTGATTTAATAATTCTATGTCAATAGACGAACCCCGAAAGGTTTTGAATCCCATGGTTTTTATATTAACACACTGCCAAGCGGTTGTTTTAATCGCGTAAGCTCAGAAACTTAATTTCACATTCAGTGAAATTTGACACTACTTCATTCATTATGTTACTTAACTCGTGTTTCTAAGAAACTGATACTTCTACTTATAATACGTATGTAGGTATTACGTGTTCCAGCTTAGCTAAAAACATGTACTTAATAATGAAATATGTGAAATACCTAGCACGGATGTCATTATTTCTACTTACTTGAATGAGAATGCTTTGGTTTAATTAATTACGATATCAATTAAGTTTTAACTTCTTTTGAATTATAAACAAGTACACAAACTATTTGGCGGGTACATACCTTCAAACTAAAATAAAAAGTGAAGTAAACTTAAGTACTGAATTGAGTAACTGAAGGTGAAGAAATAAACAGTAACTAACTGAACTATTTAAACTTTGACGTTTGACTTGACAGACGTCAGATCAGACTGAACTATTTGCCAATGTCACGTCAAATTGCGTGATTTTGACTACTTTTGTGGAGCTAAAATAACGGGACACTGTGGCAATTAGTTTACGTCATTTCATTTACACGATCAGATGTCAACTGTCTGGGTGACACTATTTACCGGTACGGATAATACCAACATGGAAATACCGACTCGATATTTCGTGTACACGCCCATACAAACTGGTGACTAACTGACAAGTTTCTATGGGCGTGTACACAAAATATCATGTTGGTATTGTACATCCGGTAAGTAGTCTCACCCCCAAACCCAAGTTAACCCAACTGTCTCATCGCGATTGTTTACGGGCAAGGAATACACGTACCGTTCGGAATCGATCGGCAGTCATCGAAATGAGAGAAGGGAAAACAAATCTTAAAGCCTAAACATAAGACTTGAACTCAAATGACAGCCGTGGTCTCGACAGAGACGTTAAGCTACGAGAATTGTGCCCCTGCCCCTTTTTAAAAGTTGCTGGTACATGATGATTGATGATACATGTTCATTGTTAGTAATAAATTTACTAATTGGATATAATATGGTACCTATTAAATTAAGATATAGTCACGAGTTATATTAATGTATTTTCTCTGAAGTAAACAAGTTATATTTTTTTCCTATGGAACGGAAATTATTCTTAAATAATTAAAATCTGAAACTTTTTTGGTAAGTTTTGTAAATGTGCTTGGAACATCAATCGGGCGTATAAATAACATTGATCATCATCGTCATCATCATGTCAGCCGAAAGACGTCCACAGCTGGACATAGGCCTCCCCCAAGACTCTCCTCTCCACTCAGACCATGAATGAATATAAATATACCTAAATAACATTATTTTTAAAATATTCAGAGGTTATTAACGTATTATCTATGCGTATTACTATCTCTGATGGGATGGCTCTTTTTTTTGCTCTGTGCGCATTCCAGGTAGGTATACATACCTAAGTACTTATTACTTTCATGTTTATGGGCGTTCATAGTGATTAAATACTACGGCTTTTAAAATGTCAATAAAAAAAGTTATCTTCGTAATAATGTTTTGTTAATAATCAAATTATATGTTCCAATCTAAGGCTTACCACGTTGTCATTGTTAATTAAAGGCGGCTGGACAAAAGACGACGACGTTCCTCTGGAGACACGCATAAATCAGCACAAAGCGGTACTAAGCGAAGGTGTGCTAGACCCGCAGGCGACCGTTCTGGCCATCTTCCCGTCCCCTATGATGTATGCTGGCCCTACTGAGGTATGTTAATTACTTGAAAGTTTGCTTTTTTGCACACTCAGACAATCTTTCTTACGGTGCATGCAAAATTTTAATATACTAGCTATGATATTACACGACATGGGTGCCTTTAAAAGGCAAGTCATCTGAGACATGGCACACGAACAACGCGGCTAACCGAGCGGTTTTAGCGCGCCGTCCTCTTCAAAGTATCGCTTGAGAAAAAGACGGCGCGCTAAAATGGCGTGGTAAGCCGCATAGTACGTACAGTCACCAGCACCAATATCTGACACACAAGCGTGCATAAATATCTGATACGACTCTATTTCTAAGGCTTAGATATTGTGGGCAGATATTAATGCTGGTGACTGTACATAGTCTAATGGTGCATCATGATCCTTTTTGATATTTTTTAGAAAGGTCGAATTGTTACGAGCAAGTAATAATTCATCATCTAGTTTATCTTAACATTAATACTTTTTATTACTTACTAGCTTGTCCGCGACTTTGACTGCGAAGAATTCCTTATCGATTTCCCACGCGGAAACTTTCTCTAAATACCTAAATGGTAGGCCATGGGCGTATCCAGGGGGGGATGGGCAATGGGGGGCAACTGCCACCCCCTGGTAATTGTAAGCTGTTCGTAATTTAGATGATGATACCAGTCAATGGTCGTACTTTTTATGAGCTAACAAACTCGATTTTCGTATAGAATTTATACGGCAATAGCTCATTATGACTTCTTTTATTTGTTAACTCAATCGACTATTTGGTTTAAAGTTTTCTTTAACTT
>NC_133475.1:11966754-12042773 GCF_025370935.1 Choristoneura fumiferana | reverse complement strand
AATTTTATTTAGTAACTAGCTTTTGCCGCGACTTCGTCTGCGTAGATTTTTATATTTACACAATACTCGAAAAGAATAAAGTTATTTTCCCGCATTGGCCGTTTTCGTGGATTTTTCGAAAAATCCCTTCAAACTACGGCTAAACAATCAACTGAAAAATCTGATCATGATCACCAAGTTTCACATCTATATTGCTCAAGAAATAACATTTTTATTCTTCGCTTACTATTTTCCTACATCGAGCGATCTCAAAGATTGCGTACAGTCTTTGGGATCGCAACCCAGCCTCGCGCTGGCTTGCCGTTTCAGCCGAAAGCGAAGCGGCCTGCCTGCCTGGCTAGAGCGCCAATGAGTCTCCCATCGCGGTCTTCCTCAGACTCCTGAGACCGTGCCCCTGTGGTCTTAATGCGCTGCGAGACTTTCGCGAAAGTTTTCTTTTTTTTTTCGGGAAGGCATGGTAACGCCTATAAAATGCGAGTCCCCATTCCGAAATCGTTTGAAATTTACTCCGCAAAAGAAAGAGAAAAATGTTTTTTTGAAGTTCTTTCGTGACCATTATTAAGTGCTTAAAGAGGCAATGCGTATGAATATGGATGCGATATAATTTTTCAACATCAGCCGGAAGAGGTCCTTTGCTGGACAAAGGCCTACCCCTTAAAACGCCACAATAATAATAATACTCGTAATAAATCCATTTAATTCCGCAAACTTGCCCCATACAATAAATACCTTACAGACTAACATACATATAATCAATATTATTACAATACAAATAAATTACAATGAACGACAACTCGCTACTTGCATCCACCGGTTTCCCGCAAGTCTCACGATGTCGTCATTCCACCTGGAGGGAGGCCTGCCAACGCTTCGTCTTCCGGTCGCCGCTCCTCGAGGACTTCTCCCCCAACGGATATCGGTTCTTCGAGCGATGTGGCCTGCCAGTTGCCTGCAACTTGCATATAATTTTTCGAGCTAAGTCAGTGACTTTAGTTCTTCGACGAATTCCGTATTCCGGATATAATTAAATTAGGATAATTTATGTCATTTTTCTATTAAAATTATACGCGTGTTGAATATTATGAGTGTTGATGTAACCACTACGTAACTATGTTAACTCGTTTGTTTCATAGTTTCCCATAAGATGGCACTGCGAAATGTGTGGCAATTAATTTATTGTCTTTTAATTTTGTTGTATTATTTAATCAATTACCTATTCAGTTAAATTTCTTGATATCCGTACCCCCTCTTCTAAACTTAGTCAATTTGGCAAAATCAGCGCCATCTGTTAGTGTAGCAGGGTACTCGATAGTCGTACAAACACTTGAAAATAAGTCTGCACCTCCTTCCTAAGTAGCGTCATAAGATACAGGTGCAAACTTAACTCAATCGAGAGTAGCGGCTACCAAAACCCCTCTTTTAGGGTAGTATTTTTAAAGTCTATAACCTGACCGGGGATTTTCTCGACAAATTTAGTAAAGTTTTCATGAAAATCCGTTCAGCCGTTTTCACGGTGATGCGTGGTCAAATAAACAGATAAACAGACAAAAATTCTAAAAACTGTTGGAACGTGTTCTGTTATCGATTCTAAGTATCCCCAGCCAACTTTTGTATAGATAGAAGATAGATGTATACATTATGCAATTATACACGTACGCGTGTTTGATATGGTATGTTGATTTTTACCATTACTTATACTTCTTTTTTTAGCATTAGAAAGAAGGCAAGCGATCTTGATGTGTCTTTTTATTGAAAAAAACTTTTGAAAAATAAGTCACAGCAAATAGTAACAATAGCAAGGATATATTGATCATTTACATGCTTTTGGTATCATAAGTAAAAGTAACTGTTTTTTTTAACCCTCTTTAAATAAAAAGACTCGTCAAGATTGTACAACCCTTTTCAAATGCTAAAAAAACTAAGTACAACCCTCAGGTACAACCATATACGGTAGTACTATTAGTTTTTCTTTATATGTAAGTAAAACTCTTTTTTATTAGTTTACTCCATTACTACTGTTTACCCAGCTCTCTAAAAGATGCACTGGAATGTGTGGCAATTACTTTATTGTCGTTTAAATTTTATCGTATTGTTAATCAATTAAATTTTCAATTAAATTTGTTGATATCCGTACTCCTTCTTTTAAACTTAGTTAATTTGGCAAAATTCTTCCTCAGTTCGAGTCCCAACGTTATTAATTTCAGCGCCATCTGTTAGTTTTATCAGGGTACTTGATAGTCACAGCACGTATTTAAAAACTTGAAGGTGGATTAACATCAAATCGAATGTAGTAGCTACCTCCACTTTTAAGGTTGAATTTTTTATACCCTAAGGGTCAAATTTTTATAGCCTATAACTGCCGGGAATTTTTCTCGTCGGATTAGTAAAGTTTGCGTAAAAATCCGTTCAGCCGTTCTCACGTGATGCGCGTCAAATAAACGACAAACAGATAAACAGACAAACAGACAAAAATTCTAAAAACTATTGGAACGTGTTCTGTTATCGATTCTAAAGTATCCCCAGCCAACTTTTTGTCGAATATCTTCCATGTACAGACTTTCGACCCTCTTCAGCTTTATTATATTATAGATAGAAGTAGGTATATTAATCGATTGAAATGACGTAGGTATGACAATTATGACAAACCTAAGCACTTCAATGAATTTTGCCCGCATTCGCATATTATATTACGAACCCTGTCAATGACAAGCCTTTCGGGGTTTGACGTTTACTTCTAAGAAACGGTCACTTGCTGCTACAACCACTTCCCGAAATGTGACATCTTCCAAAGTATCCATTTGGCAAAGTAACCACTTTCGAATCATATCGCATGAATCGAGCCTGAATTCAGAACTTGGATACTTATTGTCATCGCTGTACTCGCTAGTATAAACTTTGCTTCTTGTTAGATTTGATTATATAGGTAGTTTTACAATACATATATATTATACATAGGAAACGCCTTTGTTGTCGGATGACACCGTCACTTCGCCCGAGTAGTTACGCTGTCAGTCGCAAATATGCAAGAGATTGAAAAAAAAAACTGCTAAGAGCGATTGTTCCGTACAATTGTGTCGGTCCGTGAAAGCCAGTGAGAACAGAGCCCTGCTCCTGATGTACGCATTATGAAGTCATTTTACATTCAATATTCACATAGACATGGTCTCATCTGCACTTTGTTTACATCAGGTGAGATAGGGGTCAATCACGGTCACTTTTGTGTAAGTAAACGAAGGTTTTATGCATGTGAAGAAAATGAAGCATCATCATATATAGATAATCTCTATTACTCTTTTTAGGTTTCCGGAGCCAAAATGGAAAAAACGGAACCCTTATAGTTTCGCCATGTCTGTCTGTCTGTCCGTCCGCGGCTTTGCTCAGGTACTATCAATGTTAGAAAGCTGTAATTTTGCACGGATCTATATGTAAACTATGCCGACAAAATGGTACAATAAAAAATACAAAAAACTTCAGGGTACCTCCCATAGACGTAAAGTGAGGGTGATTTTTATTTTCTCATCAAACCCTACACTGTGGGGTATCGTTGGATAGTTATTTTAAAACCATTAGGGGTTTGCTAAGACGATTTTTCGATTCAGTGATGTGTTTGCGAAATATTCAACTTTAAAGTGCAAATTTTCATTAAAATCGAGCGTCCCCCCCCCTAAAATCTAAACCGGTGGGTGGAAAAATTTTAAAAATTCAGGATAGCAGTGAGTATAACAAACTTTCAAGGAAAACTATAACGGCTAAGTCTGCTTGAGAATTATTAGTAAATAGTTTAAGAGTAAAATAGCAGCCTATATGATAGCGACGGACTAAATTAATAATTTAATTAAAATTTTATTATAAGTATTTTTAAGTGATTATAATGTGCTTGAGAATTTGAAATCTAAAAATTACTATCATTGTATAAAATAAAAATAAAATAAAAAAAGAAACACAATAATTATTTAATGATTATTATAATGCTTTGCTTTTATTTGATTTATTAAGATATTTCAAAATCAATTGTAAAGTAAGTTATTTGATTGCCGAACTGCAGACTTGTTTTCAATGTATTATAAAAGGCGTTGCAATCAGTATAGGGGGCATTATTGTTGTAACTTTCAAAGTGAAGACATCTAAATAAAACTCCTATTGTTAAACACAGCGTTTGACTTGCCATCATGGATCACCCTCCAACATCAGAAGTGAGGGGAACTGATGCCCATGAACATGACGACAGTTACGAACCGTCATACTCGCCGGTTATCCAACAACCAACCGTCGGTTATTCTGCAAGTGGTAGTGAAATTGCTTTACTTCGTCGCCAAGTGGAACTATTAGAAAGAATGGTATTTTCAAGCAACCCTCAACCACGATCCACAAATTTTCATCGTAAGCTGACGGACATCTATCTACCCGAGTATGATCCCGATATTAACCAGCTGACAATTCAGGAATGGTGTAAACAGGTAGATTCTCTTATTTTATTACGAGGCTGCTCTCAAGAAATTGCCATGATGAAAGCCTTATCCTGCTTACGAGGACGAGCCAAAAAATGGGCAGATGCAAATGCACACGCATTAGCAGATTGGACTGCTATAAAAACACACCTTCTTAGCCAATTCAGCGCAGAAACAAGATACATAACTTTTGTCAACCGTTTTCGCGACTACACCTCAAATGACGCTGAGACCTACGCTGAATATGTGTCCGAAGCATGGCGCCTTTTTTCACGGATATCGCCTAATGCTCCAGTAGATCTCATGGTTGAAGCAGTTATTTCCGGGATTCGACCAAAATTCTATCAAGCTGAATTATTGAGATCAATGCCGAAAACACAAGCCGAGTTAATTGCAACTCTGACAAATTATCGTAAAAGATCAGCAGTTTCAAGTGCCTTTAATGAAGCGACAGAGCCTAAACGCCCTCGCACGGATACATCAACGGTTACTAATGACAGTAATCGCATTCGTTGCAACAAATGCGGTAGAAATGGCCATAGGGCCCAAGATTGTAAAACGCCGTTTTGCAACACGTGCAAACGGACTGGACATCACAGTGACAAGTGTTGGTCAAAAATTTCCAATAACACAGCACGCTTCACAACACCTACCTGGAACCAGTCTTCACGAGCAACACCGCAGGCTTCGCATCAGCCGACTCGAGTAGCAGCACCCGTGCCGAGCCAACCTGCCGTTAACGTAGTGGAGAGAGAGACTCCATGCCGCGCAAGTATACGTATAGGTAACACTGAGTTGACTTGTCTGATTGACACAGGTGCTGAATGTTCCCTCATAAAACGAAAATCATCAGGATCCATTCCTGGTAAGCGTTTTAATAAATTTACACAATTACGAGGTATTGGAGGTCACTTGATTACGTCCAATGAAGTAGTTGAAACCACTGTCACACTCGATGAGGTAACTTTCGAAACTACCCTACACGTGGTTGATAATTTGCCTTATGATGTTATTTTAGGAGTTGATTCTTTACAAATCCCTGGTATCAAAATAGAAATCACTAACAATGAAATATCAGTTAAAAGAGAACATTTTGTTGGTCAAATCAAAATAGATCCTTTTCAAAGCACAATCGATACCGATATTTCTGATAAAACCCTGCTAGAAAAAACTCTTTCCAAACATTCGAGCATTTTTGGTATCAATCTACCTTCGAAAATTGTAAAAACTGGTTGTTTAAAAATTCGTTTAAAAGATCAACATCGTGTTGTGAACCGACGACCCTATCGGCTTGCCCCAATAGAACGTGAAAAAGTGAAAAGTATCGTTCAGGACCTTAAGTCAAAAGGCATAATTAGAGACAGTTGTTCACCTTACGCTAGCCCCATTCTCTTAGTTAAAAAGAAAAACGGTGAAGATCGTCTTTGTGTAGATTTCCGCGAACTCAATTCAAACACGGTGCGTGATCATTATCCGCTACCCTTGATTCAAGATCAAATAGATAAACTCGCCACCGCGAAATTTTTCACCACTTTAGACATGGAATCTGGCTTCCATCAAATTCCTATAGCCGAGGAATCAATAGAAAAAACTGCTTTTGTTACCCCTGACGGCCAGTATGAATATGTAACTATGCCATTTGGTTTATGCAACTCTCCTTCTGTTTTTCAGCGTTGTATAAATAAAGCCCTTGGTGAGTATTTAGATAAAATCGCATTGGTTTATATTGATGATATTTTGATTCCATCTGAAACTGAAGAACAAGGTGTTGAACATTTAGATTTGGTATTAAGTAAATTAACGGAAGCAGGTTTCTCATTAAACATGGCAAAATGCAAGTTTCTTAAACGATCTATTGAATATCTGGGTAACATAATTCAAGATGGCCAGGTCAAACCAAGTCCTTGCAAAATAAAATCCTTAACAAATTCTTGCCCTCCTAATTCGGTCAAACAATTACGTCAATTTAACGGATTGGCTAGTTATTTTCGCCGATTCATACCTAATTTTTCGAGAATTATGGCTCCCTTGTATACTTTAACAAAAAAAGATGTAAAGTTTGAATGGACTGAGTCTCATGAAAAAATTCGTCAAGAAATAATTTCATACTTAACATCAGAACCAATATTAAGCATATTTAGACCTGATCTACCCACAGAAATTCATACCGATGCTAGCTCATTAGGATATGGTGCAATGCTAATTCAAATAGAAAACAATCGTAGAAAAGTAGTAGGATACTTTAGCATGAGAACTACAGATTCAGAATCAAAATATCATTCATATGAATTAGAAACTTTGGCCGTAGTCAAGGCCTTAAAACACTTCAGACATTTCTTATTCGGACGAAAATTTACCGTTGTCACAGATTGTAATGCCCTTAAATCTAGTAAAACAAAGAAAGAACTAACCCCTCGCGTTCACCGATGGTGGGCCTTTTTACAAAACTTTGACTTTGATATTAAATACCAAAAAGGTGATCAAATGAACCATGTAGACTTTTTGAGTCGAAACCCACTAATTAATATTATAACAAAGGACCCGTCTTGGTTAATTGTTGAACAAGAACGAGATCCAGAACTTAAACAAATTAGAGATGCCATAAAAAATAATGATCCATACGATAATAAGTATAGCCTTACTGAAAACTTGCTGCTAATATCTACTCAGAACCAAAAAGGCAATACAGTAAAACGTTCAGTCGTCCCAAATTCCCTTGTGTGCAGTCTCATAAACCGGTACCATGAAAATCTTTTACATGCGGGATGGGAAAGAACGCTTGCTAAAATTAGAGAGCAATATTGGTTTAAAAATATGTCAAAAAGGACTCGAGCATTTTGTGATCACTGTTTAAGCTGTAAAATCGGTAAAGGTCCATCAGGGAAAGTACAAATGACACTGCACCCAATTGATAAAGTAGCAATACCATTTCATACGCTTCACGTTGATTTAATGGGAAATTTAAGTGGGAACGCGAAAAAAGCATATGCTTTTGTTGCAATAGACGCGTACACAAAATTTGTATTAATTAATCCCTTACAAGATAAAACTACTGGCTTAATTTTAAAATCCTTTCATAATATAGTCCACCTTTTTGGTACTCCCAACAGAATTATTTCTGACCGAGAGCCGGCAATCATGGGAGGTGAAATACAAAATTTCTTCCAATCTGGACGCATAGAACATCACGCAATAGCACGCGGCGTTCCCAGGGCTAACGGTCAAATAGAAAGACTTATGAGAACGCTTAGGGACCATTTAGGTGTCATAGCGTTAAATCATAGCAAAGCTTGGATTTCTAAACTTGGTGAACTGCAACTATGTATCAATACAACTAAATCTAAAGCAACTGGTCATTCTCCTTTGGAACTTTTGATAGGAAAGGTATGTTCGTCTCCAGCTCTTGAGCAGATTTCCCTTTTAGAACATCACCTAAATAGGGATGATATTCGAAAAGAAGCCTCTGACAGGATGGTCGAACAAGCTAAACGTAGTAAGACTAGATTTGACGCTAGAACCGCAGCTGTATCCCCATTTAAAATAAATGATTTCGTTTATGTAAAGACACACAATGGTCTGGCAATAAATTAGGGCCTAAGTTTCTTGGTCCGTATCAAATAGTCAAAATTATTGACAACGATCGATATGAAGTTAAAAGTGTCAAACCAGGTTTTAGTAAAAACATAGTTGTGTCACACGAACACATAAGGCAAATTCCAACACCTAACTTAATAGAGCAAGTAACCGAAAGTGACCGTGATAGCGACTAAATATTTTGTGTATGTTTGTTAAGTACAAGTTATCATTTTTTTTTGTAAACAAATAAAGATTTACTTATTCACAATATCTAAAAGAGCACAACTCATGTGCCACCTAAAAGAGCACAATTTGTGTGCCACTTCAAAGAGCACAACTCGTGTGCCACTCAAAAGAGCACAAACCATGTGCCACTGAAAAGAGCAAGTAAATGCCACCTTAATAAATAATTCCTTTCAGGAAATGAAAATGAAATGACGCTCAGAGCACGAGCTGATGATCAGAATGGCCGTGATAGCGACGGACTAAATTAATAATTTAATTAAAATTTTATTATAAGTATTTTTAAGTGATTATAATGTGCTTGAGAATTTGAAATCTAAAAATTACTATCATTGTATAAAATAAAAATAAAATAAAAAAAGAAACACAATAATTATTTAATGATTATTATAATGCTTTGCTTTTATTTGATTTATTAAGATATTTCAAAATCAATTGTAAAGTAAGTTATTTGATTTGAACTGCAGACTTGTTTTCAATGTATTATAAAAGGCGTTGCAATCAGTATAGGGGCATTATTGTTGTAACTTTCAAAGTGAACACATCTAAATAAAACTCCTATTGTTAAACACAGCGTTTGACTTGCCATCATGGATCACCCTCCAACATACCTAAATAGTATATACCTAAACTTGGATGATTCCGTACAAAATACGAAATCCTTCAAAAAAATTTATTTATTTTTTTAGTAATGGCTACGGAACCCTATTTTGGGCGTGTCCGACACGCTCTTGGCCGGTTTTCATTGTTATAGTTACATATTTAGTTAAGATATCTTAGGTTACCCAGTTCTTTTTGTTTTTATATGTTAATACCTATGAAAACTCATAATTATATAAAATAATGTAATTAAAAACATAATCTGATAAATTTCATTTAATAAATAAGTACTCAAACGCTCGAACTAAATGCGATCGGGGACTACAATCCATGCCGCCCGTCTACCGTTCACTAAAGTAGGTATAGTATAGTCAACCAAGAAATTCCTTTACCACCCTAAAGTTAAAACGTCAAAGTCTATTTTCACTCACATGACCATCAGCCTTCTTGTTTTATTTCTGAAGAACTGTCATTCAAATTGGTAAAGCACTTTCTTGGTAGACTATACATATTCGTTTTGTAGTTGTATGGATTACGAGTATAGAGCTGTGATTTCGTAGAGTTATTTATGTGATCGTTTGCTGTAGTGGCAATACTGGCACGTTACTGTCTATCTTACGACAGAGAGTGGTTATGTCAGTTAATATCTAATCTACTTGTGAGATCCTATAATTGGCTTTATTGATACTATAAAATAAGTTTACTCTGTAAATTAAAGATGTTGGTTCTCCGAAAATAAATAAATAAATAATAGGAAAAAAAAACTCTAACCTTTATTCCTATAGCTGAAACCTGATAATATTTTATTTTTATTTACTTGTTACATGTTTACTTGTTTAAGTTGTGGTCATGAATATATTAATTAAGTGTAGTAGGCATAAGAATTAATGACTTATGTAACAGAATACCTTTACTTGACCGGCAAGAAATAAAATAAGATGGTTGTAGAAACGCTCTTATGATATGACATTGGTTTTGTAATCAGGACATTTTTAACAGAAAGAAAACGTAGCTTTTTAATCAAAGATAAATAAATTTTGACATTTATACCAAAGGGAAATGTTTAATTTCACAGACGATCAAGTTTCGTTATTGCAATCATGTTTAGTTGCAAGTGGCTGAACGTAATCAAAGTTCCTCGGTCCCCGGTCTCAGACAGCTTTAATGATGAGACCTGTTCCCCGTGTTTCAAACAATTTATCAATATTAATTAATTATTTATCAGGGTGGTGCTGCGCTTTCCCATCTTGAGCCAACAGCGATGAAAAGTTATCCACGACAAGGCTTTACTTGTTTTTGAAGTAATTTGAATCGGAGAGTGGCCTAACTTTTGGTGTAAGATACATGACGTACGAATTTAACTTTTATCAAGTATTGTCGTTTTCGTTTTAATTTAAGTGAGCGGTATGTTTAACGTTTTTTAATTGAATTTTGTACTCCATCGAATACTCGTCACACACGATGTACCAGATAAAATAGTGTTGAACACATTGCCTCGTCTAGCCAGAACCACGTAACGACGTTTTCATATTTTCGCTAGAAGCCGTCGTTAGGACCATTTTTCTACAGTTTAAAATATTTAAGAAGAGAATTTTGTTGTCCGTTTACGAGCGACATTATTTTTACGTTACTGGGGAAAAACATTATTTTCTCATTAAACAGTGAAGCGAGGGTTAGTTCGGTAAGATGTTAGATAGACTAATTTGTCAGATCGGGACGCGCAAGCGCTCCTCCATGTGGGAATTCTAATTAAAGTTACACAGCATTCAGACGAACTTACATGGTGCCGAGCGATGAGCCCCACGAACTTTGACCGTGTTATTTACTTCCTCAGCACGTACTATAGTACCAGCTAATAGCGACGTTGCCTTATCTTCGACAGTCACTTTGTTTGTAATACGGCACTGGAATATCACGAAATATGTAGGAGTTATCATCTTAGCCCTTATTAAAAGTAAATACATGCTGTTGAAAGTATAAGACGACCTTAATGCCATCACTTGAAAATACTATTGCCATCACAATCGTCATTTAACATCTCCGTTACTTTGTGTTTTGCAGCTGGATGCCAACAAATTTAAAAGTTTCCGAAATGTGTTAATAATGTGTTTTGCTGGCACTTAGCGTTTCACGTAATGTCCGAAGGTGTTTGTGAGAGCAAAAGAGATGCACCATATTGTTTTTCGCATGAGCGATAAAGATGCAATGAACAAAATTTAAAAACTGTAGCGAAATCTACCTATCAGTACCAGTGTAAGTTCTCACAGCACTACCTTAAAATTGTTAAGAACATTCTTTGCAACTTATCAGTTACTCTCACGCCATTGCACGGATTATGTTCAATTTACCGGTTGATTTTCCGAACTCCGAAACTTTTTCTATCAACGTTATTATTTTTACGTGTAGGTAACAAAATGCTCTCTTCTCTAACAAAACAGGACACATTATCATTAAAGTGAGCTGTTTACTTTACTGCTTAGGTACTTTACTTTATTTGCTAAAACCGGTGTTTTTACTTAAATGCCTTTCGTTACCTTTGACCTAAGCCCGGTATCAACCTAGTCATAGGGTATATACGACCAGCTTAACGATGAGCCTAAATTTTCAATTAATTTCACGTTGTATTTGTCACCAGTTTAAAACTCACAACTGGCAATAAACGATATAAATTCATGTAGCGTAACATAGGTAGGTAAGTACATTTAATAAAAAAGGTATCTTCCCTTTTTTCCTTTTCAAATTTTCGAATAAAGCTTCGAGTCCCAAGGGACACTCATCGGATTCGACTCCTAAATTGGATCTGAGTTTCCTCAGACGCGATGCGTCAATGTCCGTTCCTATCCGAGGACGATTATGACTGCTGTGAACCCATAATAAAATTATTCTGTGAAAGAACGCAAAACGCCTGCCACGCGGCATCTTCATCAACAGAAATCGATACATACCACACGAGCACAGACCTTGATTGCTGACGCCATATTTAAAGTCTCGTGATTTATATAAGCCACCACACCGAACCGCACCGGGGTTTAGGACGATTACAAAATCAAACATTTAATGAAATAAACTAAGTCGGATTCAATTTAAGTTTTTCGCTCTCAGAAGTTCTGCTAACAAGAACTTCCAATAATAACAGTAAATGTTCCCGTAGCTTATCTTGATGGTGCATTTGGAGGGAATCCAAACCATTTCCCTTAACGTGGCTGATATGTCACTGAGTTTCAGACGAAAAAGCAAATGACGTGAAAGTATATTGACGTGTGAATCATAAACCATTGTAGGTACGCCGTGAAATAGTGTTTGCCTGTAAAGTAATCATCATCATCATCATCATTTCGGCCATTGGACGTCCACTTTTGGACATAGGCCTCCTCCATAGACCTCCAGTTGCTTTGGTTGGAAGCGGTTTGCATCCACCGTGAACCCGCGACTTTAACCAGGTAATCCGTCCATCTGGTTAATCTAATACGTCAGTATATCTACGGAGTACAGCGTTATATTTAATATTTTTTTTGTAACCATTCTCATGACGGTGAACCGATCTTGGGCTTTATTTTCTCTACTTTTTGCTTAAGACAAAAGTAGAATAATTTTAAACGTAGTTTCGGTGTGGGCCATGCCAATTGAAAAAAATATTACACGTATTGTAATAAAAATTACTAAACAGTTAGCTCAGATTTCCACTTTCAAATGCATGACTCTCTGTTTGTCAAACTTACGGTCAGTAAAATATGTCAATTGCAACATCTTCCAAGATAAAAGAAGAATAATATCAGTACCGTGTCTTTAAATAAAAATGTTCTTACTATTTAATATCTATGGA
The DNA here is from genome assembly GCF_025370935.1 of Choristoneura fumiferana. Taxonomy (NCBI): domain Eukaryota; kingdom Metazoa; phylum Arthropoda; class Insecta; order Lepidoptera; family Tortricidae; genus Choristoneura; species Choristoneura fumiferana. The sequence continues at coordinate 12,030,083 of NC_133475.1, read as the reverse complement.
GATATCTGCGAAATACAAAGAGAAAGCTTGAAATTTCGCAATAGAGGCAGGCGGCGCGTCCCCAGAGGTTGCAGAACCTACCTGCCAACATTAGCATATCAAAATTGCTACAAGCAATATCCCTTAAATGTTTCTCCAATATCTTAAGATTAAAAAAGAGTATGTCATTGTAAAAATCGGATCTGTTTCATAACTGTTCTAGGACGGACAGGAAAATGAAGTGTTTTTGGGGATTTAATTTTCAGTTTATTTTTAATATAATTTTAAAGCATACTAGAGTAGACTTTTAATCGAGAAATTTTACAAGTTCCTTTAAATATCAAGTTACACTGTATACCAAAAATGAGTTAATTAAAAAGCTCGGACACATAAATGAAATACAAGAAAGGGAACTTCATAATTGCGGTTTTTGCCGAAATAAACGTTTTAGTGTCCTGAAATATACGCTATATGGCCGGAAAATGGTATAGATACTTGCGAGTGAGTACCTATAGCAAATAATTTCCTGTACGTGCTTTCGCCAGCGAACATATTAATCTACCAGAATATCCGTCGTAGTGTCTCCCAGTGGTAATAAAGAGCCGATTGTATATGGACAATAAATACAACTTCAGCGCGTAATTGGGCTTTTGTTTTATTACATTCGATTCTATAGAAATAATAATAATACAACAATATTAATACAATAACGAAACAGAACATAGAGGACATAACAAGTCAAGTTTCGTTTCTCGCGTCAGTGGCCATCCCTTCGCTAACTGAATAACAACAATAAGAGAAAGCCCGTCTGCCGGTGAAAGCGGAACTTACTCCTCGCCAATCTAATAAGAAATCGGACGATAAGGAAAATGTTTCATTGACAAAGAATAAACAGACTGCTCAATTCTGTTTTCGCGATAAACGCCCAACAAACGTAATGAATGAGCAGGAACGCAATCTCCCGGGGAACATTAAAGGCCCCGGTTTGTACATTACGCAAGTTTAAAATTTCCCATGTATATCAAACAGATATTATGAAAAACACGCGCTTTAAGGAACCAGATACGCGTCCGAGCAAGCTGACGTACCTACGTATCTACTAGTGACGCAGCGAGTTTTTTTGCACGTATGTTGTTCGGTCATGTTCAATTAGATGATACACAAGCGAAAATGTTCGCTAACTTACAATTACGCTAGCTTTTTCGTACGTATGTCTGCCACTTAATCATTTTTGGTGGCTTCCATACCATGCTCTAAGTTATGCAATGAAAGCGCAAAAACGTGTAGCGATTAGCTAGGCAAAAAAATATATTTTTTTATTCATTTTTTTATATTAGTAATCTCTAATATAAAAAAATGGCAGTTGAATTGAAATTTGATGATTTCCTAAATCTTTTATGAGCGTCTTTTACGTTGTTTGAAAAACACCCGTGGAAAATTTCACGCCTATAGATGAAGTGATTTAGATTTAGAGATTTGACGTGTGCAGAGTCGAATTTCATAGTTTTGTTTAACCGAAGACATGCATACATACATACAGTCACCCAACTTTTGTATGTTAGTAGGATAAGTGCTCTTATAAAATAATATCAGTATGAGGACGAAATTTACTCCTTAAAAGCATTAAAAAAAGAACACCAGGGTTTACTTTAACACGCCTTAAAGGGGTAATTTCACTTTTTTTCTGAGAGCTGCTTTTGTTAATCTAGCATTTAACAGCTAGCCGATCTCGACACCCTAAACGCGTTATATAATTTCTTATCAAAGCGCCACGTTTCAAATTAATTACTGTTTTAAATGTTATCTTGATGGTTGGCAAGTGAACTCAGACAAATATTTACCCTCTGCAGTAGTGAAATTTCGTCAGAAACATGGGCCGTTTAATTTATTTTGTTCGAATGAATCTGAATCCGATGATAATTGAGTTTGGAATTATCTTGGCTCAATAAATAACTCTACAAGTACTGTAACGGCATAATTCAATTTAACTAAACTTAATCGTTGCTTATTTACTTGAAGTGGAATGAAGATGACTATCAAGTTTTACGAGAAGTACTTGTTTTATTGTATGTATTTATGATTTGTTTTCCATGTTTAAGGTATAAGTTCTCTGATTATATATATATATCAGAATCTTAGAAACAGCTCAACGATTTCGATGAAATTTGGTATGTGGTGGTTTTCGGGGATGACAAATCGATCTGGCTTGGTCTTATCTCTGGGAAAACGCTTATTGTCGAGCCCAGGTACTTATCTTTAAAACTGTTTACCTAGCTAAAAACCCTTTAGGTATCATTAACTGTGTGGTCTGTCACGTCAGAACTGTAAATTCTTTATCTTTCGATTTTCGTTTGTCTTTTTATTTTATTTTGATTCAAGCTATATACACACTAGATATACACAGGACTTATTGGACAAAACGTATTGCTATTGTTTGAACCAATTGTATCATCTTGAATAATTTAATTGACCGCTTCTGCCATGATTATTATAATTTATTACGTAACTATAAATATTTTAATATTGGGATCATTTATTCGTGGTCCACCATGGGTGTGAGTTTCACTTTCTTATGCTACTGCTACATAAATCAACAAAGTAGAAAATGGTAAGTAGCAGCCCAGTCCGGGCCGTTTTCTGCTGGTTTTAATACGTTTACAGCATAATTTCACTTTAAAGCAGCTCTTAGTAAGTTGACTAAGAATCTTGTCTCATCTGAGCATAATCTGAGCTACAATTCAAATGGTAATAATTTATTGTTACCAGAACAATTTAATTCGATTTGCTGAAAGAGAGAACGTGGACTTTAATTTAACACCTTTGAAGTCAAATAAAAACACTCCAACATCACAGTAGGTATATCACGTGTTATGCACAAGTGTAGAAATATATAGTAATGTGACTACTAGTCAGCACAAGTGCCTAATATAAGTCTTTCAAGGCCATTTTATATACTTACTTACCTACTTCTATTACCTAAAGGTTATGACAGCTCATTGATTAGTTTACGACTGCAAAGTTTTTATAACTACAGAGCAAGTAACTTTTTAATTTTCATTATATTTAAGGGAAAAATTTTATACTTACTGAAAAATATGAAGAGGGAAACAAAAGCTGTTTTTTCAAATTATTAAGTATCATTTTTATAATCATTTCCAATTTGCTTCCTTTGAGCCAGAGTTGGCTTCTTATTCACGTGGGTGTTGGAAAAGCCTTAAAAACTTCAAATTGATACTTAGCAACAAGGTAAAAATAATATAATTTTAAAATTTATTATATCCGGAAACGTGTTTGATATTATTTTTATAATACTAAATACACACATCAAAAAAGTCTTGGGATACTCATTATCCCTAAACAAATTATTGACGTTTTCTTTAGTAATATTGAATTTTTGTTGTTGAACTGCCTAAGGATAAAAAAAATCCTTAGCATTTTTGACGAGTGTAAGTTAATAAAATAAATTTTACTGCAAAGTTTTCACTTACAAAGACCATTTAAAAAAGCCTATTGAAAAAAAACAGTAGCCCTTTAATTTATTCATGCCAGCATGATTCCTGACAGCTGTGGCAATTCTCTTAACGACGTAACTTTAGGCAGCGTAACGGCACACCCCTACGATAAATGGATTAGGTTATCGTTAAAGTGTCATCGCAATATACACAATCAGTCATCGTAGTATTTAACTATTTACAGTATGTATATATGAGTGCCTAAGTAGTAAGTATTCTTCAGTCGGTATGCTTAACGATATAATCTTTGGCATGGCATTGTAGACGTATTGACTCCAGTAATAGATTTAGCCCCATGTCGCACCCACTTATCTTTGGCTAGAGTAAAGCTGTTTTGCTGTTCAAAATAATTTTTCTATTCTGTAAATTCGCTAACCAACTAAAAAACCGGCCAAGAGCGTGTCGGACACGCCTAAGATAGGGTTCCGTAGCCATTACGAAAAAAAACAAGTAATATTTTTTCAAGGATTTTGAATTTTGTACGGAATCTTCCAAGTTTAGGTATATTTTATAACTTAGGCTGCTATTTACTCTTAAACTACTAATAATTCTCTTTGCGGTTATAGTTTTCCTTGTAAATTTGATATACTTACTACCATCCTGAATTTTTCAAAATTTTCCACCCAACAGCTTAGATTCTAGAAGGGAGGGGGGGATGCTTGATTTTAATGAAAATATGCACTTTAAAGGTGAATATTTCGCAAACAGATCACTGAATCAAAAAATCGTCTTGGAAACCCCAATGGTTTTAAAATACCTATCCAACGATATCCCACATTATAAGGTTGGTCGAGAAAAAAAAAACACCGCCGCTTTACGTTCTAGCATTGATAGTCTCGGAGCAAAGCCGCGGAAGGACAGACGGACGGACGGGCGGACGGACGGACAGACAGACAGACATGCCGAAACTATAAGGTTTTTGTCATTTTGGCTACGGAACCCTAAAAAAGAGCTTGCAGAATACTTTCATTGTACTGTTTTAATGTTACATTACAGTAAAATGGACTGATTTATGTATAGGTACGATAATCATAACTAATAGATATTAGTCGCAGTTTGTAACAAAACATCCTAACTAATTGATGAATACGTTTGTTTGACTATATTACGCTTTCACGCTTAAAGTGGTCAACCAATTGTGGTGAAATTAGGTATGGAAATAGTTAAAGATTCTAAAAAGAACAAAGGACAGTTTTCTCCTGAAAAATCGCATAGTTCCCGCGGCCGTGGGATAGCGGGGGATTTATGAGCAAAAACGTTGACTAGCCGTTTCTAAAAGAAATTAAAATTCGCTGCAGAATTAAACACGTCAGCATAAGCAATGGCCGCTTTAGTTGCTCTGCTGATTGCGTTATTGTCGTCACCAATTCATTGCATCGCGGGCTCTAATAGAGTTATGCTGTAAATGGGTCTCAAACAGAATAGAATTGGAAAGTGGATCACTGGTTGTTGATTTAATTTAACGCAGCCCCAGAATAAAAGGATATCGGGTTTTATTTTGCGTTTAAAATAATAAAATATCGACATTGATTTGATATTACAAATTGATTTAAACGACTCTTCCTTTCAGCATTGTTTGCAAATTTGTTCAAATGACTCCCAGTTCCGTGTCCGAGCTCCCTGAATATGGAAAAACTTTTTTAATCAAATGTTTTTATTTCACCCTTTTTAGTATAAATTATATTTTTATCTGTGACTTTATATGTTCATGTGTCTTATTTATATTTGCGTATCCATTTTGCGAATACCAACGAGAATATTGCGATAATTTGGATGTTCAGCGAAAAGCTGGCAGTATATGGCAGCCCTAGATAACGCTCAGCGCTGAACCTAGCGATAAGTTTTAGGCTTCATTAACACATTCAATAATCAATCAATCATCAATAGTAAAAATCCGCAATATAGTTTACCTATTTTGCCTTTTCATTTAAATAAAAAAACTTTGTAATTTCTTCTCGCCTTTAGATAAAATTGAAATTCCTTCTACTGGTGTACTTAATAACCAAATCAGGACTGATTTGAATAGATAATGACTAAAAAAACCCTAATTTGACTAGATATTTATTAGATACGTACGTAGTCAACTCAAATAACGTGACTGCCGTGTCATTGTAAAAGTGATACTCCCTTACCTTACACCATCGAGTAAATAATTGAAGCTCAATAGATTACACATTACACACAAAGTATCCAGGTGAACCTTTACTGCAACTCCAATTCGAAATCCGATCAAACTCGTTCCCGGGAATTCAAACTGGAACTGTGTATAAAATCCGCAAACGTAGCGAAGTGTGTGGACGCCGAGCAAAAGCAGGTAATCCATTGTAGCCCACGGCCGACAATGGAGTTTAGTCGATTAAACCTGCGCCAAACACTCGCCACCTGCGGGAAAAATGTAGACCTTGCTACTTCCACAATGAATAAGCAGAGATTTGCGAGGGCGTACTCACTACCGAGAAATTATTTAACACAACTGGCGGCAACGCATTTCCAATTTGTAACAAAATTAGCCTAAGAACAGAGAACCTAACTGTTAAGCTCCGGTGTTAGCTGTTTATGTAGGTATAAAATAAATTGACTTAAAACCTCTACGTCAGTTAAATAAAACATCTCATAAGTAAAACATAAATTTCAATTGGACCTGTAACCGTTCTTTATATATCATAATTATTAAAGTTTGGCAAAGCTAGCATATAAATAAATCACGTTACATCAGCTATATGATATGATAACAACAATTTCTGGAGCTAACTTATTAAAACTAATTGCATCAAAACAAAGACCTACGCGTACAAGTTGCCTTGCCACCAAGTCTTCGCCTACTCAGTTATTAACCAAGTTTAATGCTACCATTTATCGCTTTACTTAGTTGTTTCTTAATCTTGAAACTAAACGACTTGATCTTCTCTGTTACTTTATAAAATAATTTTTGAGATCAATTCTTTAAAGCGAAACAGCAGTCAGTGGTTTCTTAATAATTAAAGACTTACCCCTTAGTTATCCAAAAAGGCCGTTAAATTAAAGCTGCATATTCGGACACGTGCTCCATTTTCACGCGCTACGTGCTCGACGTCATAAATTAGGTGTACAAAAAAGGAAAATTATGGCAGACGCGACGCGGAGTGCCCAGAGTTTTTCATTATTCCACATTGTCTCCAAAACGAATACAAAATTGGATCTGTTTAGGGCTCATACTCGATAACTCATTGGCGTTCACTGAAAATACACATTAAGGGAAATAGTGTTACAAAAACTAAAGAAGAACAGAAATTATGGGAAATAGAATTGGAAATACATTCCTGGCGGAACGGAAACATGCAAAATGGGAAATACTCGGCACAAACGAGTGACAGGCCAAGCGAGTCTATGAATAAGTAATCGATTTACCACAAGCCACTGAATTTAGGAACTAATAGGTATTCTGTAATTTTACTCTGATGTTCATAAAGACAACTTCAAATGTAGTAGTGTTCGACATTTAGAGTGTTTACTACTTTTGACGATGAAAGCTCTCGGACTGTTAAATTGTGTTCTTAAGTATAATGAAGGAAAGTTATTGGCCAATGTCATGTTTTTGGAATGTGTTCGTGTTTCCCGTAAAAAGCCATCTTAAAATAATAAACTTACCATAAAAGACTAGGCCCGAAAATAACTTCGCCGCCGTTTCGGCATCAATCTCTGGAACGCGACGAAATTTCAGGTTTTTTTAAAAGAGCTCGCAAAAGTAATTTACCTGCCTTCATTTTAATATAGCGAAACATGACTGGCAACAAACATCTCAAATTCGTAAGTAACAGTATCACACAGTATATTTAGCGAAGGTATTTTCATTACGAGCGTATAAAATGAGCCTCGGCCTATTAAGTAAATATGCAACAAAAATGAGTCAAAGAACCGAACCAAACGAAAATAAAATAAGATCTTATTATGAAAGTATTTATTTGGAATTAAAACACAGTTTAGCTCGGTTTAAAGTTTTACACTTAAAAGCCTGTGAATCATTTGTTTTAAAGCATGCCTATAGGTTAATTCTCTTCTTCTTTACAAAATAACATTGAATGAAGACAAGATAGACATAATAATAAAACATTAAATTAAAAAAATCAAAAAACCCGACTGCCAAAACTAAAAAGAAGAAAATAATAAGCCTAGTGGTCTAGAACTGTCAAGTAGCTAATTTAAAGTTCAACAGTCGGGACCTATTAAGTACTAAGAGTTTTTGAGCGTCACGATTTAAATGGGTCCCGACTGTTGAACTTTAAATTAGCTACTTAACAGAGTTCTAGACCACTAGGCTTATTTTCTTCCTTTTAGTTTTGGCAGTCGGGTTTTTTATTTTTTTAAATTTATTTTTTTATTTTACACTTTCTTCATATTTATGTGAAAACGGTAGATTAAAAATATATATTTAGAATGGGCTAATTATTAGCTTTCATTTGATACCCATATTGTTGTTGTTGTTGTACAAAATATTTGTTTCATTCCTCCGCCATATTTTTTTTCGCAGAAGCCATATTGAACTATTATAAAGCCTATGTCACTCCGACAGTTATGATAAATCCAATGATATCTCATATGTTAAAATCCGTCTAGCCGTTTAGGCTGCAGCGAGGACCAAAGAAATGGATATACATACCCACATACATACAACATACATAAATAGATACATACATACATACGCTCGAAAAACATAACCCTTCTTTGGGCAGTCGGGTAAAAAGTGTTAGACTCATTCATAATGATAATTTTGGTTAAAATTAGGCCTCTCGCTACAGATCGCGGAATAATTAATTTAGGTTAACCTTCTATTTTTAAACCGTTTATTATAAAACGTCGGGTTGAAAAGTTCACAGATAAAAGCAAAAAAGCAACTTTTTAATAAGCTTAAAACAAAGTTTTGCTTTAATAATTTCTTCGCTTTAACATCTTCAGTTAATCCAAAGATTATGCCCGTGGTTGAATAAAACTTTCACAGCCGACGGTTCCTATCTCTGGCGAACGCATCCACCCTCGCACATCGAATTACTTTACCAACAAACTTAAACAGACCGCGGAATTCTTTTCACTGTTATAAAACGAATAGCCCGCCAGCCATTACATAATGTTAGACGTAGGCATGTAGTGTAGGAAAAGAGAATTAAATCGAACTATCATCATCATCATCAACATCATATCTGCCGTAGAATGTCCGCTGTTGGAAATAGCCCTCCCCCATAGTTGCTTCGGTTGGAAGCGTCCTGCATACATCGTGAACCCGCAGCTCTTTCATCCATCTCTTTGGTCCGATCCACGGTCTCCATTCGAGAACTTTTCGGCACCAACGGTCATCTGTTCTCCGTCTATATGGCCTGCTCGTCGCGACGTCAACGAGCTACAAACGACCAATCAAATTATCATTCAGGAGAAGTTTATTGACAGCTAGATGTTGACCGTGTCTCTGTCTGGCAAAGAATTCTTTTATCGCTACTACGCAGGAGCTATGCATCTCTGTCTCCATACCATATTAAATATGGTACTTCACCTTCTTTCTAATATTATAAATAGAAAAATAACTGTCTGTCTGAGTTACCATTCAATTCTTAACCCTAAACTTGGCAAGGTGAGACAAGTGTAGCCAATTCAAGCCTCGTTGGATTCTTGTAGAACTAACAAAAATAACTTTGAAAAAAAATACAAAAAGATGATCTTAAATTATGTATCTTATTAGATACACTGCTAATTTTAGGGATAAATTTTAATATATAAATTTTAATAAAATTTTACCGATAAATCTATTTAGGTGAAAATTTCATCTAAACAGATTTAGCGGATTAAGAATTGAAACGTGACTCAGACAGTTATTTTTTTAGACAGTAATCTATTTAGATGAAAATTTCATCTAAATAGATTTAGCGGATTAAGAATTGAAAGGTAACTCAGACAGACAGTTATTTTTCTATTTACATGAGAAAGAAAGTAAGGATAAGGATAATTGATCAGTGATCATGATCACCTGCTGTTACTTATGCAGGGATTTCAAATCACGTATTTAATGGACTCGAGTTCTGAAAGTAAAACATTTTATTACTTACAGGTAAGTTCTATATCTTTCTACTTATATCACTTATCTCTCTATTGAGAATTTCAGGCACACGCGAATATTCCATGACCGTAGCCACGCGGTAGTCCCGAAAACTTTACATGTTAAGGGACATTTACCTTTCCGGGGTTCTAATGCTCCGTACGTGTTACACAAAATGTGCAGATGGAATCTCAACAATTTTATGAAACATCAAGGCATTCGAGCAAAACTGAAGTAGGTGATTGGTATCTGCCAAACTTGAACATAGATTGCGAAATGAAAAGGTTTCAAAACAATTCAATATTAATTAGCTAAAATAATAATCCTATAATTAATTTATGATAATACTAATGCGTTATTAAGAGAACTGAATGAAAATACAATCTGAATAAGTAACTCTGGGAAACAGCGAGTCTACAGAGAATCGCTTCGTAATTTCTAAAAGTAAACAATCTGGCTTCGTTTGTCAACGAATCTGCACCCTCGTCTTTATGCGTCGTATTGCTTGAATTGGTTTATCACACTTCCTCTTTTTAAATTTTTCAAATGCGGCGGAATTTTATAAATACAAAGTGATTATTTTATCGTCGTTATACTGATAGGTAAAATAGATGAAATCCATACTTCTGTGCACATAAAACTCATTTATTACAACAGGAAAGGGCCCAAGGAGCTATCCTCAAAGTACAGTAAGTAAGTTCTTTTATTCCTTTTCTTTATCCGACTACTGACCTTTACAAGAATTGCAATAGTAGATTATTGTCGTGGCCTGGAAGTAGGCAATTGCTGGCTGAGTATGAGTATTAAACGGACGAGCTTGCGAGTCCGTCTAACTAATACGAAGCCAGCAATTGCTATTCCAGCCGAGACTTATATAAAGCTTTTCTCAAAAATGGTGAATAATTCTGAAATAGAATAAACTTTTGCTCAAAATATATTATAAAATTTAATTTTATTCCAATATTTTTCTTATGCTTTCCCGCCTTTATTCATTAAAAATAAACTGCAGGTGTATTTTTCCACCGAAAACACCACAAGCTAGTTCAGATCTAATAGAAAAAGTCCGGAGTTCCAACAAAATATCTGATACCGGCCATTAGACTTGGCTGTATACTTACTTGTGCCAACATTTCCATGGCCTTTTTAACTTAATGTGACTGATTGCAGGCGCGCTAATTCATTATTGTCGAGCTAGCGCGCCTGCAATCTTTTTAACTTTTTAATTGTTCGCTGACCATAAACTATGCACTTCACCTTCTGATATGTAAAGAATAATGTCAACTTTTACGGACATTTTTGAGAAAAGTTTTAGAAGTCCTTTTTACATATTAAACTAAGAAAACACTCGTTACTATACTACCAGTTACTATACAATTCAGGCCTAATCTCCAACAAACGTTAAGTGCCTTACCTGTTCAGTGCAATCAAAAAATACTCGTTTTACACATAGATTTTTCTGTTACCTTGGCAGTTTTCTTAATTCATAATTTTCATTTATTGCATGAAAACGGCTACAGAAAAGTGGAAGGTAAATATTAAAATAATTAGGTACATGACTGTTATCTACCATATTCATGGTGTAAATATTCAGATAGATTAAATACTACATTTCGGCCATTATTTCTAAACAGTTTTCTAACCTACTGAACATAGCGATCTCCTGAGATTCTGTACAATATAGTAAATTCTGCCTTAAATATTTATTCCTTGGCAAAATTATTATGCGAACACACTGTTAAAAACTGGCTCCTCTTGAGTACAGCACAACTGAAAAACTTTTGGTTCCAATTGTATAATTTATTCCATAACCTAACTAATAGAGTGCGCGCACACACACACACACACTTCACATGAATAAGCTTCCTGATAAGTTTACTTTTCATTTCTTGTATCTAATGCAACTTTAATGTGTTTTAGCGATTGTATTTACTGTACTTAAATAAACGCTTTTATTATTATTATTGTTATTTTACCATTTTTATTAAAAAAAAATTATTGATCCATAATTTGCTGTCATCATCATCCCAGGCTGTATACGTCCCACTGCTGGGACAGGCCTCTTCTCAGAATGAAAGCGTTTAGGCCGTAGTTCCCACGCGGGCCCAGTGCGTATTGGGAACTTCACTCACACCATTGATTTGCTTCGCAGGTTTGTGGAGGTTTCCTCACGATGATTTCCTTCACCGCAAAATTCGTGGTAAATTTTAAATGTAATTTCGCACATTAATTTCGAAAAACTCAGAGGTGCGAGCCTCTACTTGAGAGGCCACAGGTGAAACCACTTCGGCCACCACGGCTTCTATATTTACTGATATTTGCTGTATTGATTCATTACTTACAGTAATAATGTACCTAATATCACCTTTATAAACTACGTAATCCAACTACCCTTTAAAACAAAACCCTGCATGCGATTTGGTCCACTTCAATATAATAATTTTAAACGAATCATATTGGTAAAATTACATTTAGCTGAAATAAAGCTATTCCAACGTCAATTTTAGATTGAATCGTTGGTCCCGTGGCACAAAAGCCACTGGCTTTATTCCTTATCAAACTAAAAATATTTTTTCTTTCTTTGAATAATAATACAACGACATCGTTGAAACTTTCAATCGATTCACGACCTTATGACGACGTGTATTTATAATCAAACTTTCTGTCCCTTTCGATCTCAGTTCGGGAAAACGGACCACGGATTCTTTTAACGTAAAATATTTACAATCGAAAAAGTGGATAGAAATTGGAAGTATTACAGAAATACCAATAAGGCATGTTGACGAAATGTAATCTTATTTTTTAGGAAAATATAATACTTCAAAAGCCTTGAAAGTTTCACCAAGGCAATTTAAATATTTTCTCTTAAATGACACCATTTATATTTTACGATCCTCTGGGGGACTCTTACTGAGCTAGAATTTTACTTAGGCTCTAGTTTACTAAATAAAGTTTTAAATACCTACTGCATTGGTGTAGCCTCTGATCCGAAATCTCTTCTGGAGGGAGGTCCATTTTGATTATTCTCTCTTCATGGTAAAACAATCAGCATAACAATATTTAGGTATTAATTTCTAGAGCCCGCTTAGTGATACACAATTATACAATGTTGAATAACAAATAAATCCGAAATATTTCAGCAGATGGTTTGATATATTTTGACTTCCCTTTTCTAAAATAACAATTCATTGAAATTTTTGATTTAAAATCTATTCACGCCTTTTGACGCGGTACTTTTGAACATCGATCTACATATATGTTTGGAAACATTTGTTAATCACAATTAAAGTTGGTACACAAACAGGAATATTCAGACAAAGTTATTCAATCACGAGGTGAAATACTCCGGATTAATTTCAAAACACATTATGTTGCGGAAGCTATCTATTTTGGTGTCTATTTGGTTACGTCGAAGCAAACATGATATTTTTAAACGACCGAGTTTTGCAAATAATAAAATTCAAAGTAAACGTTTTAATGAGGGTTTAATGGCGAGCAGGACTCGTAAATAAAATGTATGCTTATTCAAATAAATTATACATTCATCCGCCAACCGTTTACATGTTTCACTAAGCAGGGTTATTAATTCTTTTATTTCAAGTGCGAACTGGATGAATTAAAAAGCCATTACTGGCCCAGAAATAAATCATCCGCCTTCCGTTGCAACATTCGCTCAGATGGTTTAATTTACATTGAGAGGGCCGAGTTCCGCTTAATTCCCGATCCGGGCCGCGGCTGCCGCCGAATTTAACGAGTTGTTGGCTGTAGGCGCGCCCGGCCCCCGAAATTACGAGACCCGAATATATTTTTTGTTAAGAAAAATTACGAAAAAAAAACGTTATTAATGTCGCTTTTTGTCGAACACAACAACCTCAATTAATATTCTTCTGTCGCTCGCTGAAATACATCATCTGCAGTAAGTCAAAGTCGCTGTAGTAGGCAGTATCGTAATAGTTATTTTAAGAGCTAGTTTCCATCGTTAATCGTGAGTAAATACGCAGAAGTTTTAAGCGACAACTAAGTTGGGGCGTTAAATGTCAATTGACAACTTGATTGTCGCTCAACGAGACGAGGGTATCCCGGTGTTGGTCCGTTTGGGAGGAAGTGCATTGCTTACCCGTCCTAAATCGCTCCACTGGGGTGGGTTAAGATCACGACGCTGCCGCTGTCCGTATTTGAGTAAAGTTGTGGATGAAATTTGGTCTTCATTGTTGTATGATAAAGTTATGTTTTCTTAAATCGTTTTTACTATGAGCACAACTATTTTTGCAGGCTGTTCTATTTATTCATTTTGTTTACATTGCTGCTGAAACTACGTACGTATCCATACCAAAATTCAATTCGATCCGATCACTAGAAGTGTATGAAACACGTCTTGAGCACGATTTGAAGACAACGTATTTACATATGTTTTACTTAAACAGATACGAACATTGCAATTTAAATAAAATCCTGTAAGAAGAACAAAGCATTATAATTATAAAGGTGTCACTATTAAACGAGTGATTAAGTCAGACTTAAACTATTAATTAGGTACGGAGTAAATAAAGCTCACCAGTTAAGCCGTAAACAATAACATAAATCTTTATCGGCGGAAGGCCTGAGATTAGATAACCGAACAATAACATGAAAATGTTACGACGAGGATTTCCAGATCGTTGTGTCAAACCATTAGTTCCGACGATAAGTTATCACGCAGTGGACAGACACGGTATAATGAACTGCAAAAGGTGTTATCATTAGATAAAAGATAGTTTTACTGCTTGTAACAACACAGACTGCGATTGTCACGATATTTGTGTTTCGTTTGTCAAAAATACACAAGTAATATTTATAAAGGTGGGGTGTCCTTTCTAAAGTGGAACTCTTTATGCAGTTGTTAATGCCATGATGGGAAAATTAAATCGCAAGTAACGCGGGCACGCTAAAAATCGTGATATTCGCAAAGTTGCCGGATATCGAATATCGGAGCTCGGCCGGTATATCTGACCGGACATCCGACATTTCTTCCGCTCTCGTGCAATTATGGACAAAGTGGCTGCACCAGTTTTCATTTTAATACACGATACAACTGGGTAATTGCTGATTTTCTCACTTTTCCCTTACTTAAGTATTTTGGACGACATCTACTATGATAGCAATGAAGATGGATTATGACAACCTGGGTACGGTCGTTGCTAATTAAAGTACCTAGTTATTTCAATAAACTTCTTAGTGTAACATGAACACGTGGAAACAAAATAATAAATGTTTATTGAAATTATTCTCTAACTAAAAGTTTAACATCGCCGCATCCGACTGTAGCCACCATACCATTGTCACTAGGTCGTATAGTCCAACCACGGTGGCCGATTTCGCAGATTAAACCCAAACTGACTTTATGCCCGGACTGTATGAGCCTCAAGAAGTGATCTGCTTTCATGGTTGCTCTATAATACATCATCTGCGCGAACAATAACGTGACGCCGCCGAACTGTCTCCGCGACGAGTCATTAAAACAATCGTAATTAACTTCCGGATTTATCACTACGACTTGATGCAGATTATTTTCCACGATAAAGACAAGCCATTCTCTCATGTTTTCTTTTTTTACTCGACACTCGACAGATTAAATTTTGCCATGAATGGCTGCCTTTCCTTCGCGCTGTGATTTATAATTACAAGCAACGTGCATTTACATAAAAATATGGATGTTCTTATGTTTCAAACGGAACAAAAGTAACTTTTCAAATAATTTTAAACAGGGTGATTTTATGTTACTATCTAAATTTTCATATTTGATTTGTATCAATAAAGGGAACGTCATTAACATTTCGAATTTTGGCATGTCCCTTTTAATAATTATCTGCTCGAGACAATAAAAAAATATCTGAATAAGCATCTGAATGCCAGTTCTGTGCTTCACATTTGACCGCAAAATTAAGCTGGTTGTATTAGGGAAAAGGCAGTTTCAAAGAAAATATTTGATTTCACAAAAAAATATATTGTTAAAGAATCCACGTCGGTAATTTTTTTTTGTAAAAAAAGCGGTCTTTGCAGTAGGTACAACTTTTACAAAAAAAAAACTACAGTATAGCTTTTATTATTCCCATGAGTTTTATTTAAGCAACGATACTCCATTCGATGGTGCAAGTAGTTATATAGGTCTCTTTTTTTGCGCCCCCATTTAGCTTTAAGGGAGCCCCCTTAATAACATTTAAAAATATTGTTGGTAATTTGTATTGCTTGGGGTCACAAGATGCTATACTATATTAATTTAAAGACCGTAGCTCCAACCGCGTGGCGGTAAAACTGTATTATGTATGGTTGTTATAAGTATGTACACTTATATATTTTTTAAGCTACTATTTGTTCTAAATTGCACCATCTGCTGAAATCAATTCCTTACTTTCGTTCTATTGTACTAAAAATATGCTTAGATGCTTAGATACTTAGCAGTGATAAGACCGCCTATTGGTCACCTTTATATGTTTGTTCCATATACCTATCTGTATTTCTGTACTGTTTTCTATGTAGTGTATAATAAAAAAATATGAGGTATATTGTATTGTAGGTATTTATTGTAATTTGTTTTTATTTTAAGTAAGAAAAAATATATAATTGTAATATTATTTTGGGTTCGCATATTTGAACACTTTTCATGAATAATTTTAGTCGCATATATGTATATTATTATGCATATTTATATGCATAGGGTAATTCAAGCTCTTATTACTGCACGTGACCCGGTCTTCAATTATTACCTATCGGCATGATACAGCTTTTATCTGTAGGTACTTTGTAATTGGTAATCGGATAATAGCCATATTAATACAAATACTCTACTCTATTATTATTCTAGGTACTCTATTAGCACCATTAATTGTTAACGAGATGTTTCTTGTTTGCAGGTTTGTTGTTTATTCACCTTTTCTCAATACAAAAGGAGAAAAATACTGAATACGGCTTCCTGTGCCTGAACGAATACCCATCCTATTTTTGAGGATAGGTTTATATATATATATATTAATTACTTTGTGATGTGTGATATGTTTTACAGTAAATAATAGAGCTTGTACTATGGGCATATAGGAAAAAGGTATATACTTAAATACATTACTAGCTGTTGCCCGCTACTCCATCCGCGTAGAAGTCATTTATTAAATAGTATTGACCCGGATAACTCACGTCTTAAATCAAGTATTAGCTCGACATGTTTCGGGCTAATCCGTAGCCCTTCTTCTTAGGAGCAACGCGACTCGGCGGCTGCGTGCCACCGCTCTGCTCGCACGACTACCCGACGAAACTGACACCGGCGCACAAGTACCCGCGTTTTCATCGTCATTTTCGTTATAACTGTCAAATGTAGGGTATAGCACACAAATATTGCTATCCACCGGGAATTTTCCAGGATAAAAACTATCCTATGTCCTTCCCCGCGCGGGACTCAAACTATCTGCATACCGATTTTCATCAAAATCGGTTCAGTGGTTTAGACATGAAGTGAACGGTAACAAACTAACAAACAAACAAAATTACAAACTTTCGCATTTATAATTAACTAGCTTTTGCCCGCAACTCCGCCCGCGTAGTATTCGTTTATCGCTGTCCCGCGAGAACTATGCAATTTTCCGGGAACTTTCGCAATTATAATAATATTAGTGAGATTAACTTTGCTATTTTTTATGTCATAATTTAAAAACCATAAAAAAAGTTTTCCTATTTTGTTACAAACAGAGACGTCTTCCTATAAAATACCTAAAGAGGCAGAGGTAAATAACATTTGCAAGAAACGGAACGTTTATAATATTGTTAACTCAAGAAATATTCTGTACCTACATTATTTATAGTTTTTAATCGCCAGTTTGGATCAAAATGTACCTTTAATCATAATACGAATAGTTAACTTTTCACGACTAAAGCACTGCACCAAATTTGATGAAATTTGGAATTGAAAAAAGACGGAACGGTAAACGGAACGTTTATAATATTGTTAACTCAAGAAATATTCTGTACATTATTTATAGTTTTTAATCGCCAGTTTGGATCAAAATGTACCTTTAATCATAATACGAATAGTTAACTTTTCACGACTAAAGCACTGCACCAAATTTGATGAAATTTGGAATTAAAAAAAAGCTTGAGCTTCATAGCAGAAACTACGAGTAGAATGTTTTTTAACAGGTAATGAAACCGAATGAGTCCACGAAACACAGTTATTAAATTATGTATAAATATAAAACGAATTAATATTATGTTGCAAATAACGTATTAATATTGTGTTATTTTGTAAGTGTGTACATAACGTATTAAGTAATTAATCTACTTACAAAGTAGACAACATGACGACTTCATCTTATTACTTCTTTTATTCATCATCATCATTATTACGACTTCACAAATATTTTTTAGAACCCCACCTTCTGTGACCTTCTAGAGTCCAATGTTATAAATGGACTATAGGTAGTGGCGATCATCCATTGGACCTGGATATCTAAGACAGAACAACGTAACATAGCCGTAGTGTATTTTGGCCAAGACTGGTATCCGGGGCATGAGGCATTTAGGCAGGTTTAACATTCCACTTACCTATATTAAAGCGTATTTTTAACCCTTGACAAAAAGTGGGGTGTTATAAGTTGTACCGCTATGCTGTGTGTGTCTGTGTGTGTGTATCTGTGTGTGTGTGTCTGTGCGTGTGTGTCTGTGTGTGTGTCTGTCTGTGGCTCCAACTTTTTGTTGGTTAGGTTACTTAATTTGACATTAATTTGCAAATGAGAAACGTTAACTTGTCTTTACGAACACGTACTCAGTTGCTATGTTGAAGATTCTAGGACCGACTCGGAGAGAAGACGATAGCTGGAGGTTGAGGAAGTATAGGAAAATCGAAGACCTAATGTCAGCCCAATATTAATGGTGACAGGTGGTAGGACCTTGTGCAAGGTCCGCCCGGATTGCTACCACCATCTTGCTCGCTAATCCTGCCGTGAAGCAGCAGTGCTTGCACTGTTGTGTTTCGGCGTGGAGAGTAAGACAGCCGGTGAAATTACTGGCACCTGAAGTATTCCATCTTAGGCCTCTAGGTTGGCAACGCATCTGCAATACCCCTGGCGTTGCAGATGTTTATGAGCGGTGGTGATCTCTTACCATCAGGAGACCCACTTGCTCGTTTGCCATCCAGTCGAATAAAAAAAAAAAGAAAAGACACCAAAACGTCCAGACTCCGGTGGCTTGGACACGTGAAAAAATTATGAGATGAGAGAGAGCTGTATTAAAGAGAGCGTGCTTGGGACAACCGAGTGGACGTAGACCGGTTGGTCGTTCCTAGTACAGTTGGAGAGACGAGGTCAAGAGAGACATTGCGGATCTCGGGCTGGCATGGCAGGAGCTGGCCCAAGATAGTAAAGCATGGTATAGTCTGGTGTTGGAGGCCAAGACCCACTTCGGGTCACTGGGCCCGGATAGTAAGTAAATATTGTTACGGCGGTGGGTTAGGTGGAAACTTTGATCGTGTTTTTCGACCCATTGGCGTTTTCAGTAGGCTGGAATACGGTTTCAGGCCGTTTCAGATGATGCTCTAGCACATATTAGTTTATCAAAATTTCACCCAAGTTGCCATCGTTTTCAGGCGCCTGAAACATGTTTTCAGTCCGTTTCAGGACACCCTCTATCCGATGACGCCATAACCTGAAAACCCGTTATATGGGCCTCTGAAGTACATTTAAGTATATGGCGAAATTTTCAATAGGAGTGAAAGAGATAGCACGATTAGAAAGAGACAGCTATACTGAGAACATTTGAGAAGGTGTGTGACAAGGATAGCCTATATGTGTGAGAGAGACAGACAGATGATTCTATTTCCGGAATATTCTAGTAACTGTGTGAGGGAGATAGCACATGAAAGAGACAAACACTACTCGTTTCTGGAACATTCGAGATGTAGGTATGAGTATGACGTCCTAGCTGGACTGTTCTCGAACTTTGTGGACCGATTCACCGGGGGTATATAAGCCGGGTGAGGTTGCGGCGGAGGAGAGTTTGGAATGCGATACCGAGAGATAAACATCGAAGATAATCAAAGCGACTAGTAAGTGAGTTTTAGAGTGCGGAATTACTGTGAACTGTTTTTAAGTGTTTTGTAAAGTTAAGTAACAGTGTGAAAATAAATCCTACTCTTATTCATCGGTGTTAAAAGTGCTTTTCAATCACGAACCCACCCCACGAACGTAACAATATGTTGTAAATATATAAAAAGTAAGTATGCTGCTAATTTTCTGTTCAATTTTATTTGTTTCACCAACTAGCCGGTTATAAACGGTCAAATTAATTTGTAATTATTTTACGCTGCCCGTAAATTATGATAGATATTGACAATCAGGCTAGAAAATTGAATAAATAATTATTGTGCCATTTAATTAAAATTGCATGTTTATGAGAACAATATTTTCACGATTATCGTATTACCGATAATCCGATTAGCATATATAAATAGGGGTATTGTCGGACAAGTTTAGGTTAATCCCGTAAAGGGTCGCCTTAGATAAACTCGTCGTGGGTGGGGATTACAGTGTCGGAAGTTGGCTCACAGCGGACACTCGTGACACTATCGCCCGAGAATGTTCCACGGATTATTACCGGATTTCTATCACTTCATATAACTTTCACGCTAATTGTTATCGAGATAACTGTACCACAAGCATCATATTTCCCGGAAAATATGCCACAAAATGTTAGGTTACTACCGCGTCTTTGCACGTGTAAACAATTTGATTTGGCAATTGACTTGTTATTCTGGGATTTCACTAAAGTCCCGTGGGAAGTCCGAAAAATCACATCTTGAATTTCATTAACGTTGCATATAAACACCTGTGCCAAGTTTCATGACTCTAAATCCAGCAGTTGAGATTTGGAGATTTTATCCCAAACTCCAGGCAATATCATGTACCTACAGCAATTGTTTCCTACCACCATATTGTTATCGGTTTTATAAATATTTGTTGTTGTACTTTTTTATATGCAAAAAACTTATTATTATTACTATTATGTGGGATTAAAGAATTCACTACCGGCATTTATTTACGAATTTTCTGCCTAGTAGTTTCGTTCAGTACCTAAACCCATAAAGGCGTTTACTTGACTTTCACTGTGTCAAAGTCTGCGAAGTTCTCTAATCTGCGAAGTCTCATAAAGGTACTTGTGGCACTGGACGAAAGCTTATAAAAATTCATGCCACTGAATGCATTAATAATGCGTGTAGTGAAATTAAACTCATATATTTATGAATTAGCGACACCAACGCTACGATAAAAAATAATTAATTGTGATATCTGAAAAAAAAAAAATGATTATGATGCATTATGATATAATAACTATTTTTATTGTTTATTTCGCAAAAAATTAAAACAACGCGGACAAAGTCGTGGGCGGAAAGCTAGTCCAAATATAAAATTGACAATAGGATTTCATGACAGTACAATTAAAGCTCTTAATGCCAAATGAGACTGTCAAAATAGGTTGTTGAAATAAATGCAAAAATTTGTAACTACAGTTTAACTACGCTGACATGATATCTAATTTTTAACCGACTTCAAAAAAGGAGGATGTCAATTGTGGACCGATTTTCAAAATTCTTTTTTTATTCGAAAGGGTACTCTTCTGAGGTGGTCCCATTGCCACCAAGTCAAGATCTGATGATGGGGTCCTAGGGAAATTGAGGGCAAACCTCAAATTTTATAGGCACACCTATGGCGATTTTGCATTTTTAGCATTAAGATAAACATTTACATTCAGAAAGTATCATTTGGTAAACTGGACCTGATGAAGAAGACCGTAGATGTCCAGTGGAACTCGTCAAAGCTAAGTAGTGCTCGCTCGTCTATAAACAATCATTATTAATATACCTAGATAATCGGCTAAGAAGGAGCTTTAAGTTAATGATTCTTTCGAACTGATCTGATGCCGAAGCCGGAAGGTAAGCAACGGAACTCTGTTATAAAACAACGTAACTAAGCCGTGTTGGGCTTCATGGAATCGTTGTGAGATGTACCTACTTTGGCTACGAAGCACTAAGAAGTGAGAAATAAAGAAAATTTTTAACAACAAAAGTAAAACCGGCCCCAAAAAAAAAACAATAAATAACAAAAATTTAACCGACTACAAAACCCTTGAAAATATTTTTCTAGCACTAGGTACCTACTAGCTCGAAGTCGGTGCCTCAGCACGACCCAGCAGGAATCGAACAATAGTCGACTACCACACCAAAATACTATATGCGTTTCAATCCAGTCGTGCTGAGACACCGACTTCGAGCTAGTAGGTACCTAGTGCTAGAAAAATATTTTCAAGGGTTTTGTAGTCGGTTCCATTTTTTGACATTTTTTTTATTTTTTTGTTCAGAGAAGTAGATACAAAATGAAACATCAGACACTAAATTATGATGCACCATTTCGTGCCTAATTTTATTACACTGATTCAGTGACAAGCGTTGCACATCGATTAATTGTGATTGCAATTACCACTGCTCTGTAATATTCCCAGTATCAACACTTAATCCACAGAGTTGTTTTAATTATGAATACCCTAAATGGGAAATATGTTAATTGCATTTTGCGATTACTGCGCTTGATGATATGAAAAATATATTTTGTAACATTCATTTTAGTATGAGACTGTAACGATATCCTGGGAATATTTGGAAAAAACTATTAAGACAACATACATATTTTTACCTGTTTGTACGTTTCGAGTGAGATTACGAAGGGTGCATGCGTAATTCACAGTGTTCAGCCGTTTATTTAGCACTTTATGATTGTTACGCATCTTTTTAGATTTAACTGAGTCATCTCAGAATTGGTCATTGAAATGTGCCGTAAACATTAAACCAACTATCAAGAGATTGAGTGACTACAAAATTAAAAAATATGTATTATATCTAGTCAGAATAGTCACTCACTCAACCATCGTTGATGACGGCCATTCGTTGCGAAAAATTTAAAAATTAAATAGGAACTGGGATAACAAAAATTATTTAGCAGGATGACATGAAGACATTAGGAATAAAAGTATTATTTAGCAGGATGATATGAACACATTTGGAATAAAAGGATTATTTAGCAGAATGACATGAACACATTTGGAGTAAAAGGATTATTTAGCAGAATGACATGAACACATTTGGAATAAAAGGATTATTCTAGTATATGAAAAAAAAACTTGAACAAAATATACTCTTCAATGTCAATCAAAGGTAACAGAGCTTTTAGTCTAACAAAGCTGAAAACAAAGCGTCCATATAAATGTTAAAGCAGGATTATTTAAAAATTAAATAAAAATGTGCATACTAAGGGCGGAAGGGTCACTTGGACAGAAAGGCGGCATGAATGAGGCAAGCCCAAGAACGGCGCTCGCGACTTTCCTCGCTGAATTATTCATTTAATCCTTTCAATATCGCCAACTGAAGGCGGGAAGCGAGCTTTAGCTGTTTTTGTCATTCCCATTGTGTTTGTACAAACAATAACTCACGTTCGTAAAACAAAAGTTATTGTATCCCGATTCTTGATGCAACATCAATAACTTTGTATAAAACTCAAGCCCCGGATTTATAAGTTTAAAATTGTTGGGCTTTCGTAAGTTTTATACTGTGTTTAATACAAGTGGTGCTTAATTAACTTAATTTTATTCAATTAAATACTGGTTCCGCATGAAATAATTGGTAATGACAAATTCACATTAATCAATCACTAATCAGTATTAAAAATTCTAAAGTTATTGATTAAATATAACTAATGGAATAGGTATATATAGATAGAGTCAATAATATATATATTTTTAATGCTAGCGAAGAGTTCGTTTATTGTTATCAATCACGCGGGAACTATGCATTTTTCCAGGATAAAACTATTTTATATTGGACTGAAACTATCTCCGTACCAAATTTTATCTAAATCGGTTTAGACGTTTAGCATGACTGAGTAACAAAATTCTTCACAAACTTTCTCATTTATATATTGGTGACGTTCCAATTTAATCTGGTTGACCGAATGTACATTGGTAAACGAAAATAAATCCGAAGTAACGAGTCATTTTATGCTTCACAATTCGTTAAGCGTAATTATGAGAGCGCGTTAATTGTATGGGTTTTGTATTTAAGTACATAATATGGTAGCATTGCGTCAGTAAGGGATGTGTATATAAATGAACATTATTACATAATAACAGAAAAAATATTGTACGATGAAATCATGTCATAAAGAATTACCAAACATTAATCATCATCATCATCATCATCACCATCTCAGCCGTAGGACGTCCACTGTTGGACATAGGCCTCACCATACTCGTAGACCTCCAGTTGCTTCGGTTGGCAGTGGCTTGCATCCATCGTGAACGCGCGGCTTTAACCAGGTCATCCGTCCATCTCGTTAGTGGACGTCCTACGCTGCGCTTGCCGATCCGCGACCTCCACTCGAGAACTTTTCGACCCAACGGCCATCTGTTCTCCGTGCTATATGGCCTGCCCATTGCCACTTCAACGAGCTAATTCGCTTGGATATGTGGGTTACCAAACGTTATGGCTTCTTATCTAAAGATTAGTATAACTTTTTCGACCCGGTATGAAGAATAGTACTAATAAAGTTTTTTTTAGTTTAGACTTTCAACTGTTGTTGCCGCAGTCCTTTAAGTTACGTTTTCTAGAAGCGAATTTTATGAAATAAATCCTACCATGTAACGCTGTATTTGCTGATTTCTAAAAGCTTTAATTTTTTACTTTCAATCCAATGTTCGTATAATGTATGTATAAGTTTATTTGTTTGTGAGTTGTGGTTTCGAAATTCACAAACGATTTTTGATCTTTGACTTCCTGGTACTCAGCAGTAAACCTGTGAAAAACGTATGTCAGTTCGGTGTGACAATACAATAATCATGGGCCCAATTGCATAACAAATTACGAGTACAAGCAAATTGTATTAGTGAATTTTTTTTTTTTTTTTTTTAAGTAGCCTGTATAGTGTCCCACTGCTGGGCAAAAGCCTCCCCTTGACCTCCACAACTCTCGTTCTGGCGCAATGTCAGGCCAGTCCTTTGCGTACGTGTCCAGATCGCCCGCCATCTCCTTCTCGGTCTGCCTCGATGTCGCTGGCCGTTCTCCGCACCCACCAAGTAACTGTGCGAGCCCACCTTTGTGGGTGCATGCGACAGACGTGTCCAGCCCAGTCCCATTTAGCTTAGCAGTCTTTTTCCCAACGTCGGTTATGCGTGTTTTTGAGCGCAGCGTGGTATTCCGGATTCTGTCCATCCGTTTCACACCTAATATGCTACGCTCTATCGCTCTTTGGCAAACCTTAAGTTGGACTTTGATTCTCAGTCAGGGACAATGTTTGTGCACCGTAGGTTAGGACGGGCAGGATACACATGTCGACGAGTTTTCGCTTAAGTGTTATTGGAAGGTTTCCCTTCATAAGCTGTTTCATGGACCAGTAGCTCTTCCAGGTGTTTTCGACTCGTCTTTCGACTTCTTTATCTGTCGGTTGCTGAAAGAGACTACTTGGCCCAAGTATATATACTCGTCAACATATTGTATTTTTGCCCATCTACCGAGATCCGTCGTTTCGTGCTGTTGTCATAAGTTGGGTCTTTGACCTATTCATCGCTAGTCCAATCTAAGGCTTGCAGTGCTCAGTTCTTGCAGCATTAATTCGAGGTCTTGGGCTGTTTGGGAAAAAGGACGATGTCGTCAGCGAACCGGAGATTAGTTAATCTCTTGTCACCAACAACTATGCCCCTGTTTTCCCATAAGACTGCTAAGCTTTTAAAGAGTTCTTCGAGGGCGCTGGTGAACAGTTTGGGAGACAGCGTCGCCCTGTTTAACACCTTTTTCGATAGGAAAAGACTGACCTGAAGTTTGGAGCTTGATATCTGCTGTGCTATTGCTGTAAATGGATTGAAGGAGATTGATGTATATGGCTCTATATCTTGGTTACGTAGGGATGTAACGATTGCAGAGTGTGTTAAGCTGTCAAATGCTTTTGAGTAGTCTACGAACGCAAGATACAGAGGGACATTGAACTCGTTTACTTTCTCTATTATTTGGTTTAGAGTGTGGAGGTGATCGGTGGTGGAAAACCCGGGGCGAAACCCGGCCTGCTCTACTGGCTGGTTCTTGTCCAGTTGCCCGGCAATGCGACGCTCAATGATTTTTATAAATGCTTTATAAAGTGAGAAGTTAGGCTTATGGGACGATAGTTGCCAATGTCGCTTTTATCACCTTTTTTGTGCAGAACTACTATATTGGAATGGCAAAACATAGGTGGCAATTGACCAGTAAATAATATTGTATTAAATAACTTTGTGATGTAGGGCAGTAGAACTGATTTTCCCAGCCTCAGCGCCTCAGTAGTGACACCATCCGCACCCGGGCTTTTTCCGTATGACATAGTTTTAAGGACGGCGTTAACTTCATCATTAGTTATCAAGGGGACGGAATCAGGACGGAAGCACTCGAAATTAGGACTCTCTTTTGGAATTATCTGAATATAGTGATTTATAAAATTGGGTGCATATATCAAGAACTTTGCTACGATTGCGGTGATGTGTACCATTCTCATCCTTTAAACTAGTTATCCATGATTTGGATTCGAAATTCCTTTCTTGGCTATCTGAGAGCACGGTTCTTAATTAGGCCTCTTCAACCAATTGTGTGTTGCAACGTCGGATATCTTTTCTTATGTTACGCTTTACTCGTCTGTCAAATATGCTATACTCTTTGTTCCTCTTTCCATTTTCTTCTCTTATCTAATAGTTCTTTAGTTTTTCCGTCAGTTTTTTAAATTTTGTACTTTCTTTTTGAACACTATTACTAGCTCGTTGAATTCCTGCAATAATATTTTTTATAGAATCTCGACATCGTTAACATCCATTTCTAAGGTAGAGAATGATTTGTTAATTCCAAATTAAATTGAGTACTATTATTTAATATGGTAGACCTATCTAAATTCTTGATGCGAGGCTAAATAAGGATTTTCTGTGGATTTTTAAATTGAAAAAGAGTTTGGCACGTACAGGTCGATGGTCTGAGCTGAATTAATCCTGTTAATTATTCCTACAATCTTTTATTATTTTTTGATTAGAAGTGAGCACATAGCAAATTGTATTAGTGAATTTCAATACAAAATCGCTAATACTATTAGCTTGTAATTTAATATCCAATTGGGACCTGGTAGTGGAATGAAGGCTAAAAGTCAGGCAAAACATCGCTAGATGGCGTTAGTATCGTGAGGTTTCTTTTGACGTTACGGTCTTGCTTGCAATAGGGCATATTAGGCAAAGCTCTGCGCCATGACAACGACAGTTCTCTTTATATTTTGTCGCCATGGCAGATCATGACCAAATAGTACTTATTAATACCTGTAGAAATCATGACATATTTATGAGTAACAAAATAAATGATATTTACATCGATAGTAGCGATAGAGCTATATTTCCAAAAATTAAATTAAATTAATATGTTATTACGGTATCCTACGGACATTTAAGATACTAAGATAAAAAAAAAACATAAACCATAAACATAATTATGGTATGTACTAGTGCTGCACTCTGGCAGGATAAAATTGCAGTAATATTCCCTATTGGCTCATTTAGTAACGTCAAACAAACCTCACGATACTAACGCCATCTAGGGATGTTTCGCCTGTCTTTTAGCCCTCATTCTGGTGGTCCAGGCAGGATTGTCTCTGCACTGCAGTACGAAACTTTTCAGCGGTTAATGGCATCGACTTAAAGTTTGGTACGAATATGTAGTTTGTTGTTGTACAAGTACAATCAGAAAAAAAGCTTGTATTCAAAATTTTTATCTCAAAGAAACTATTTGTATTATAACTTCACCAAGCCAATTGGGATGTCGAAAACCATTTGGAGAAATAGGCTTTGTGAAGCGTTTTCAGAAATCAGATTCCAAAAATGTGATAAACTGAATTAAATAAACAAAAATTAATTAATGACCCATATTCGACCCCTGCAGTGTCCCGTCACAAAGGCAGTTATAAAGCAGGTCTACACTCTTAAGCAAATTGACAGTTTGAAATGTTGCTGTCCTACTTATAATGGCAAAGAGTGACAAAGATAGATATGCGCACCCGGCTTTAAACAGTTGTCATTTATCGTAAAGTCTGAAATGTATACGAGTATTTCCAATGTATTTTTACAAATTCAATTATTAAATTACTACGTTACAAGTAAATACAAAATAATTTAAATATCAGATTTTAATAAAAAATATCTATTTACTATCACGCCATTAAACAAACATAGGAATAATCGAAGCTAAAAGAAGAGAAATAAATAAAACTATTTGTCATGGTTCATTTAGGACCTTTAAGCCGTGCTTGAATTATTGTCAAATTGTAATGATACTCAGATAATGATACACAGATAATGTTATGTACTACATGATACACAGATAATGTTATGTACTATATGATACACAGATAATGTTATGTACTACCTGAATTTTTCTAGGCAATGGAACGTGGCTGTCTCACTGTGACGTCATCCAGCGTATTTCGTGAAAATATTATAAAAAAAAACAAAACTAAATACTCATTCAAATTCAAAATCAATGAAAATGGTATTATCTTAAAATATCATATTATTTCCAAAAATAGAATAAAAACTATAGGTTATTTTTTTGGTGCATCTCAATTACGTACTCAAATAATAATGCGTTTGTAAGACCCTATAGACGGTAATATCACAATACGGTATTTGACTATTTTGTAATAAATTAAAACTACACAATGCCTGTTATCGACCAATATACGAATAGAAAAACAATTTTTAAGCTACCTTTACAAATAACAAAGTTATAAAGGAGAAAGACATACTGGCATGTGACGTCACACGCCAGTACCGCCATACTTGCTGTATAGAGAAAAGCGAGACAGGTATATAGATTTTTCAAAAAATCACTATAAATCCAATTTTCAACCGATTTAAATTTTCTCTTCGCTAAACACTATCTGTTTATCTATATTTTCATAATAATATTAAGATATGGCAAAATCAGGAGTTGTCAAATACCGTATTCTCAGATGGGCCAATTATAGACCAGATATCAATGTCTCGGATATCTCAGAGATGCCTCTGTGCCTGTGCTTGTCGTCGGAGTAGCAGACTCGACTCTGACGAGAACTTCGCTCTTCGAACTAAATGCTCTGGAGACATTTAAATCTAGTCCAAGTTTATTTTTTCTTCGAGGGCAATTCAAGGCGTCTTTTCCACTGTCCCCAGGCGGCGAAGTTATCTAATTGAAGTTGTTAATGTCCTATTGCGCATCCAAAGAGAAATGGTCACGACACAAAATATGAAAAAATAGATAAAATGAAATGATTCATGCATTGTCTTAATCGAAAGGACAGGTGAACACAATTTGGGGTATTTTGGGAAAGGTGTATTTTGGGACTAGTTCTTAATGGTTCTCGTGTAAATCGAGAATGAGCCTCTTTGGAAATATGGTGTTTTGGGCCTAGTTTC
The DNA here is from genome assembly GCF_025370935.1 of Choristoneura fumiferana. Lineage (NCBI taxonomy): Eukaryota > Metazoa > Arthropoda > Insecta > Lepidoptera > Tortricidae > Choristoneura > Choristoneura fumiferana. Next base: position 12,001,025 of record NC_133475.1, on the reverse strand, counting down.
TTATGAGAAGAGGGGCTTTCGAAATCAGAGTGTATTGACTAATAGTGCGTTTTGGGACTAGTGCATTCACCACCGGAAAGTAATTTTCACAGAATCTTGATTAAAGATAAGTTGAAACTCAATAACATTAGGTGTGACAATAATACCTTCCGTTCCTACCGCTATCTCTGATGACGCAATCTGTGAAAACTGAGCTGACTCGGCCGGCTCACATGCAATTACATAATTGCATTTTATTATGCGGTTACGATACCATTAAAAACGATATTCCTGTGAGGATTTCTTAATACAGATAACTTCGAAGATGCACACGAGTTCTATCTCATATATATCTCTAATGTTCCCAGTTTGAATATCCATAATATCATTGAACGCTGATATCACCGACGATATTTATGTAACGATGATATTTATTTTTATTTTATTTATTTTATCACCACGGAACTACGTTTCATAATAAACTGACGAGCAAAGCAGGTCACTTCCATGCAAAGTTATGTGGAGTGCCCGTTTTAAGCAGCTAGTATAAGCAAAACGAGTAAAAGGAAGAAATACAACACTAGTTACTACTACTAGTAGTGTAGTAGTACTTGTGCTAGGTAGTTAGTGACTTTGACTAACTCCCAATTTAAAATCAAATTCATCTATATTTGGTATAAAGATACAGAAGCTAACGACTGTAAGGAAGCTAAATCAAAACTAGATTTGATATTAAAGGAAATATTGAAATTCGTATAAAAGTCGGATACAAACTGCAAGGCTCTTGCGAGAATCGCACCCACAACCTCCAGTTTTGTGATCTCAGTAACTACAAACTATGAACTTAACTAGCCCAAAAAAGTAGGAAAACCCCCGACTTGGTCACTTCAAAGTTCAATATCTCAAAAACGGCTGAGCCGATTTTGATCAAACATGTCTCAGAACCATCGCTAGAAAACTTTGCTTTAAAATAAAAATAAAAACTGCATTCAAATCGGTTCACCCGTTTAAGAGCTACGGTGCCACAGACAGACAGACACACATAGCGGTCAAACTTAGAATACCCCTCTTTTTGCGTCGGGGGTTAAAAAAATATCTCTACTGTAAACATAGCTTGTGCAAGACAATACTTATTACAGATCATGACATCGGATTCCCTTAAGCTAGAAACCCACTGACACACATAATACCGCGCCATGCTTATTTTATTTCCCGCGCGGTATTCTGTGTGGCATCTTTCACGTTAGCTCGAATATATCAAGCGGTACCGCCTCCGCGCCGCGCCGCTCCGCCTCAGTGGGTTTCTAGCTTTAACTCTTGTTTTATCATAAGGATAAATAGAAATATAGATGCACATTTACTCTTATGCCCTATTTCCTTATCTGCAGGTTGTTTCTGACGGTTGCTTCTGGATCTAAATTAAAGGTCCGATTCTACTCACATAACTCAGCTACTTTGGTTCTGTAAGTTTAAAAAAAATATTATCACTGTTAATTTTTTTTTCATACATATTGAATGAAATTTTCAACTTATGCGATAAAATACAAAATTGATAGGTTATAGCATATTGATATATTATGTTTATCTAGAGGTCAAATAAATGTCAAATATTATTTAAAGGCCCCTGTATCAAGAGACAGCGATAAAACCGCCGCCATGTCCGAAAGTTCCGATACACTGATTTAACGATAAAACTTTGAGGATCAATAAAATTATTTGAATTCAAGTTATTTAAACATGTTACAAAAACAAAAGTATAGTTAGGCGAGTAGAATAGAACCTTGAATTTAAAGTGCCATGGTCAAAGACACCCTATATATTATGTCTTTTCCAGCACGACACGTCTATATATAATACCATAGATGTGTAACGGTCTACATCCTCAGAAGTTTCCACCAAGATCAGCACAGCGCGTGCGGAAAAGACTATAGGACGAGTGAGATCCAAAAATGTACAATAGGATTACCAAAGTATTTTCACAAACAAAAACTATATGCGACAGTCACACTTCTATTTTTGGAGCGGGTGCATCGATTTCATTTTATAAATGCTACTTATTCCATTGCACAGACAAAATTACTTTGAAATTGATTTTCGTTCGACTAGTTTTCAAACTATAATGGAAAGTTTTTTAATATCACCTAGGGAGTTCTGTGTGACAAATGGTTTATAAACTTGGAGAACTTTACTATTTTTCGAATGCGTAAAACTAACAGGATCGGTTAGACGAAACATTTAAGGTTTTTTTAATACTCTTCACCCATAGACATGTTTCACTTACACAGTAGTAGCTAGTAGTTGTACTGTGGCAAAACTGTTTAAACAAATAATTCGAGTCATTAAAGCTATGGAACTCAGATGAGATAGAAAAGAGGTTTGCTCATACATTTTCTCATTAGTGACCATACGAACACAAGATAACTGTAACCACAGAGTTAATATACGCGGCTGTGTTAGAGAGACAAAATTACGATTGTATTGAGTTGAGATGGCGAGATGAGGCCGAGTATCCAAAATTTAACAATTTAAATGTAGGTAATATTACTTAGCTCATTATACCTATTATGTTTTGCCTGTAAATAAACTTGAAAGGTAGACTAATTCGGAATAAATTTACGTTTTAAGCACGTACTCGTATAACATTCTTCTGCGCCAACAGTTCATTTCTATCTTTGTTTTGTTGGTTCGATAATTTGAACACCTTTCACCGAAATAAATCACGGAACAACGCAACCGTGAACAAAAGTGTAGAGCGTTCAATATCTTGGTACAACAAAAACAAACCGGGCAAGGGGAGTTGTCACGGAGACGCGTAGTCAGCGAGAAATGGAGTAACCCATTTTAAACTAGAATGAATTGCACGTCGTGGACTACAGGTCCTCTGGAATTTTGCCCACTGACACCGGTGACACGCCGCTGTCTCTGGCGCCGAGCATTGGGGGTAAATACAGCGTTTTTGTGGCGTTTTTGTGGCGTTTTTTTGTCTTTTCATCTCGTTTTGTTTCGTCTCAGAAATAATTATAAAAAAGATGACAAGGTAACTTTTTATGAAAACGAAAGACTGTCTTGCATTATATGTATAGAGGCGTTGACATTTGAACACATGAATGGAATGGGACTGACATTTGACACGAGCAGTCAAAAGGCTCGAATATCCACTTGGTATTGCACATTTTTATGACGATTACAATTAGTAACATTGTCATTGAAAAAATATACTGAAAAGAAACGTCAAAAACAGCATTTGTAAACGCCAACCCTGTAGTACAGTGTAGAATGGCAGATGAAGTTTTTTGGTAATTCATACATTAATTTCTTAAAGACACAAGTATTATTTATTTTAAAATTAATGATATATCCAACTAATATTATAAATGCTTGGGAGCGAGTGAGTACCTGCGTGCTTGCGATCGGGATACGCATGTCCCTACGCATGTAAAATCCAGAAATCTTATCCGGTAGTAAAAGCCAGAATTTAAATTCAACTGACAGACTTTTTCGAACGGACTTTTCCTGACGGACTTTCTTTTTTCTTTTCTTTCTTTTTTCGCTTCTCGAATGGCGTCCACGGACCGGGAGACGAGCTTTCGGTAGGCCTCTAACAAGATGGAGCGACGACCTGGTTAACCCTTTTCCAGGCATAGTGCATATAGCAACCACATAAATGTACACAACCTTACTAAGACCTTACTAAGTACGCAATGTGGTACAGTCGAGTTCATTAACTTACAAGTAAATCTTTGATCAAATATATCTGAACACGCTTCTACGCCGTTAACAATAGAGTTGTGTTCAGATATTTTTGATCAAAATTTTGCTCACAACCTTATGAACTCGACTGTACAAAATAATTTGAATTCGTTATAGGTAAACAACATAAAAGTTGGTTTATTTAGTTGTAGCACATCTAAATTCCCGGGCCTGGAAAAGGGTTATGATGGCAGGATCGCGGTGGATGCGGAAAGCACAAGACCGGTCTGAGTGAAGAGCCTTGGGGGAGGCCTATGTCCAGCAGTGGACGTCTTTCGGCTGACAAGATGATAATGATGACAGACTTTTTGTAGGATTCCTGAAATAAGAGATGTAAAGATCTGTAACCAACCCGTCGCCATCGCGTATCATGAATGTGCTTGACATTCCGGCCCTGACACGTTCCTATTACGGTCATGGCATGATACGGTGTACTGCGTAGAGACCTTAAGACATAAAAGCGAGTTAAATTAAGAGATCGTGTGTCTCGCGGAGCTTCCAGGCAGACACGCCCCGGTAACTGGGCACAAACTACCGCACCAATATTGACTTTTGCTCCTTCAAACTTCCTCATTCTGTCTTTAATTAATTCTTTTTTATCTACTGTAATTTTCATTCTGATCCCGAACAAAATTGGAATGCATTGGATGAAATTGATTAATTTCAATTTTGTATATTTTACCCGAATTGGATCATATCGAATGCTAGGCCATAGTTAGCTTAACCTAGCAACTAAAGCTAGCATTGAAAAAAATAAATAGCAACCACACATGCATAATATTTTGCATAAACATGCAAGCATATTGTTTAGTGGGTTTAATAACTAAATATAATTTGTTTTCGTTATAATAAATGCATATAGCCTTGTTATATCCTACCCATTCTTAAATAGACGTAGCTAACAAACACGTGGGTTTCCTTTGTATCGTAACCTGCTTAAAAGTCACTTTATAACGAAAGTAGCAGAATTGAGCTCCAGTGAATCCCGTTTAGAAGATGAGAAATAAATCTTCTCTTCTCAGGTTTCTCAGGATTAAAAAGAAAATTACTTAAATCTTATTTTAATTTAAGTCGTTTTGTATTTCAAGCTTGATCAAGTTGTTAACAAACTTGGCAATACTTTTGCGTTCGAAGAATCAACGTGTAAGCTGATATTAAAAAAAAAAGGTCGTATTTTTCAGCAGCCGGTTGAAGTAGTTTAATTCTTATTTTTTTCAAGCTTCTGTATCTCAAACAAGAAGAAAAAGAACCTCATTTTGACATCAATCTAATATAGATACGAGTACACTCGTACCACTGCAACAGTAAATCAGTGATCTGCTTCATTACCACGAAAAATGGTTAAATCATACCTGAAGTGCTTTGATACTTAGGTAATCTTATTAATTCATAAGAAGTGCGAGAGCGAGCTAATTGTAGGAAATATTATACGATAAAATAACTATTTTCTAAAATTTGTTATTATTTTGTATGTACAGGGACCTCGACGTGGAAGTAGAACTGCCGGCACTTAGACGGGTTTTGTTTATTTTCCCTGTTCAGAGCTCAAAGCATTTGCGTAGCAAATTTAGTAGACATAGCGTCTGCTTCAATTTCGATTTGAAAATATTCTCCTTTTGCAAATTTAAAATGTGTTATTGCTCCGTGTTACTGTTTCAAAGCAGGTCAAGTGGCTAAGCGGCTTGCTACAGCAGAAAGTATTTTAGCTGCAACTTCTATCCAAGAAACCAAAATAGGCTGCGTTTGCAATGCCCAATTAGTAGAGAATGGTTCAAATTTATCTCACAAGGCTTGTGGCTATCGCATAAATAACAGAGCTTGTTTTGTTTGCTCACATTGGGTGGATGTTTCATTTACCCGCAGCGTACCAAGAACACCAAAGGAAAAACGTACCTATACGTTCTGACATACTCGTATTAATATGACGCCCATCCCACACGTCTTTATTACGTAATGGCAAATTTTGATGGTTGAACATTTTGAACCACGGCATTTTTAATTTCGATGTAAAATATTTACCCGTATGAAAATTAAGCAAATAGCTTCTTTTTTTTTCATTTTAGTATATCAAAGCAGACTGATATTTAATTAAGTGAAGCATAGAGGCCGATGCCTGCTAAGATTATCGATACAATATTAAATTCTTTAAGCGCCTCATCCTGCCATAAAAACCGAAATATGCGTCGTACTTTCGCTAAAGCATGAACACTTCTAAATGGAAATTCCGAAGTTAGGTTCGTTAACAACCCAACTTTATTCATTAGCGTGTATTGTCTACTGAATTTATTCGTCAGGTCGAACGCGCCGCGACCGAACTCTGACAACATTTTGGCTTCTTCAAGCTTAACTAAATATTTTCATCCTGTTTTGTTTATCTCGCGTACACAGAGTGCAAACTTGTATCATAATATTATTAATACAAGTTTACAACTCATGCCCGTTCATGGGAGGCGAGGGTGATGTTTGAATACCTATTATTTTCTGGTAGACAGAGCGGTTTAAGCGTGTTTTATTGATCACTCAGGTAAGTCTGGAGTTAAAGCAGTTCTTACGCTTCATTAACGTATTGAACAGACAATGCAAATCCATATCCATACTAATATTATAAATGCGAAAGTGTGTGTGTTTGTATGTCTGTTTGTCGAGTGGAGTGGAGTGACGGATCGACGTGATTTTTGGCATAGAGGCCCCTTCTAAAATCAAAATTGTTGGGTGGAAAAATTTGAAAAAAATCAGAATGGTACGAACGGTTAAGATTGCTTGAGAATTATTAGTAGTTTAAGAGTAAGTAGCAGCCTAAGGTATAAAATATGCCTAAACTTGGAAGATTCCGTACACAATACGAAATCTTTAGAAAAATATTACTTGATTTTTTCATGATGGCTACTGAACCCTATCCTCGGGCGTGCCCGACACGCTCTTGGCCGGTTTTTTATAATTTTTGTTTGCATTGATCTACTAGTATTATATACTAGTCTAAATCTATTAAGTACTTATATAAAATTATTTCCTGATTGATTCATCATCACCCAGCTGAAACAATTAGAGCAGGAGACCTGAAATTTCGAAGACATTCTTGAGAGTCATAGAAGTCCAGGCTGACATCTTCGAAGCTAACATTAAAACTTTTTCAAAGGTTTTTAATTAGAAATAAATAAATAAATTATAATAGGCAAATAAATGTTATCTCTACGCGAACAATGTCGCGGGCAAAAGCTAGTCGACTTATAAATGTAATAAAAAACTCAGACTTAAGACAGACCACTGGTCTCAAAACTAAACTTTGGAGAACTACTCTGCGTAGCTTTAAGCCTCTTACTGTACCTATAGAAACCATAGAAGTCTTACTTGAGAAAGAAAAACTTTTCTCTGTTGAATTTTATTAAGCGGTGCCGAAAGTACACCCACAGAATCGGCTTTTAAAAACTTACCAGAAAAGGGTTAACTTTGAATAGAAACCCCCCGGTTAATAAAATGAAAGACAACTCTATTTTATGATTTTTTTGTTGTGGTCTATAGTTTGCTGTTTTTAGCAACATAAATGATAACACAATCTTGGTCTGTTACATTTTTGACAAATGCTTTTGAAAAAATCAATGTTTCTATACAGAATTCCTACATACTCGTTGTATATCTTTTGTTTCCAAGCGAACCCTAAATCACAACCACGATCCCGAGTCTCGATACTCACACATAAAGTTGAAAATTGCCGTCAAGAAAAGTGGTGAATCGCAGGTGTTCCTGCGTAATATTAAATCCGATGACATGTATGAAAAAGTTGGCCGTGACGTGACACGTTTTATTTAAATACTCCTCGTTTATTGACATTGTCAACTTAAGTACCCTCTTCGAATATTTTTGCGTCAGCCAGCACAATTTTCGATGATCTATAGTATATTATTATACCTATGTACGTACGTATGTTATGTGTTGACATGAGGATTAGGCTAAGGTATGATATTTTATGCATGTTCATTCGTAACGGCCAGCCAACTAACGTTTAAGTATAAATAACTAGCCTTTACCTATAGTTTAGCTCGAAGCTGGACCATTGGATCTGGCAGTTGAATTGAAATTCCATGATTTTATTTCACACGGGTAAAATTACACCTTGGTATTCAGTAATGTTGTGTCAAGAACATCCCTGCAAAACGCCATATCTCTAGATTAGGTGTACAGTTTTTGTTTATTTAATACGCGTAAATCTTGATTCTGTAGGAATATCGAGATAAGCTTTTGTCAGCTGTTTTAGCATGGAAAAGTATCAAAATATTATAATATTAATAGTATTATACACGTAAGCTACTACGCACCGCAACATGGTACAAAATTTGAATCGAAAAATAGTAATGAATTTTTAAATATATGTATTTATTTATTTTACGTATGTACTTAGTAATTTAAAGCAATTCAACGAAATACAGAGAAACCCTAAGTGAAATAAAAATCTCTAATTAACGTTCTGTTTACAAATATCAAAGAACATGTTGCCCTAATTACAATTCCATCCATTCCATTTAATATTAAACGGCCTCGGAGATTCATCATTAGATGAAGGCCAGAGGCGAAAATACGGGCCTTAAATACGAGACATACTCGCCATGACAGCTAATCACAACGGTAATTGTTGATCCGTCAACACAAGCCTAATTTCTTTTGAATTTAAATCACCGTGGGTAAGCCAGGTGCAATTAAACCTTCGCCTTTGGTGCGCGGATATATCGCGCTTCATTGGGCAATACTGTAACAATCCGGGCGTGAGCTCCGTTCATTCTTAAATTCGAGGAGGATTTTATAATGCAAGTTCAGCTTTTTCTTTGGTTGTTATCCTAATTAACCCAAGGGAAAACGCTGGCTTGAGTCACGGTGAAAATTATATGCACGGCTGTCCTTTCTTGTTTATCTCATTATATTTGTCACGATACGAGATGTACATACATAAAATCACGCCGCATTCCCAACGGGGTAGGCAGAGACTACATCTTTCCACTTGCTACGATTCTGGCATACGACTCTCGCTTCCTCTACATTCATCAATCTTAACATTTCATGCATGCACGTCGGTTTAGAGTACTCCTGACCCGACCTTTCTTCAGAACGTCCCCGCTTTAATCGTGGTAAGTTCGTCTAGGCCTTCCTCTCCCAACGTTCCCATTCACTTTCGTCTTATAGATCTGCTTAGTCAATCTGTTTTCATTAATTCTCTCAACATGCTTAAACCATCCAAGCATCCCTTTCTCAATCCGTGTGACTATACCTTCATTTACACCACAGCGTTCCCTTATCGCACTATTTCTAATACGAGATGTAGAGTGATTATATTTTAAGCTAACGATATTACGACTACAGATGTGCAAGTTGCTGAAAGTTTCCAAAAAGTTGGGAAAGTTCTCGGAAATTTCTGGAAATTTTCACTAGAAATATATAAGAAATATAAATTTAAGAAACGGAAAGTTTCAATCGCCATATAAAATTGTGAGAAATTTCCGAAATTTTCCTATATGAAAAATTCCGCAATTTTGGAAAGTTTCCTTTGGCACATCAATAATTACGACGTAGTTACATGCATGACAATCATGGGTAGGGGACAGTCCAAGGCAATTGCGCACAATCTTCCCATCAGTGTGACTCTGGATAACCTTCCTCCCTCGCGCCTCCCATCCCGTAAACCTATCTGGTCTGACTGTCAACTGCAGGAGCAGGAGCCCTTCGACACCGCACTGGAATGGAAAAAACAGTGGCTTGAGCAGGATGGCAACCCTACCCTTGACCCAACTGAGATGCCGAGTGGCTTCGGGGAGCGCCGTGGGATCTGGGTGGCACTGAACCACATCCGTTTGGGTGTGGCCCGATGCAAGCACAACCTGATAAAATGGGGCTTCTTTGCGACGGCGGCCTGTGATTGTGGAACGCCGGATCAGACCATTCACCACATAGTGGAGGAGTGCCCCAACAGGCGTTTTGCGGGAGGTTAAGCGACCTGCTCGAGCTACGGCAGGTGGTAGGGATTGGCTACTTAATTTAGACATTAGGTTGTAGTTTTGTTTTTTTTTTGTAATTTTTTAACTATAAGCGGGAAATAAAGCCATACGAAATAATAATAAAGGGTAGGTAGACGAGTGATCGAACGTGAATTATTATAGAATTGTTATTGTTCTAATATACCTTGTGTCGATTAACTAGATTAAGAATGAGATTGGATATTGTACCTACTACACGAAAAACGGTTGTGTCCTTTCCAAAATCTGAAATTTCTTGCGGTGACTTACCTACGCAAAAAAAGAAAAAAAAAATGAAATCAAATTAGTAAAGTATAGGTAGTATAAATTAAAAACTTCTTTCAAAACTTTCATCGGGATAACATGAAACCCACAGAACCTCACATTCTATTTTAATCAGCTAATACACTTTGTTTGAATGAGATTGTTAAACTTTAATGGAAACCCACAATTACTTGCCGTCCTTGTAACTTAGTATGTACCGCTTTATGAAGTCATTGATACTTTCGAACAATATAGTCTTTGACATAAATTGAGTATTTGGTACTTTGGGATGAAGTGGTTTGTTTGCGTATTTTAAACTAAAGTTAAAATTGGCTGTGAGTAAGCGGCATCATAAGCCCTATAATGATACCATAAGATAAGATCACCTTTTATGTCAATATAAAAGACAATCGAAGTCAAGGAGAACAATAATAAATGAAGGATTTCAAATATTTTTGTAAAAATATGGACGGAATTGCTTCTCAATGCGGATTGCTTTCTTTCCTGGTATAAAGATTTCATTCTCGTATTGGTTTTCGCTCATTGAGCTTTAGCAGTATTTTATCCTTTAAATTTCGAAGGGCTTTAAATCAACCTTCTTTATTTCCCGGCTATTTCTGTCAAAAGTACATTTCACTGAAGAATAAGTAGTTAGGTTCTTCCAGAATTATGATTTAAATACCTACATATGGTATAGTTGTTGAGAAATTACCAAATGATGTTTATTTTTTTTATTCGACTGGATGGCAAACGAGCAAGTGGGTCTCCTGATGGTAAGAGATCACCACCGCCCATAGACATCTGCAACACCAGGGGGATTGCAGATGCGTTGCCAACCTACAGGCTTAAGATGGGATACCTAAAGTGCCAATTTCACCGACTGTCTTACTATCCACGCCGAAACACAACAGTGCAAGCACTGCTGCTTCACGGCAGGATTAACGAGCAAGATGATGGTAGCAATCCGGGCGGACCTTGCACAAGGTCCTACCACCTGTCAAATTAAAACGAAAATCAGGTTTTTAGGTTTAATAAAAATGGTATTAAACACAAACCGAATTGTGATTTCTAATTGCGTACGGAACTCTCAGAGCGTGAGTCTGATTTTTGCCGGTTTTACCCGATTGCACGAAGTAGGCATATACGGTCGATTTATTTTTTATTTTTTTCGATATCGTTAATAAAGGACAAACGAATCAGTACTAATTTGTCTGTTACCAAAATATTATAATAACTATGAAGATTTTTAAAATAATGCTTATATTGGAAACTTGCCACATGTTCAATAGCACGGCGTCAATGTCATTGAAGCGCAGATTTTGTCACAAAGCACAGGGCAGGGATACTTCCTGCCAAGATAAGAGTAATGCCGCTAATTCCTCAAGGGGTTGTCCAACCTAAAGCCATTTCCGCGGCAACATTTTTGTTTGTAAATTCCCCATGATGAAATATTCATGTCACATTTGCACGCAGATTCGAGCGATCAGCCAACCGTGAAATAATGCAAACAAGATAAAGTTATGACATCTCTAGTGGGCTGGAAGCGATTGGTGCCGCTTACTACAATTTATCTCGTTTGCTCGATCCTCCCGACAACAGTTTTGCCTTTTATCTCGCATTTTCTATTTTGATCTTTTACATATTTAATTTTCAAGGTCTAGTTCCTCGGCGTATACGTTCGATAGAAGTGCGTGGGAATTCAAATGGTTGGTGTAACTTTAACTTTAACTTTGTGTATGAAATATTATAGGTTCATCGTCATCTTTTCCCGCCTTTATTCGTCCCACTAGTGGTCTGTGGTCTCATGATGAGAGGGTTTTGGCTGTAGGTAGTTTTCACGTGGGATAAGTGCGGATTTGGAAACATCTAACACTCCATTGAATTAGTCTGCAGTCGTTTGCGGTTATTTTTATTCACTGAAAAATTTAACAACGTGCATGATTTCGCTGATAAATTGCGGAAAAAAGAGGTGCTATTCTGGATTTGAATCCACGGCCCTCTGCTTGAGGGGCAATAGGATAAACTACAGTCTACCAAAGGGGTTTTCTAGGTGAGAGACCTATCTAGTGAATCCTAAAGTACTATTCACTCGTATTACTGTAGGTAATCAAGGGATATGTTTATTTTGCTTGAAGAAGGTAATTTAAATTATTATTTACAGTCGATTACGCCTTCGAAGCGTGGTTACTTATTGATTACAATGTCCCTCGTTGATATCTATTATAATAGAGATTATAAGTAAGTACATAGTTTACTTTTCCGGACCGTACTTTTGACGTCACGTCGCATTATCCGCGGATCACAATTGACAGCATTTATCAGTTATCTAATGTGGCACGAGTATAGGTAGATAGCCATGACATTCGACCAATACTTGTATTATGTCTCCAAGTGTGATCAAAGTATCCAAATTTATTTTAAGAGTTTGCTGATGTTCACTTTTTAGCGCTTTATTCTAGATTAAGTATATCCACATTTTGTTGTACATTCAGGATACATTCATAATCACGACCGGCTCAAAAATTCTCAGTCATGGATATAATTAGGTCAACATTAGTGGGTTAATAATATGGTTTACAAATTAAAGCTAATGTTATACTTTTAACACTTATAAACTACCACTTTTGCAGGAATGACTTATTTATGTATGAAGTTAAAAATAATGAATAAAAAAACATAAACTCCGTCCGTCTTAAATTTATAGTTTTCTAAATAAAAACTAAAAGTAAAGGCAGTCTAGGCAGACTTTATTTTTTCTTTTTCCTTTTAAATTACCTAAACTAAACTAAAAACTATTACAAACTGCAACTTTAAATCCTATCATCTAATTTTTCCCTGTTCGGTCTCCGACCTATGTTAACGTGCCACTCATTAGTCGCAAGACTTATAAGTACCTAATCAAAAAGTCAGAATAAATCAGAATAAATTATAATCTCAAAATAAATGATAAAACTTGTTGACGCGTGTTTCAGTGGCCTGGATCAATGGTTATCGTGGTGGTTGTGGGTTCGTAGTTGGGATCCAGGCTGCGCGTACGCAGGATCTCCTTGAATACGAACGCGGACTTGCGCGGGGTGCGCGTGCGTTCCAGACTTTCGTAATCCACTTCGTATAAACCGAATCTTCGCCTGCAAAAATAATATGATATTTTACACTCTTAAGTAACATCAAATATTTGAAACATTCTAAAGATTTCGCCTTTTTTTTGCTCAGTGACACATATTGTAATAAACAAATGAATGAGATTAAGGGGCTGTTTCACCACCCATAGATTAATTTTAACTGACGGGTAAATGTGATGCCGTCTCTGTTTGTTTTGTTCGAATAGACGGAGACGGCATCGCAGATATCCGTCAGATAAATTTAATCAATGGATGGTGAAACAGGGGGTAAGTTTTTTTATCCATTATTTAATTATTAGCCGTGGTTGGTAGCCTAGTGGTTTGAGCCTCTCAAGCAAAGGGCAGCGGGTTCAAGCCTGGCCTCGCACTTTTGAGTTTTTCGAAATGCATGTGTGAATTTACATTTCAAATTTACCATGAGCTTTAAAATTATAATTACTAACATAGCTTTTAAATGAATAATGTACTAACGCTTATATGGCCTCTGTCTGCAATAAACTGATTTTATTTTATTTTATTTTATTTCTACTGTGGACGAAAACATTGTGAAGAAACCTGCGCATACCTGCGAAGAGATTCAATGATGTGTGTGAAGTTCATTATGAGAGCAGGCCTGTGTCCTGCAGTGGGACTTATATAGGCTGAGATGTTTTTTTTTGAAGTAAGAGTAGGCACCTACTTATATTCGATTCATTGACAACAATGGATTGATGAAAAATAAATAAAATAGTAAAATTAAATATTATTTGCGTTTCTTAGCATTACGCTTGCTCTACAAAATAAGGATATGTTTAAAGCGAATAAAATCTGCGGATCTATGTATGTAGTTGTTATGACACCTCTGGCACTTAAAACCTGGTCATATTCGACAGAAACAAAAATTTCAACTTACGTATACCCATCCATCCACTCAAAGTTATCCATGAGACTCCACGCAGTGTAGGCTCTGATATCAGATCCTTCCTCTATGGCGTCGAGCATTGCCGCCATGTATCCTCTGAAATATTTCACTCGATCGTCATCTTCTAATCCGCCAGCAGTCGCGAACCCATTCTCAGTGATGATTATTGGCGGATTGTTGTAGTCCTTTCGGATCTTTGACAATAGTTTATAGAAACCCCATGGCACCATCTTAAAAGTTATGGAAAGCATAATACATATACTGATATTACTAATAACATACCTACTCAATAGAGTGCACTCTGGAACGAAAAATTAAAAGTAGCATTGAGTTTAATTTATGATTACGGACGAGAATAAAGATAAGGGCAGATTTTGCAATTCTCCCCGGACAGGAAATTGTAAAACGAAGTCATAACTGTGGGCACAAGCTAGTTAATGACATTTTCAAAATCAGCCAAATCTATGCTATAAATAAAAAAAAAACATGTTAATGGAGTAAGCTTACATTTACTGAACTATTTGGTGAGATTTTCCATTCATCTAAGCGGAACGTTCCTGCTTCAATATCATCATAATATGAAGGAGATTCATACAATCCAACTACAGATTCATTTCTGTACACGTAGACAGAAGAATAATGGTTCAATCCGTAGAAATCTGAGGATCCTAGGAGGTTGCTAGCTTCCTCTGCAGTGAGAGCTGGCAGCCTGGATCTGGCGAAACCCTGTAATTCACTTTTGGTGGCTATCCTATCGGCCACTAGGTGGGGCCAGCCACCTTCTTCTGAGAATACAGTATGAGCGTAAATACCCCACTGGAACAGCAACCACATAAGTAATTATAAATTACAGCAAATAGGCGCATGTGCTATTTATACCACAAAAAAGTAAGGATTGACATTGTATAATCAAACAGTACAAGCAAGGACCATAATTATTTTATTATGGTCCTTGGTAGATATTTAGAAAATAATTACATCGAATTGATGATAATCTTCTGCAGCAGCTGCATCTTTTTCACTTTCAGGTTCATACCAAGTGGCGCTTATAGTAATGCTAATGTTCCCCTTTTGTAATGACCTGTATTCATCATTATAAATGTGCCAGGCTCTAGCATGAGCCAACATCAAGTTCTTTGCGCACAGATACTCCCCAGTGCCTTGCATATTAAGTCTTGGAGCCATAGTAGTAGAACCATATCCTCTGTGACATATGAGATGAGGTTCATTTACTGTTATCCAGAACTTGACTCGGTCTCCGAACAGTTCAAAAGCAATTTTTGCGTAGTCTCCATACCAGTCAATCATGCTTGGGTTGGTCCAGCCACCAAGCTCTTGTAGTTTTTGCGGCAACTCCCAGTGGTACAGTGTCACCATGGGTGTTATGTTGTATTTTAGCATTTCATTGATCAAATTATTGTAGTATTCGACACCGGCCGGATTCACGTGGTCTGTGAAGCTGGTTGGTAAGAGTCGCGGCCAGGATATGGAGAATCTATAGTAGTCGACTCCCAATTCTCTCAGCATCTCTATATCTCTCTTATACAAGTAGTAAGAGTTGTCTGCAATGTCTCCATTGGAGCAATCCGCTACCGTACATGGAACTGTATGGGTTAAATGGTCCCAGATACTGTCCGATTTCCCTAAAACATTAATGAAAACTGTACCACACACATTTTACCATCCATAATAAAGACAAAGCCACAGTAGTGTGCTTATAAAGGCACGTTTCGAGTTTTAATAATAATACATCTAAATATAATACATATATATAAGTACAAATAAAAAAAAATAGAATTCATACCATCCACATTCCAAGCTCCTTCTATCTGATAAGAAGCAGTCGCTGCACCGAATAGAAAATCATCAGGGAAATGTCTTATATCTTGTCCAGATACTTTATTGAATTCAGATAGCGTAGCCAATATAAGGCTCACTCTACGGGCAGAAAACAAAATTAAATTAATAAAATTATATTCAATAAATATCCTGGAACAATTGACACCAATTGGCCTAGGTCCTAGGGACCTCTAACTAAGCAAAGCTTGTATATGGGCACTAGGAAACGAATCAATAACGCAAGATTGTTACACAGGTTCTCAAATCACCAGGCTATTCGGTCAGCAACTCTACATTATTTATTCCAAACACATATAAGTATTTAAGTATTTCCTTAGCGTACTAAATAAAACAAAAGGAAAAAATGCAGTTACAAATGTAAATAAAACATTTGAAACGTAAAAAACAATAAATTAATATTAGGTTCTAATAAAATTGCTTACATGGAAATCTTGAGCAACATTGTGGTGCCAATTCGAACAAGTTCACCCTTATTATGTTATATGAACGTCTTATCCGGGATAAATAATGGTTAAGGCGGCTTATCGAAACACAATATCAAGAATGAGTGACCCAACTGAAGACTCCCATGAACATTGGAAGTAATACAAAGTATCAAGCTGATAAACTTGTCAACTATATTAAATATGAATTTATCATAAACAAAGATTACGTGAGATAGGTATTGCTCTTAAAGATATCATGGGTCAAACGTTTACGTTTAAGTTGAGATAAAAGATCGATACATTTGCCATTAGTTGATTAAGTTCCAATATTATTTAAAATTGTTTGCTTGTATAATTCTATTTAATAATAATAATAAATCTTTATACCCTGGACACTGAGTTACTTGTCACTATAAATTAGGATGATATTTTACTTTTATTTTTAGACGGCTCATTTTGTAAAAGTAATAAATTTGGGAGTAGACGCCGACAATTGTGACACAGTTTTATACCTAGTTCAGTTGTCAGGGACTTCATAAAATCATGATATTAATACAGTGCCAAAGCTGTCAATCCATACTTCCATACTAATATTATAAATGCGAAAGTAACTTGTCTGTCTGTCTGTCTGTCTGTCTGTTACGCTTTCACGCCTAAACTGCTGCGCTTTTGATGAAATTTTAGAAAACCTTGGGAAAAACATAGGCTTCTTTTATCGCGGAGGCTTTTTGAAATAATGAAAGTTTATATGGTGGAAGTTCGTCGCTGTTGATAATAATGAAACTTGGACTTTAGGCACTTAATAACAAATAAATCGATATTTAGCTTTTTGAATCGACCTGTGAGGGGATGAAATAGGGGATGAAAGTGTATATGGAAGGTCTTCATTTCGAAGATAAATCGAGAAGGCAACGGAGTTGAGTTGGAGCGGAGACAATGCAGGCTACAGTGAAGTAGAGCGGAGGCAGCGGAGTGGAGCTACGCTGCTGAGTGGATTTGGCGGAGCAGAGGCTGGCGAAGCGGAGGCTGACGGAGCGGAGGCTGGCGGAGTGGAGGCTGTGGAGAAGAGGCAGCGGAGCGGAGACAGTTGCTGAAGCGGAGGCTGTGGAGCTGATTGATGGTGAGGTGATGATAGTGGTGCTGATTATGATGATTGGTAATGATGATGGTGATTGTGGTGATGATGATCGATGATGATGAATAACAAAAAAAATGTTTATGAAAAATTTCTTCATTTGAAAACTTTACCTGCGAGGGGATGTTAGCAGAGGCAGCAGAGGGGATGATGCAGTGTTAGCAGAACCTTCTAAGCTCATAAGAATAATGTAAGCAATGTGAGGTCATCATGAAAAAATTATGATTTTCAGATTTTTCTTATTTATTGTGCTATAAGAGCTACCTTTATGCAAAATTCCAAGTTTCTGAGACAGCCGGCAGTGCACTATAACTTTTTCTGTTAAGGCGATTTGTATGAAAGAAAACAACTTTTTAATGACTGTAGCTTTTGATTGCCTTGACTTAGAAGTTTGATTTTTTCACAGCTTTCGGGACTATTGACCTGAGTTTAGGGGTTTATAATTTCAACTCGACACCGATACTCCGCTAGATAAAGGCTTGACAGACAGACGGACAGCAAAGTGATCCTATAAGGGTTCAATTTTTCCTCTTGAGGAACGGAACCCTAAAAAACATTTGTTCCGGCGCTTTTCAAATTACGACCTATTTACTTGAAAATATGGGGATGAAAGTTCTTACGGAATTCCAAACAAATTGACGATAAGTATATTTATCGGAACTATGTGTAGCTAAAATGCCGTCTTAATTGTAATCCTACCCTCCTAATTTACAATAAAGGACGTAAGGTATCAAGAGTTCACTATGAAGAATTAGTCCTTTTGTGTTGACAGGGTAGAGTACACGTCGTTTTGCTAAAATGTGGCTACCCGCAAAATATTTATGTTTTACTAAAGAACATGGATGGATGGATGAACAAAAAAAAATACATTATATTTATAGCAATGTATTGAAATGGTTATTTTCAGTAAACCGTAGAAGTTTCTATGTGCTATTATTGGCAGAATAGGTATCCTAAATAAATTAAATACTTCCCAAAGTTACTATTCCACGCGGACGAAGTCGCGGGCAAAAGCTAGTATTTTATAGTTTAAATTTGTCTTCAAGCAATTTTTCAATGATGAAATAACTTCGTTATTGAAAATCTTACTAAACGTTGATCCAAGTCGTGGTTGTGTTGCAAACGGTTTCACGGCGCGTGGCACTTGCGCGCTTTTTATTGCAACAGTTTCCCTCGTGTAGTAAATCTGTGAGATAAACAATATCTTCCGCTTCCGCCATCCGAGGCGCACTGCGCGTTCCAATCTAAATTATCGCTTAGTTTGGGAGCTGGCTAATTAGCTTTAGTGCCCGTAACTTGGCGCACCCTTCCGCGGATAACGACCCTTGTGACTTATTTTTCTTTGGAACCATCCAAATAGTTTACTCCCCTATTTTAATAACCTATAAAATATGCTTATGTTGTGTATAGGTCGATTCACGAGAGCTGGCAAGAATAGATTGAATGAGTTAATTTTTACCTATTTACTCTTCAACACAAAATAAAAAATGATATTAAGCATCAGTCAGTTTCCTACAAAAATGTCTAAGTGGCATTGCTTTCGTTCAATCCATTCGTGTCAGCTCTTATGAATCAATCTGTATTAGCCATGGTGCGTACTGGTTTAACTACGGCCTGTCAAGCAGAGGCTGTGGGTTCAAGTCTAGCTTCACATCTCTGACTTTTTTAGAGATTTTGTGCGGTATTGCATTTGAAATTTATCATGAGGTTTACGGTCAAGGAAATCTTAGTGAGAAAACCTGCGCACACATGCGAAGAAAAGCGATGGTGTGTATGTGAAGTTCCCAATCCGCGGAGCCGCGTGGGAACTACGGCCCAAGCCCTTTTATTCTGAGAGGAGGCCTCTGCCCAATAGAGGGAAGTATGTAGTCCGAGATGATGATAAAATATGCTTTAGTTTGAAAATGACACTTATTTAATAAAAAAATGTACTGTTTTGTAGATAGGTGTAACGATAGTCTTGTTATAAATACCTACCCAATGTTGCAGCGCGTCCTTATAATTTAGCTGATGAGCCTGTAAAGATCGTTACCGTACTCGTTTAGCCATAAAACATGTAGATTTTGTGCTTATGTATATCTTAAAAGCTTATTTGGTACATTACTGACATGACATAAAGATAAGATACAGATAAATTTATCCTCGCAAGAGTATAACGTCTGCGGTTAACTCGCCATTCTCATGCAGGTTGTGCCGTCGAGGCTTCTTGTTAATTTTCCTTGTTCCCGTTAATGTAAAAGTAACATACAAGAGTTCCGTGCTGGAATCTAATATAGTGAGAATGGAGAAAGACTTGCTAAGGAAGGTTAATCAATAAATGAAATATCTGGGAAGTGAAAAGGAGAAGTCTTTAGTACAACAGAAATAGCATGGTATTTTTCATGGTAGTAGATACACGAATTGGTTCGATACATGTCGGGCATTTCTCGACTGATTTATGTGAGTGACCGGTGTATATATTTTAAAAACCGTGGTATTAGTTGCCTGATGGTATCGCTGAGGCAACATCATTTTTTTAACATTTTAAAAATTCAATTATTGTATTATAATACTAGGTACTACTACTGCTACTTAAATAGTTCTAAATGTTCATGTTTATGTTCAAAATAGTACTAAATACTTGGTTAGATAGGATACTTCGGGATGGACTACACTGCATAGAGCTCAACGGGCCCTGGTGAAAAAGGGGTTAAGTCTGCAGAACTTACACAGCTATTTTCTATTTTATGTGTAAAGGGGTTTAAGTCGAAATCAGCTGTTCAACTTCTGCAGAATTAACCCCTTTTTCACTAGGACCCAAATGGTGTGCATATTTTTCCGTATTCAATCATTTGACAACAAACGTTTCAACAAATATTAGGTAGTAAATAGTAGGTTAGGTTGGGTTAGAACTGCGACCCATAGAAAAAATAACTGCTGTCAGTACCTATAGTTGGTAAGGTTAGGTTTGATAGAACTGCGGACTTAAGAAATTCGAAACAAAAACGAGCCACGAGAACCAAATCCCAATAGCAATTTAAATTTTATGTAACTAGTTTGTCAAATAATCATTTATATTAATAAATGTTTTGTGAAATGACTAGTTTGAAAAATGAGCTGTTTGGGTAATGGACATTTTTTAAATGTTGATTGATGATTTATCATATGATGTGATTGTAAAATGACAAGTTTGTTAAAAGTATATTTATCGAATGATCATTTGTGATATGAGCAGTTTGTGATATGAAGTGGTTGTGAAATTAATAGTTTGTGAAATGTTGTTTGTGAAATGATCATTTGTTAAACGTTGTTTGCCAAATGATAGTAAACCATATTTTTCAGATACACAGGTAGGTATAGGGTATGAAACGCAGGCCAATGCAAAATGAAACGTAGTGCAGCTTAAGGCGAATTGAATTGGCGAATGGCCTTCTTTTCGTTTCCTGACTGTAAGTAATCATTTAATCCAATTTATAATTATAATAATTACCTAAACGTTTATATTTCTGGAATCAAAATTTGCTCAAATACCGTTAACGATGCAAAATAGAACGAACATCTCCCGCCCTGATTTTATTCGCGGTTACAAAGCGGTTGCTATCTTGGCAAGCCATGTTTATGTTAAAAGTTCCGAAGGTACAATATCCGGAACGCAAAGTTCGTTTTAAATCTAAACTGATATTATGAACAATACAAAACTGAACGTGATAAAGGTAGAACTTGGGTAGTCACGTTCGGGATACGATACGATACCGTGGAGTTACGGCCGCTTTATTTATTGTAATTTAAACAAATTGCGTATAAATTATAGCGGACATCGTTAACCCTTTTTGTGTGAAATGTTTCCCATTGAATTGTGAATATTGATATTGTTCGTACTATTAATAACTATATAACTTTGAAGCATTGAACATTTTTCCATTAAAAAACGCGATATCGATATAAAAAAGGGAAAGTAGTAAACAACACGGAATTGTTTTGCCAGCCAATTATCTATAAAAATGTTAAGTAGAATATTTATAAAGAGAAGTAGGGTACAAGTTTGAGTCACTTGCAGAGACAGCTAATACCCCGGCTAGTCATCTGCCTCGGAGCTATGTAGCTTAGGCTGCCTACTAACTAGGTAGGCGGCAACGCACTTACTTAGAATCATGGTGGTTTTCACAACTCCTTTCTGTTGGACGGTATAATACTAGGGTAGAAAGAGATGGTGAATGCGATCACAAACGTCAGCGTGTGAGACAAAACGGCCACAGACCGAAGTCACGAAATACTCTCAGCCTCTTCGGGGACTTCGATTGTAGGTTTAGAAGAGGTTTTGATCTCTTTAAACATAAATCAAAATTGGCAGTATTTTATAATGAAATGCAGACATTTGTAACAATATCATTTGTTTTTATTAGCGAAAGAGTGCTCAAAGAAATCTACGATTGTTAGCAATAAAGATTTTGAATTTGAATTTAAAAATCATAGAGATTATCGGACCACCGGACGGAGCTTGGAGCCACACCTGTGGCTTTACGTGCCAGATGTGTCATACCAACTAGTAATCAACTAATAATCTCGTAATCACTAGTTAACGCATGGGATGACATCTATCGCAACTTTCAGTAGTCTTGGATGTCTCCTCTGGTGTGAAAAGCCATTGAAGGTGCGGGTTCGAATTCCTTCTGCAGATCCCAAAGGCATTTCCTTAATAGAATCTTACATTTAAAACTGAGACACTGGTCTGTAATTAATTTCGGCTACTGGTGAATTTTTAGAGGAAACGGAAATAAACACAAGGTTATTTAGTATTAATTTCAAGTTTTCAAGGTTGAAAGTAGTATAGTTTCTACAGAGCCTTAAAGTTAACGGAATAGAATAGTCTGGTTACAGTGGCTTTTGGCGCCTGCTATTACATTAAAAGCCCCTTATCCCATGGGACATATTTGGCAATAATACGGGTTTCAATTTTAGATAAGGCTAGAAAATAGTGTAATTGTCCATTGTCTAAACCGCACGGGCAACTTCGTCCGGCTTAGAATACACAGTACTACATTAGACGGGGATATGTGGATTTAATTTGTTGGTTTTCTTGCGGAGTTCAGCCAAGATTTTTTTTGTAGTTGGACACATTGCGGGTATAGTATAATTGCTTTTTAAGGAAAATACCTAAGTTAAACTAAATGGACCGTACAACACAATGTTTTAGATCATGGTTTTTCAAACTTTTTTCAGGGCGCGACCCCCCTTTGTTTGAAAAATATTTGGCGATCCCCTGCCTACCTCTACTTAAAGTTATTTGTTATATCCTACGTTGGTATAATACGAACATTGAATAATAATAATCATAAACAATTACGGTGAGAGTATTTTAAAAATACCACGACCCCCTAAAGAGGCATCCGGGGGGTCGCGACCCACAGTTTGAAAAACACTGTTTTAGACTATCGCGGTCATTACTAATTTTATGATTTAAATGCGAGTTTTGTTCCACCTACCTTGATTTTAGAGAAGCTCGATATTTCGGCACAGTTGCATGCATCATGATCACGAGACGACTGGAGAATGCAACTGTGCCGGAATATCGAGCTTCTCTAAAATCAAGGTAGGTGGAACAGAATTCGCATTTAAATCATAAAATTGAATAGAATGTTTTTTTAATAAACCCTTATTTTTATGTATTTTATTATAATGAATTGAATAGTGAAGTAATATCGTGATGTGTTTTAAGAATAATGATAGTATCTATACAGATATGTAGCGAATAATGTTGTGTAAAAGTTCGTTATCTTGCTTTCTCAACTAGCTTACAGTACGCTTACAGTACTTGGAGTTAACACTTGACAGATGGGCGTGCCTTCAGTCAATTTTCAACTTTGAGCTCATACAAATAAAATAGTTTTTATATAATCTGTAAACGTAGGTAGCGGTATACTAAATATGGCTTAATATGTATGACGTCAAAATTGAAAATTGACTGAAGGCACGCCCATCTGTCAAGTGTTAACTCGAATTAATCAAACTGTAGGTACTGAATTTTACTGAAGTTAATCTAGAAAGCAAGAGAAATACGAAGTTATGTGACAAAATAGGTACAATGGAAAAACATTATGCAATAGACTGTACATGCGTTTAAAAGCCATATTTAAGAATGCAACTTTTAATCAAGAACTAGCACGCAATAAATCTAAACCTTTGTGTGCATCTGTATGTTTTAATCAGAATGAAGCTGACACAAAGCTACTATTAGTTGATGGCGTTGAAGCGAGGTATGAATAGAATGTTCACGCAGCAGTAGAGCCACGGCGCCGGTTGCCGGAAGCGGCGGCCGGTCCGGCAAACTGCAAACAAGCAACGTGCAACGATAAACATTGCTCGCCCGTTCCCACACATTGCCACCTTTGAGAATAATGACGGCAACGCAGAAAGTGTAGGTTCACTATCTGCTGAGTACTCAGCAGTCATGTTATAGATAGGTACAGGAATTTGAGTAGAGGTGCACGATTACAATACTTACCTACTGATTGCTAGTGAGAGAATGAATGAATGCGTTTTGGTATTGGCTGATGGCGAAGGCATACATACAATAGCTGTGGGTTTTCTACTTTATACAAAGATAAAATTAAACACAAATCAATAACATCTTCATGAGGCATTAGAATGGACGTACTAAAAAGAACTTCTTAAGCATATTGAACTTTGTTGGAGAGTCGGAAGGGAAGAAGAGTAAAAGAGTATTAAAAACCGGCCAAGAGCGTGTCGGACACGCCCAAGATAGGGTTCCGTAGCCATTACGAAAAAATCAAGTAATATTTTTGTAAGGATTTCATATTTTGTACGGAATCTTCCAAGTTTTCTTCAGAATCCCGCTATTAATAGGAACACGGCGAGACGGTGTGTGCGTGACATCCACTCACTCCAACTTAAAGTATGTACGTCTACTAAACATTTTGTGGAGAATGAAGAAGCTTTCATCACATACGCTTTAACACTAAATGTACATTAAGGTACTTTATTTTTTACCTAGACACAACACTGTTTCGGTTTGTTTAAACATTACAATAATATAGTTTATGTATGAATTTACAGCACTGATACAACAAAAGGGCTTTAGCATCTGAAGATAAAACGTTCACTGTTATCAAAGTACTTATTCGTTCTCTTTTACAATTTTAGTCAATTATATCTTCGTTGGAATCAAAATACGAATTCACGTCTGCCATAACACTACCTCGATGTTTCTTATAAATAACAAAGTTGAGAGTAATTACTTTCTGTACATCAGAAGTAGCCATAGTACATATCATAAAACTATGCATTATGCGAGGATCCCATATACACATAATGCTGTTACGCATAATTCGCTACTCTTTGAACTCGCAACGTTAGTGTTCCTTTGAGTTTGCACGTTGTTACACAACAAAGGGCTAACATAAATTAAGCATTGTCAACATCAGCTAATGGGCTAGTAACTTTGAAATAAAGTGTCGTAGGTACGCCCTGTTCGAAGTAAATTTCTGCTGAAATCACAACGATTATAATTTCGGACGAAACTTGCCGATTTAATATGTAAACAGGACCTTATGTTCTTAGTGGTTGTATCCGGATCGGGCGTTTTCCGCCTGCGACCTCTAACTTGTTACCTCGGTTAAGTTTGCCGGAGCGAGCGAAGCTTGCGGCGGGCTTGCGTGCTCGTAATAGCTTGTGGCACGTGTTATGCGAGGGATCTGAGCAACTTCTATTCAATAGCGAAGCATGCACGGCCAATATCTCTTGAGGGTTCAGCACCTCAAAAACAAAAATGAAACTGTAATAGAATCATTCCAGTCCAGTGGTTAGAGAACCTAACTACGAACGAAGCCTGAGAATAATCGGTCAACTGTCGAAGTTAATGAAAATCAAGATAAACATGGTGTATATTATCATCAGCAATCCGGCCCATACTTCCTTCAGCTGAGCACAGTTCTTCTCTTAGAATGATACTGCTTGGGCTGTAGTTCCCAGGCGAGCCCGGTGGGAATGGAAATTTTACACTCACTTTTAGCGTGCTTGTGTAGGTTTTCTTACGACGTTTTCCTTCCCCATAAAGCTAGTGGTAAATTTTATACGTAATTTCGCAAAACTCAGAGGTGCTAACCCGGATTTAAATACACGATCCTCTGCTTGCATTGTGATGCAAACAATAGAATTTAGGCATATTACCAGCAAACACAAAAGAAAACCAAACGACCGCATTGTTTTAACAGAAAACACTTTTTTAAATAATTTATTAAATCGGGGAGACTTTTTTACTTATCTACAAGTAGATAGAACTAATAATGTCGCAACCTTAAAAAACCAGAATTTGAACGCATAGAGGTACAAGACAGTTATAAATCGCTCCTGTCCCTTCGCTCTGAACAGCATACAGGACAGAGGTAGTCATAAAATTTGCCTTCTAATTGGGAGATTGTTCCGGAGTAATAAGAGAATGATCAAGACCACAGTTGACTATCGGAGCTAGTAGGTACTCAATGGGTGTACATGGGCTGGTCTAAAATTCTTTGCGTAAAATTGTTTCATAACATATTTTTTTGCATAAAAAGGTTTATGTCTAAAGATTGAATTGCCTAAAATTTTTGGTCGAAATTGTTTTTCATAATATTTTTTGGTCGATAAATTGTTAGAATAACATTTGTATGGTATAACATTGTTTTGTCTTGTATTATAGGTATTCAATTGTTATTCCGAATATTAAATATTCATTTTTTTTTCAAAAAACCTTCGTAGTATTAAAAATGTTTCTTATTTCACGTGATAAATTAAGTGCCTAGTATAAAAGTGTGAGCAAAGAAAAAAATGAAATATTGTGAACAATAGAATTAATTTTTGATTTCCTGATGGCGGTTGCAACTAATATTTTTTCCCTTAAACATACTCGTAGGAACAGCGAATGAAAGCTTATTTGTCGAATTGTAATAAAAATGCTACCAGTATTTTAATCTTAGGTCGTTGAATATTAGACTGAATAATAATAAGATCTAACAATTTTATGGATTTAGCAATTTAGTAATAATTTTTTAGACTAAAAATTATAGACCAAAAGTGCTCGAAGAAAAAAATGTATGCAAAAAATAAGTATACCATACAATATTATACCAAACAATATTAACCAAACGATTTAAGGAATCGTAAAAGGTGACGAGCAGTTGACATTAAAGTATTGTAGCTTAGATTATTTAAACTACGTAAAAAGTAAAAAAAAAAAAAAAAAAACCGACTAAATTAAACAAAAGGTATTTATAAAAGTAGGTGAGTGTATTACATCATGGTAATATTAGTTGCAACCGCCATCAGGAAATCAAATTTCATATTATAGGTAATTAATTATATTGTTCACAAGATTACACCTTTTTCTTTGCTCACACTTTTATACTAGACACTACATTTATCACCGTGAAGTAAGAAACATTTTAATCCTACGAAGGTTATTGACCAAAAAAATGAATATTTGATACTTAGATAAGCGAAACAGTCAAGAGGGGACGGGGGGGCAAAGCCCCTGCAAGGGGGTAGGGGGGGTGGAGCCCCCGCAGTAAAGAAAACCCAGGTAACATGATTGGTCAACTATAGATTAGACATTGATAGTCGATAAATCACAAAGGTCAATCCCTCTTGACATTTGACTATAGGATAGGTTAGGTCAGTATTTTGGCTGAGAAAATCAAATTTCGTAGGTAGGTAATTAATTCTATTGTTCACAATATTACATCTTTTTCTTTGCTCCCACTTTTATACTAGGCACTAAATTAATCACCGTGAAGTAAGAAACATTTTTAAAACTACGAACGTTTTTTTAAAAAAAATTAAATAGTATTTGATATTTGGGTAGGCGAAACAGTAAAGGGAGATGGGGGGGGACAATGGCCCCGTAAGTGGGGCTCGGGGGTGGAGTGGGGGTGGACAATATTCAGAATAACAATTGAATACCTATAATACAATCGACAAAACAATGTTATACCATACAAATGTTATACTAAACAATTTATCGACCAAAATATTATAAAAAACAATTTCGACCACAAATTTTAGACAATTCAATCTTTAGACAAAACGTTTTTATGCAAAAACAATATGTTACGAAACAAGTTTATGCAAAAGAATTTTAGACCAGCCCATATACGAGTACACCACATTGAGTACTAATTCCGATCATCAACTGTGGTCTTGATCATCAGTGCCACTTCACCAAATAATGATTTTCAAGAGCAAATGCACGAGTTACTACAAAATATATCCAATTTACCATAGGTATCCCTACAATATATATTTTATTTATTTATTTATTGAGAAACAAACAGTCATATATAAACATGAAATTGTAGACAATATTTGAAGAGTTCCCTCGATTTCCTTAAGATCCAAACATCAGATCCTAATTCGTGCTTATGGGACCTAATTGAAGGCATTCCTTAAGAACGCAAAAAAAACAAATCGGTTCATAAATGACGGAATTCCTTTTTGAAGTCGGTTAAAAATCAGCTTAAATTCTTTTACGTCTGCGTAAAAGCTCTGCCACTTTGCGGAGAATGCTAAACATTGCTTTTATTACAATTTTTTTAATTATATTTGCTTAGAACCTGGCCCTTTTTGAAGACAATTAAATTATAATAAATGTCACGCTAATGCCACCTCAAAGACATTTTTCCCGTTTGTCAGTTTCGCCAGCGACCCTTTAAACGAGTAAATATGGCGCGATGGAGACCCAGTGAATAATATATAGATCCATTCTATTATTACTCCGGAACAGTCTCCCAATTAGAAGGCAAATTTTATGACTACCTCTGTCCTGTATGCTATTCAGAGCGAAGGACCGGAACGAGTTTAAATCATATTCAGGTTTTTAAGGTTGCGACATACTATTCTATTACTTGTAGATAAGTAGAAAAGTGTTTCTGTTAAAACAATGCGGTCGTTTGGTTTCTTTTGTGTTTACTGGTATATGCCTAAATTCTATTGTTTGCATCACAATGCAAGCAGAGGATCGTGTATTTAAATCCGGGTTAGCACCTCTGAGTTTGCGAAATTACGTATAAAATTTACCACTAGCTTTATGGGAAGGAAAACATCGTAAAAAAAGCCTACACAAAAACGCATATCATTGTGAGTGTAAATTTCCATTCTCACCGGGCTCGCCTGGTAACTACAGCCCAAGCAGTATCATTCTTTATTTGTAGGCGGCTAATTTTTTTTTTAATGTCCAGCTCAATTATACTCTGGGCTATTGGGCATGAGCGTAGAACGTCCCAATTATAAATTTTACAATACTCAGCCAACAAGACATTATAACTCGCCCAAATAAGTCTTAAGTTGAAAGTCCAGACTAAGACAAAAAACGTTTATTTCTTCGACAAAAAGTTCTTATCATTAGTGCAGGTAGAAAAAAGCTATCCAAGAATTTATTTTCTAGATTTGAGAGAATATAACATGAGCATTATTGCTTTCGCTGTTGTTTTCTATTAAAACCACTCAAAAAAATCCAAAACTTGTTCATTTCACTGTCATAGACAACACATTTCAGTACCGGGACTTATCACGCCAACAAAACGAGTAAATAATTACCTAGATTTTATTTTTGCAGTGGCCGTGCAAATGAGTGCACTCTACATGCTCTTCGTACTCTGCGTGGAGTTCAGTCTACTCGTGACCACGGCCACACTGCAATGTGGTTGAAACGTCGAGGTAATTATTACTTGTTTTGCTAGCGTGACAAGTCCCAGGTAGTGTTAAAGTAATGAGTGAAAATCATGAAATTTTTAAAACAAATCATTTTCACTCTTTTTTGCGACAGCTCTTAGTTCCTCTCTGTTTCGGCTAGATTGTGAGTAGGAAAATCTTGATGAGAACAGGTAATTTAGCAATACTGAATACCCCAATGTTGCCAAATTACCTGTCCACTACGCGGGGTTGTAAAGGTTACACAGACTGTAGCAATCTGGTAAGCTGTTAGCCGCGCATCATGGCCGATGTCAGCGGTCGCCGGCAAAACGGGAAGTAATTAAACTTGCTACTCAACTATTATCTGGACCTCCTGGAGTCAGAACTTCGCCGGCTCCAGGAATGCAAAACTTTTCGCGTTGAAATTAGTCCTTCCTTTATGCCGGCGATCTTTGCAAAAACATTTAAGATGCAAGTTATCTTTGTACAAGAACTCGGGTTTTTTGTTTATAGTATGCAGAATAGTTTTGAAGTTTACAATTTGATGAAATTAAATAAAAACAAAAACAAACAAACAAACGTGTTGAGTTTCGATGCGATGATGATTGATTATAAAAACTGGCCAAGTGCGAGTTGGACTCGTGCACGAAGGGTTCCGTACCATTATCTATATAAAACAACATTTTAGACATTAACAAAAAAAACATGTTTGTTGTATGGGAGCCCCCCTTAAATATTAATTTTATTTTAATTCAATTATATTTTAAAGTGAATAAGCAACTAAGTATTCTATGAATATTTCAAGCGTCTAGCTGTTGCCGTTATTAATATCAAGTAAAAAACGGCAAAAATCACGCTTGTTGTATGGGAGCCCCCCCTTAAATATTTATTTTATTCTAATTTAATATTCGTTATTATAGAGGCAACAGAAATATATAATCTGTGAAAATTTCAACTGTCTTACTATCAA
Organism: Choristoneura fumiferana; assembly: GCF_025370935.1. Classification (NCBI taxonomy): domain Eukaryota; kingdom Metazoa; phylum Arthropoda; class Insecta; order Lepidoptera; family Tortricidae; genus Choristoneura; species Choristoneura fumiferana. Next base: position 11,970,959 of record NC_133475.1, on the reverse strand, counting down.
GGTTCATGAGATACAGCCTGGTGACAGACGGACGGACGGATAGCGGAGTCTTAGTAATAGGTCCCGTTTTACCCTTTGGGTACGGAACCCTAAAAGTAGTGAAATCTCATTAGCAGCCAAGCCTTATACTCCGGTTAATGTAGACATTTCAATTTACATAAATTCCGACAAAGCTGAATTTTGTGTAGACCTTGGGTACACCATTAGGAATAAAGTGTCAAAAGTCCCCATTGATCCCATGTGTGTTAAAAAGTTATTCCGGTCTAAGGTCAAATTTTTTTTTTTTCGAAAATTGTAATTTATCAAAAAATAGCCTAGACAAGAAATAGAATAGATCTTAAAATTATGTACAAAAATAGTCCTTCCTTATCCTTTTTTTTTTCGAAGAATTACCTGTCTTTTTGAGTCAGTTGACTAGACTTTGGCGTACGGCACAGGCACACTCGGGCAGTAGACGAATTGCTTCTTATGCCGCACGAATGCGGACTCAAGGGCTTGTCCAAGGCAGCTTACTATTTGCATTTGCGCATTTGTTTAAAGTTTAAATTACAATGTTAAAAAAACATGGCCAGTCCATGGATAAAATAAGTGGAGTTAAAATAATTTATTTCTTTACAGGCTAGATAGAATTTAAATGCAGCAAAACCACGTCTGTCAATTTTAACCTCCTAACGCCCAGAGTCCTTTATAAAGGACTTATGTAATTTGAACATCAAACTCTATCATAAATGGCATAAAGTTTGATGTTCATAAATCAAAAAAATTACTTGGGCGTTAGGAGGTTATTATATTGTTTATGTCTTTGTCAATACGTGGTACTAGATCAACTTAACATTCTTTGTAAGAATTAAAATTATCTGCACCCGTGTCGCAACCGAGATGTGTAATTAAACTAAATTAATTAACGGTTAGAAAACAGGTGATTGGTGGATGAAGAGAGAGCGTGTAAATACACCATGAACCATTATCAGGTACGCAAAATAAATATTAGAAACTAAGTTACTGCAAACCAAGACAAGAGAAAAAATTAAAACGAACGTAGTTAAGCGAATGCGTATTTTTTAGCGCAACAAAGAAACTCGACGGACTACTTTGTGAAAATATTATTAAATGTCACAACGACGCAACCATATAAAACAAAGAGCTTTCATTTTCAAAAAGCACTTTTAAAGCAGATTTAGTTCCGTGTTACTTAATTTTATTGCGACTACAGCTCGGTTCCTGTTTTAAGATTGTATTTGTGCACGGCATATAATTTAGTGCAAGTAGTTATTACAGCTTCGCAGTGTGACGGAATAATTTTACTAATAATTGGATACTCAATGTATACGGTGTCCTTACATTATTTTTTTGCATATACTGTGATTGAGAATAATAATGTTGATCTCAGAAAAATAATTTATAGGTACATATTTCAGAACAATTGAAAAAATAACCGTCCAATTACACGAAGAGCGAGTCAAGCGTTACGGAAATAAAAAATGAAATGTATACTGTTGTATGTATCACAACTATCGTAATTTCATAACATTATAACCGAAAATCTTATCGCTTGCATACGTTAATGGTGGCATGTGTGATAAATTATAAGTCTGCTTACTTAACACTAACGCACTTGAAAAAATAAAGAACTGTTAAATTTTTAAATTACATTATAAAGATACATGACGTTGCTTCCAGAGTGCATTTTAACTCTGGAAAAAAAGCTACCTACCTATTTTAAGTACTTATTCGGTCAACGCTGTAATGTAATAAACATTGAAGAGACAGTTAAGGTTTTATTGCCCCAACGTGCGGTACGCTCAGAGTTAAAAATAGTTGTAGCTACGTGGGTAATATTAATAATTACTTTACCGAATATCACCTTGTAAAGTACATTTAGTACTAACCACCCTAAACCTTAGAGAAAACTAACAAGTGTTCGGACATAATAGAAGGTATTCAATTCCCAAACAGACTTCTAGAAAACCTATTGGATTTTGCATTCTTTAGTTTGTTGAACAACCCAAAGTATCATGGCTAAGTAATCAATTAGAAAGACTTTTATGACAATGGATCAAATTGTTCACGCTTGGTAAAACTTATATAATGTGTTTAATTAATATTTAGTATAATTTAGTTAAATGAAACTTGTGTTAAATTACAAGCTGGAAGAAAATTATATTTAAGATTCCATGAAGCTTCAGCCTTAATTTTATAATCTTTCTAATATGCACTTTGATACAAAGTTATCCCTGCTACCTTAGTAGGTAATAACTGTACTCAAGACTGCTTGTAAAGCACCCAAACAGGTATTTAATTACGATACGAGTAGTATAAAAATCTGAACCAGGATTTAAATTACCTGATGAACAGTTAGTAGTTAGTTTAGGTACGCGTGTTATTTTTGTTGGAGCCACCAATGAATATGATAGCTATTTGCCCACGCGCATTGTCTTGCTAAGAAGCTCAGGGCTATGGTCCCACCTGAATCAACAGGGAACTAATCGAGTTTTTGTAACGAAGCACAATCAGACGCCGATGCGAGCTCGCTGCTTACTATCCACCTCAGTAACTGCCAGCTAATTGGTATTGTTATTCACCCACTGTCGTCGGACGCGCGGCTAATTTTCCCCCCAAATTCACTAGTTAGGCTGAGCGCGTAGCTTAATTCAATACAAACAGGAGCGTAAAACTGTTCCTGTGTTGTAATATGTTTACACAGCGCGATAAATAACACAATTAAATCTAATGCGAGTTACGAATGTACGAGTGCCAGCGCGATTTGAGTTCGCGTTAATAAACATGCCACCAATTGCATGTTAGTGCTTAGCGCAATACAGGCGGCGTTGTCAAAGATTAGATATTAATTTAATTGAGCCTTATTAGAATATGATTGTTCTGCCTTGATAAATGGTTATAATCTGAAGACAATTTTTTGTAGGCACATACGTACCTACTGCAAACGTTGTGAAATAATATTAAATATATGTAATACGAAGCGATTCAATGGTGCGTGCGAAGTTCCCAATCCGCACTGGCCCGCGTGGAACTATGGCCCAAGCCCTCTTGTTCTGAGAGAGCCTGTGCCCAGCAGTGGACGTATATAGGCGGGAATATGAAAAGTGATGAATATTAATATTACATTACTACTCTATTGTATTCTATTCTTAATGTTAAGTGCATAAATTCGTGTAATTATACATATTTTTGTAACTTTGGCCGTGTCGATATCTTTGCCTTTGACCGTACCATACTCTTTAATGATCAATAATGTGTAGATTATAAGAGTTTCGGAGGAAAATCTACATTTTTTTTTGTACATTTTACCCAATACTGGTTCATTAAAAAATTACACCAATTCCTAATAAACCAGGAGTTAGTTAATTAAAGGATAAAATGAAGTAACGTCGTTCCCGCTCTAATGTCGTCCTCTTTTATTATCGTCGAGCAACGTGCAAGGAGTGCTTGTTCATTTGCTAAACAAATTTGCACTTGACACGGACAGGAATCAAAATGCAAAACAAGAAAATAAAAAAGTTCTGAGACGTTAAATGAAAGAACTGCAAATAGCTGTTCAAGATTCAATATTATTCTGTGCGAATCACACCATTGCCTTGAGATTTTGTGTTCGAGCTTGCAGTTAAGGGGGAGTGGGAATGAAGACGGTGCGTCCAATTATAGCATATTTAGTAGCGTCTGGCGTCGGGCCACTGTCGACGACACCCCCTAATGTTTTCCTGTTTTCCCTATGTGCCTACTTAACGAACTAAACTTTCTTATCGAACAAACCAACATCTCATAGCAGTTTCAAAGTAATAACATAAAATTACAACGCTAACCAAGCTTTGCTAGTTTTCGTATACGAAATCATATTATTAGGTTTGTTAAAATTGTTCGTTTATTATTGTATGTATGTAAACTCTTTATTCTACAAAATAAGAAACAACCACAGAGACAAACAATGAAAACAAAAATACAAGTACAAAGGCGAACTTATCCCTTAAGGGGGGGGTGTATTTGTAATAACGGTACATTTTTCAATTATATTACTCGGAAACAACCAACTACATAATAAAATCAATTTTTTGCAATCCTATAAAGTCAAACATTCAACCTTTCTGCGATTAAGTGTAAAAGAGCCTGATTGTAATTTATTCCATTAATTTTAGGGTTCCATAGTCTTCCTTATAGTTTCGCCATATCCGTCCGTCCGTCTGTCCGCC
>NC_133475.1:11936695-11966654 GCF_025370935.1 Choristoneura fumiferana | reverse complement strand
ATGATAATCTTCTGCAGCAGCTGCATCTTTTTTCACTTTCAGGTTCATACCAAGTGGCGCTTATAGATGCTAATGTTCCCCTTTTGTAATGACCTGTATTCATCATTATAAATGTGCCAGGCTCTAGCATGAGCCAACATCAAGTTCTTTGCGCACAGATACTCCCCAGTGCCTTGCATATTAAGTCTTGGAGCCATAGTAGTAGAACCATATCCTCTGTGACATATGAGATGAGGTTCATTTACTGTTATCCAGAACTTGACTCGGTCTCCGAACAGTTCAAAAGCAATTTTTGCGTAGTCTCCATACCAGTCAATCATGCTTGGGTTGGTCCAGCCACCAAGCTCTTGTAGTTTTGCGGCAACTCCCAGTGGTACAGTGTCACCATGGTGTTATGTTGTATTTTAGCATTTCATTGATCAAATTATTGTAGTATTCGACACCGGCCGGATTCACGTGGTCTGTGAAGCTGGTTGGTAAGAGTCGCGGCCAGGATATGGAGAATCTATAGTAGTCGACTCCCAATTCTCTCAGCATCTCTATATCTCTCTTATACAAGTAGTAAGAGTTGTCTGCAATGTCTCCATTGGAGCAATCCGCTACCGTACATGGAACTGTATGGGTTAAATGGTCCCAGATACTGTCCGATTTCCCTAAAACATTAATGAAAACTGTACCACACACATTTTACCATCCATAATAAAGACAAAGCCACAGTAGTGTGCTTATAAAGGCACGTTTCGAGTTTTAATAATAATACATCTAAATATAATACATATATATAAGTACAAATAAAAAAAAATAGAATTCATACCATCCACATTCCAAGCTCCTTCTATCTGATAAGAAGCAGTCGCTGCACCGAATAGAAAATCATCAGGGAAATGTCTTATATCTTGTCCAGATACTTTATTGAATTCAGATAGCGTAGCCAATATAAGGCTCACTCTACGGGCAGAAAACAAAATTAAATTAATAAAATTATATTCAATAAATATCCTGGAACAATTGACATCAATTGGCCTAGGTCCTAGGGACCTCTAACTAAGCAAAGCTTGTATATGGGCACTAGGAAACGAATCAATAACGCAAGATTGTTACACAGGTTCTCAAATCACCAGGCTATTCGGTCAGCAACTCTACATTATTTATTCCAAACACATATAAGTATTTAAGTATTTCCTTAGCGTACTAAAAGAAACAAAAGGAAAAAATGCAGTTACAAATGTAAATAAAACATTTGAAACGTAAAAAACAATAAATTTATATTAGGTTCTAATAAAATTGCTTACATGGAAATCTTGAGCAACATTGTGGTGCCAATTCGAACAAGTTCACCCTTATTATGTTATATGAACGTCTTATCCGGGATAAATAATGATTAAGGCGGCTTATCGAAACACAATATCAAGAATGAGTGACCCAACTGAAGACTCCCATGAACATTGGAAGTAATACAAAGTATCAAGCTGATAAACTTGTCAACTATATTAAATATGAATTTATCATAAACAAAGATTACGTGAGATAGGTATTGCTCTTAAAGATATCATGGGTCAAACGTTTACGTTTAAGTTGAGATAAAAGATCGATACATTTGCCATTAGTTGATTAAGTTCCAATATTATTTAAAAATTGTTTGCTTGTATAATTCTATTTAATAATAATAATAAATCTTTATACCCTGGACACTGAGTTACTTGTCACTATAAATTAGGATGATATTTTACTTTTATTTTTAGACGGCTCATTTTGTAAAAGTAATAAATTTGGGAGTAGACGCCGACAATTGTGACACAGTTTTATACCTAGTTCAGTTGTCAGGGACTTCATAAAATCATGATATTAATACAGTGCCAAAGCTGTCAATATTTTATAGTTTAAATTTGTCTTCAAGCAATTTTTCAATGATGAAATAACTTCGTTATTGAAAATCTTACTAAACGTTGATCCAAGTCGTGGTTGTGTTGCAAACGGTTTCACGGCGCGTGGCACTTGCGCGCTTTTTTATTGCAACAGTTTCCCTCGTGTAGTAAATCTGTGAGATAAACAATATCTTCCGCTTCCGCCATCCGAGGCGCACTGCGCGTTCCAATCTAAATTATCGCTTAGTTTGGGAGCTGGCTAATTAGCTTTAGTGCCCGTAACTTGGCGCACCCTTCCGCGGATAACGACCCTTGTGACTTATTTTTTCTTTGGAACCATCCAAATAGTTTACTCCCCTATTTTAATAACCTATAAAATATGCTTATGTTGTGTATAGGTCGATTCACGAGAGCTGGCAAGAATAGATTGAATGAGTTAATTTTTACCTATTTACTCTTCAACACAAAATAAAAAATGATATTAAGCATCAGTCAGTTTCCTACAAAAATGTCTAAGTGGCATTGCTTTCGTTCAATCCATTCGTGTCAGCTCTTATGAATCAATCTGTATTAGCCATGGTGCGTACTGGTTTAACTACGGCCTGTCAAGCAGAGGCTGTGGGTTCAAGTCTAGCTTCACATCTCTGACTTTTTTAGAGATTTTGTGCGGTATTGCATTTGAAATTTATCATGAGGTTTACGGTCAAGGAAATCTTAGTGAGAAAACCTGCGCACACATGCGAAGAAAAGCGATGGTGTGTATGTGAAGTTCCCAATCCGCGGAGCCGCGTGGGAACTACGGCCCAAGCCCTTTTATTCTGAGAGGAGGCCTCTGCCCAATAGAGGGAAGTATGTAGTCCGAGATGATGATAAAATATGCTTTAGTTTGAAAATGACACTTATTTAATAAAAAAATGTACTGTTTTGTAGATAGGTGTAACGATAGTCTTGTTATAAATACCTACCCAATGTTGCAGCGCGTCCTTATAATTTAGCTGATGAGCCTGTAAAGATCGTTACCGTACTCGTTTAGCCATAAAACATGTAGATTTTGTGCTTATGTATATCTTAAAAGCTTATTTGGTACATTACTGACATGACATAAAGATAAGATACAGATAAATTTATCCTCGCAAGAGTATAACGTCTGCGGTTAACTCGCCATTCTCATGCAGGTTGTGCCGTCGAGGCTTCTTGTTAATTTTCCTTGTTCCCGTTAATGTAAAAGTAACATACAAGAGTTCCGTGCTGGAATCTAATATAGTGAGAATGGAGAAAGACTTGCTAAGGAAGGTTAATCAATAAATGAAATATCTGGGAAGTGAAAAGGAGAAGTCTTTAGTACAACAGAAATAGCATGGTATTTTTCATGGTAGTAGATACACGAATTGGTTCGATACATGTCGGGCATTTCTCGACTGATTTATGTGAGTGACCGGTGTATATATTTTAAAAACCGTGGTATTAGTTGCCTGATGGTATCGCTGAGGCAACATCATTTTTTTAACATTTTAAAAATTCAATTATTGTATTATAATACTAGGTACTACTACTGCTACTTAAATAGTTCTAAATGTTCATGTTTATGTTCAAAATAGTACTAAATACTTGGTTAGATAGGATACTTCGGGATGGACTACACTGCATAGAGCTCAACGGGCCCTGGTGAAAAAGGGGTTAAGTCTGCAGAACTTACACAGCTATTTTCTATTTTATGTGTAAAGGGGTTTAAGTCGAAATCAGCTGTTCAACTTCTGCAGAATTAACCCCTTTTTCACTAGGACCCAAATGGTGTGCATATTTTTCCGTATTCAATCATTTGACAACAAACGTTTCAACAAATATTAGGTAGTAAATAGTAGGTTAGGTTGGGTTAGAACTGCGACCCATAGAAAAAATAACTGCTGTCAGTACCTATAGTTGGTAAGGTTAGGTTTGATAGAACTGCGGACTTAAGAAATTCGAAACAAAAACGAGCCACGAGAACCAAATCCCAATAGCAATTTAAATTTTATGTAACTAGTTTGTCAAATAATCATTTATATTAATAAATGTTTTGTGAAATGACTAGTTTGAAAAATGAGCTGTTTGGGTAATGGACATTTTTTAAATGTTGATTGATGATTTATCATATGATGTGATTGTAAAATGACAAGTTTGTTAAAAGTATATTTATCGAATGATCATTTGTGATATGAGCAGTTTGTGATATGAAGTGGTTGTGAAATTAATAGTTTGTGAAATGTTGTTTGTGAAATGATCATTTGTTAAACGTTGTTTGCCAAATGATAGTAAACCATATTTTTCAGATACACAGGTAGGTATAGGGTATGAAACGCAGGCCAATGCAAAATGAAACGTAGTGCAGCTTAAGGCGAATTGAATTGGCGAATGGCCTTCTTTTCGTTTCCTGACTGTAAGTAATCATTTAATCCAATTTATAATTATAATAATTACCTAAACGTTTATATTTCTGGAATCAAAATTTGCTCAAATACCGTTAACGATGCAAAATAGAACGAACATCTCCCGCCCTGATTTTATTCGCGGTTACAAAGCGGTTGCTATCTTGGCAAGCCATGTTTATGTTAAAAGTTCCGAAGGTACAATATCCGGAACGCAAAGTTCGTTTTAAATCTAAACTGATATTATGAACAATACAAAACTGAACGTGATAAAGGTAGAACTTGGGTAGTCACGTTCGGGATACGATACGATACCGTGGAGTTACGGCCGCTTTATTTATTGTAATTTAAACAAATTGCGTATAAATTATAGCGGACATCGTTAACCCTTTTTGTGTGAAATGTTTCCCATTGAATTGTGAATATTGATATTGTTCGTACTATTAATAACTATATAACTTTGAAGCATTGAACATTTTTCCATTAAAAAACGCGATATCGATATAAAAAAGGGAAAGTAGTAAACAACACGGAATGGTTTTGCCAGCCAATTATCTATAAAAATGTTTAGTAGAATATTTATAAAGAGAAGTAGGGTACAAGTTTGAGTCACTTGCAGAGACAGCTAATACCCCGGCTAGTCATCTGCCTCGGAGCTATGTAGCTTAGGCTGCCTACTAACTAGGTAGGCGGCAACGCACTTACTTAGAATCACTGTGGTTTTCACAACTCCTTTCTGTTGCACGGTATAATACTAGGGTAGAAAGAGATGGTGAATGCGATCACAAACGTCAGCGTGTGAGACAAAACGGCCACAGACCGAAGTCACGAAATACTCTCAGCCTCTTCGGGGACTTCGATTGTAGGTTTAGAAGAGGTTTTGATCTCTTTAAACATAAATCCAAATTGGCAGTATTTTATAATGAAATGCAGACATTTGTAACAATATCATTTGTTTTTATTAGCGAAAGAGTGCTCAAAGAAGTCTACGATTGTTAGCAATAAAGATTTTGAATTTGAATTTAAAAATCATAGAGATTATCGGACCACCGGACGGAGCTTGGAGCCACACCTGTGGCTTTACGTGCCAGATGTGTCATACCAACTAGTAATCAACTAATAATCTCGTAATCACTAGTTAACGCATGAGATGACATCTATCGCAACTTTCAGTAGTCTTGGATGTCTCCTCTGGTATGAAAAGGGTTCGGGTTCGAATTCCCTCTGCAGATCCCAAAGGCATTTCCTTAATAGAATCTTACATTTAAAACTGAGACACTGGTCTGTAATTAATTTCGGCTACTGGTGAATTTTTAGAGGAAACGGAAATAAACACAAGGTTATTTAGTATTCATTTCAAGTTTTCAAGGTTGAAAGTAGTATAGTTTCTACAGAGCCTTAAAGTTAACGGAATAGAATAGTCTGGTTACAGTGGCTTTTGGCGCCTGCTATTACATTAAAAGCCCCTTATCCCATGGGACATATTTGGCAATAATACGGGTTTCAATTTTAGATAAGGCTAGAAAATAGTGTAATTGTCCATTGTCTAAACCGCACGGGCAACTTCGTCCGGCTTAGAATACACAGTACTACATTAGACGGGGATATGTGGGTTTAATTTGTTGGTTTTCTTGCGGAGTTCAGCCAAGATTTTTTTTGTAGTTGGACACATTGCGGGTATAGTATAATTGCTTTTTAAGGAAAATACCTAAGTGAAACTAAATGGACCGTACAACACAATGTTTTAGATCATGGTTTTTCAAACTTTTTTCAGGGCGCGACCCCCCTTTGTTTGAAAAATATTTGGCGACCCCCTGCCTACCTCTACTTAAAGTTATTTGTTATATCCTACGTTGGTATAATACGAACATTGAATAATAATAATCATAAACAATAACGGTGAGAGTATTTTAAAAATACCACGACCCCCTAAAGAGGCATCCGGGGGTCGCGACCCACAGTTTGAAAAACACTGTTTTAGACTATCGCGGTCATTACTAATTTTATGATTTAAATGCGAGTTTTGTTCCACCTACCTTGATTTTAGAGAAGCTCGATATTTCGGCACAGTTGCATGCATCATGATCACGAGACGACTGGAGAATGCAACTGTGCCGTAATATCGAGCTTCTCTAAAATCAAGGTAGGTGGAACAGAATTCGCATTTAAATCATAAAGTTGAATAGAATGCTTTTTTAATAAACCCTTATTTTTATGTATTTTATTATAATTAATTGAATAGTGAAATAATATCGTGATGTGTTTTAAGAATAATGATAGTATCTATACAGATATGTAGCGAATAATGTTGTGCCATCGTATTTTGTCAGAAAAGTTCGTTATCTTGCTTTCTCAACTAGCTTACAGTACGATTACCTACTTGGAGTTAACACTTGACAGATGGGCGTGCCTTCAGTCAATTTTCAACTTTGAGGTCATACAAATAAAATAGTTTTTACATAATCTGTAAACGTAGGTAGCGGTATACTAAAAATGGCTTTATTTGTATGACGTCAAAGTTGAAAATTGACTGAAGGCACGCCCATCTGTCAAGTGTTAACTCGAATTAATCAAACTGTAGGTACTGAATTTTACTGAAGTTAATCTAGAAAGCAAGAGAAATACGAAGTTATGTGACAAAATAGGTACAATGGAAAAACATTATGCAATAGACTGTACATGCGTTTAAAAGCCATATTTAAGAATGCAACTTTTAATCAAGAACTAGCACGCAATAAATCTAAACCTTTGTGTGCATCTGTATGTTTTAATCAGAATGAAGCTGACACAAAGCTATTATTAGTTGATGGCGTTGAAGCGAGGTATGAATACAATGTTCACGCAGCAGTAGAGCCACGGCGCCGGTTGCCGGAAGCGGCGGCCGGTCCGGCAAACTGCAAACAAGCAACGTGCAACGATAAACATTGCTCGCCCGTTCCCACACATTGCCACCTTTGAGAATAATGACGGCAACGCAGAAAGTGTAGGTTCACTATCTGCTGAGTACTCAGCAGTCATGTTATAGATAGGTACAGGAATTTGAGTAGAGGTGCACGATTACAATACTTACCTACTGATTGCTAGTGAGAGAATGAATGAATGCGTTTTGGTATTGGCTGATGGCGAAGGCATACATACAATAGCTGTGGGTTTTCTACTTTATACAAAGATAAAATTAAACACAAATCAATAACATCTTCATGAGGCATTAGAATGGACGTACTAAAAAGAACTTCTTAAGCATATTGAACTTTGTTGGAGAGTCGGAAGGGAAGAAGAGTAAAAGAGTATTAAAAACCGGCCAAGAGCGTGTCGGACACGCCCAAGATAGGGTTCCGTAGCCATTACGAAAAAATCAAGTAATATTTTTGTAAGGATTTCATATTTTGTACGGAATCTTCCAAGTTTTCTTCAGAATCCCGCTATTAATAGGAACACGGCGAGACGGTGTGTGCGTGACATCCACTCACTCCAACTTAAAGTATGTACGTCTACTAAACATTTTGTGGAGAATGAAGAAGCTTTCATCACATACGCTTTAACACTAAATGTACATTAAGGTACTTTATTTTTTACCTAGACACAACACTGTTTCGGTTTGTTTAAACATTACAATAATATAGTTTATGTATGAATTTACAGCACTGATACAACAAAAGGGCTTTAGCATCTGAAGATAAAACGTTCACTGTTATCAAACTACTTATTCGTTCTCTTTTACAATTTTAGCCCATTATATCTTCGTTGGAATCAAAATACGAATTCACGTCTGCCATAACATTACCTCGATGTTTCTTATAAATAACAAAGTTGAGAGTAATTACTTTCTGTACATCAGAAGTAGCCATAGTATCATAAAACTATGCATTATGCGAGGATCCCATATACACATAATGCTGTTACGCATAATTCGCTACTCTTTGAACTCGCAACGTTAGTGTTCCTTTGAGTTTGCACGTTGTTACACAACAAAGGGCTAACATAAATTAAGCATTGTCAACATCAGCTAATGGGCTAGTAACTTTGAAATAAAGTGTCGTAGGTACGCCCTGTTCGAAGTAAATTTCTGCTGAAATCACAACGATTATAATTTCGGACGAAACTTGCCGATTTAATATGTAAACAGGACCTTATGTTCTTAGTGGTTGTATCCGGATCGGGCGTTTTCCGCCTGCGACCTCTAACTTGTTACCTCGGTTAAGTTTGCCGGAGCGAGCGAAGCTTGCGGCGGGCTTGCGTGCTCGTAATAGCTTGTGGCACGTGTTATGCGAGGGATCTGAGCAACTTCTATTCAATAGCGGAGCATGCACGGCCAATATCTCTTGAGGGTTCAGCACCTCAAAAACAAAAATGAAACTGTAATAGAATCATTCCAGTCTAGTGGTTAGAGAACCTAACTACGAACGAAGCCTGAGGATAATCGGTCAACTGTCGAAGTTAATGAAAATCAAGATAAACATGGTGTATATTATCATCAGCAATCCGGCCCATACTTCCTTCAGCTGAGCACAGTTCTCTTAGAATGATACTGCTTGGGCTGTAGTTCCCAGGCGGGCCCGGTGAGAATGGAAATTTTACACTCACTTTTAGCGTGCTTGTGTAGGTAGGTAGGTTTTCTTACGACGTTTTCCTTCCCCATAAAGCTAGTGGTAAATTTTATATGTTATTTCGCAAAACTCAGAGGTGCTAACCCGGATTTAAATACACGATCCTCTGCTTGCATTGTGATGCAAACAATAGAATTTAGGCATATTACCAGCAAACACAAAAGAAAACCAAACGACCGCATTGTTTTAACAGAAAACACTTTTTTAAATAATTTATTAAATCGGGGAGACTTTTTTACTTATCTACAAGTAGATAGAACTAATATGTCGCAACCTTAAAAAACCTGAATTTGAACGCATAGAGGTACAAGACAGTTATAAATCGTTCCTGTCCCTTCGCTCTGAATAGCATACAGGACAGAGGTAGTCATAAAATTTGCCTTCTAATTGGGAGATTGTTCCGGAGTAATAAGAGAATGATCAAGACCACAGTTGACTATCGGAGCTAGTAGGTACTCAATGGGTGTACATGGGCTGGTCTAAAATTCTTTTGCGGAAAATTGTTTCATAACATATTTTTTTGCATAAAAAGGTTTATGTCTAAAGATTAAATTGCCTAAAATTTTTGGTCGAAATTGTTTTTCATAATATTTTTTGGTCGATAAATTGTTTAGAATAACATTTGAATGGTATAACATTGTTTTGTCGATTGTATTATAGGTATTCAATTGTTATTCCGAATATTAAATATTAATTTTTTTTTCAAAAACCTTCGTAGTATTAAAAATGTTTCTTATTTCACGGTGATAAATTAAGTGCCTAGTATAAAAGTGTGAGCAAAGAAAAATAATGAAATATTGTGAACAATAGAATTAATTTTTGATTTCCTGATGGCGGTTGCAACTAATATTTTTTCCCTTAAACATACTCGTAGGAACAGCGAATGAAAGCTTATTTGTCGAATTGTAATAAAAATGCTATCAGTATTTTAATCTTAGGTCGTTGAATATTAGACTGAATAATAATAAGATCTAACAATTTTATGGATTTAGCAATTTAGTAATAATTTTTTAGACTAAAAAATTATAGACCAAAAGTGCTCGAAGAAAAAAAAATGTATGCAAAAAAATAAGTATACCATACAATATTATACCAAACAATATTGACCAAACGATTTAAGGAATCGTAAAAGGTGACGAGCAGTTGACATTAAAGTATTGTAGCTTAGATTATTTAAACTACGTAAAAAGTAAAAAAAAAAAAAAAAATTGAACCGACTAAATTAAACAAAAGGTATTTATAAAAGTAGGTGAGTGTATTACATCATGGTAATATTAGTTGCAACCGCCATCAGGAAATCAAATTTCATATTATAGGTAATTAATTATATTGTTCACAAGATTACACCTTTTTCTTTGCTCACACTTTTATACTAGACACTACATTTATCACCGTGAAGTAAGAAACATTTTTAATCCTACGAAGGTTATTGACCAAAAAAATGAATATTTGATACTTAGATAAGCGAAACAGTCAAGAGGGGACGGGGGGGCAAAGCCCCTGCAAGGGGGTCTCGGGGGGTGGAGCCCCCGCAGTAAAGAAAACCCAGGTAACATGATTGGTCAACTATAGATTAGACATTGATAGTCGATAAATCACAAAGGTCAATCCCTCTTGACATTTGACTATAGGATAGGTTAGGTCAGTATTTTGGCTGAGAAAATCAAATTTCGTAGGTAGGTAATTAATTCTATTGTTCACAATATTACATCTTTTTCTTTGCTCCCACTTTTATACTAGGCACTAAATTAATCACCGTGAAGTAAGAAACATTTTTAAAACTACGAACGTTTTTTTAAAAAAATTAAATAGTATTTGATATTTGGGTAGGCGAAACAGTAAAGGGAGATGGGGGGGGGACAATGGCCCCGTAAGTGGGGGCTCGGGGGGTGGAGTGGGGGTGGACAATATTCAGAATAACAATTGAATACCTATAATACAATCGACAAAACAATGTTATACCATACAAATGTTATACTAAACAATTTATCGACCAAAAATATTATAAAAAACAATTTCGACCACAAATTTTAGACAATTCAATCTTTAGACAAAACGTTTTTATGCAAAAACAATATGTTACGAAACAAGTTTATGCAAAAGAATTTTAGACCAGCCCATATACGAGTACACCCATTGAGTACTAATTCCGATCATCAACTGTGGTCTTGATCATCAGTGCCACTTCACCAAATAATGATTTTCAAGAGCAAATGCACGAGTTACTACAAAATATATCCAATTTACCATAGGTATCCCTACAATATATATTTTATTTATTTATTTATTGAGAAACAAACAGTCATATATAAACATGAAATTGTAGACAATATTTGAAGAGTTCCCTCGATTTCCTTAAGATCCAAACATCAGATCCTGATTTCGTGCTTATGGGACCTAATTGAAGGCATTCCTTTAAGAACGCAAAAAAAACAAATCGGTTCATAAATGACGGAATTCCTTTTTGAAGTCGGTTAAAAATCAGCTTAAATTCTTTTACGTCTGCGTAAAAGCTCTGCCACTTTGCGGAGAATGCTAAACATTGCTTTTATTACAATTTTTTTAATTATATTTGCTTAGAACCTGGCCCTTTTTGAAGACAATTAAATTATAATAAATGTCACGCTAATGCCACCTCAAAGACATTTTTCCCGTTTGTCAGTTTCCCCAGCGACCCTTTAAACGAGTAAATATGGCGCGATGGAGACCCAGTGAATAATATATAGATCCATTCTATTATTACTCCGGAACAGTCTCCCAATTAGAAGGCAAATTTTATGACTACCTCTGTCCTGTATGCTATTCAGAGCGAAGGGACCGGAACGAGGTTTAAATCATTTATTCAGGTTTTTTAAGGTTGCGACATACTAGTTCTATCTACTTGTAGATAAGTAGAAAAGTGTTTTCTGTTAAAACAATGCGGTCGTTTGGTTTTCTTTTGTGTTTGCTGGTAATATGCCTAAATTCTATTGTTTGCATCACAATGCAAGCAGAGGATCGTGTATTTAAATCCGGGTTAGCACCTCTGAGTTTTGCGAAATTACGTATAAAATTTACCACTAGCTTTATGGGGAAGGAAAACATCGTAAAAAAAGCCTACACAAAAACGCATATCATGGTGTGAGTGTAAATTTCCATTCTCACCGGGCTCGCCTGGTAACTACAGCCCAAGCAGTATCATTCTTTATTTGTAGGCGGCTAATTTTTTTTTTTAATGTCCAGCTCAATTATACTCTGGGCTATTGGGCATGAGCGTAGAACGTCCCAATTATAAATTTTACAATACTCAGCCAACAAGACATTATAACTCGCCCAAATAAGTCTTAAGTTGAAAGTCCAGACTAAGACAAAAAACGTTTATTTCTTCGACAAAAAAGTTCTTATCATTAGTGCAGGTAGAAAAAAGCTATCCAAGAATTTATTTTCTAGATTTGAGAGAATATAACATGAGCATTATTGCTTTCGCTGTTGTTTTCTATTAAAACCACTCAAAAAATCCAAAACTTGTTCATTTCACTGTCATAGACAACACATTTCAGTACCCGGGACTTATCACGCCAACAAAACGAGTAAATAATTACCTAGATTTTATTTTTGCAGTGGCCGTGCAAATGAGTGCACTCTACATGCTCTTCGTACTCTGCGTGGAGTTCAGTCTACTCGTGACCACGGCCACACTGCAATGTGGTTGAAACGTCGAGGTAATTATTACTTGTTTTGCTAGCGTGACAAGTCCCAGGTAGTGTTAAAGTAATGAGTGAAAATCATGAAATTTTTAAAACATTACATTTTCACTCTTTTTTGCGACAGCTCTTAGTTCCTCTCTGTTTCGGCTAGATTGTGAGTAGGAAAATCTTGATGAGAACAGGTAATTTAGCAATACTGGAATACCCCAATGTTGCCAAATTACCTGTCCACTACGCGGGGTTGTAAAGGTATACACAGACTGTAGCAATCTGGTAAGCTGTTAGCCGCGCATCATGGCCGATGTCAGCGGTCGCCGGCAAAACGGGAAGTAATTAAACTTGCTACTCAACTATTATCTGTGGACCTCCTGGAGTCAGAACTTCGCCGGCTCCAGGAATGCAAAACTTTTCGCGTTGAAATTAGTCCTTCCTTTATGCCGGCGATCTTTGCAAAAACATTTAAGATGCAAGTTATCTTTGTACAAGAACTCGGGTTTTTTGTTTATAGTATGCAGAATAGTTTTGAAGTTTACAATTTGATGAAATTAAAATAAAAACAAAACAAACAAACAAAACGTGTTGAGTTTCGATGCCGATGATTTGATTATAAAAAACTGGCCAAGTGCGAGTTGGACCCGTGCACGAAGGGTTCCGTACCATTATCTATATAAATACAACATTTTAGACATTAACAAAAAAAACATGTTTGTTGTATGGGAGCCCCCCTTAAATATTAATTTTATTTTAATTCAATTATTTATTTTAAAGGTGAATAAGCAACTAAGTATTCTATGAATATTTCAAGCGTCTAGCTGTTGCCGTTATTAATATCAAGTAAAAAACGGCAAAAAATCACGCTTGTTGTATGGGAGCCCCCCCTTAAATATTTATTTTATTCTAATTTTAATATTCGTTATTATAGAGGCAACAGAAATATATAATCTGTGAAAATTTCAACTGTCTTACTATCAAGGTTCATGAGATACAGCCTGGTGACAGACGGACGGACGGACAGCGGAGTCTTAGTAATAGGGTCCCGTTTTTACCCTTTGGGTACGGAACCCTAAAAAGTAGTGAAATCTCATTAGCAGCCAAGCCTTATACTCCGGTTAATGTAGACATTTCAATTTACATAAATTCCGACAAAGCTGAATTTTGGTGTAGACCTTGGGTACACCATTAGGAATAAAGTGTCAAAAGTCCCCATTGATCCCATGTGTGTTAAAAAGTTATTCCGGGTCTAAGGTCAAAATTTGTTTTTTTTTTCGAAAATTGTAAGTTTTATCAAAAAATAGCCTAGACAAGAAATAGAATAGATCTTAAAATTATGTACAAAAATAGTCCTTCCTTATCCTCTTTTTTTTTCGAAGAATTACCTGTCTTTTTGAGTCAGTTGACTAGACTTTGGCGTACTGGCACAGGCACACTCCGGGCAGTAGACGGAATTGCTTCTTATGCCGCACGAATGCGGACTCAAGGGCTTGTCCAAGGCAGCTTACTATTTTGCATTTGCGCATTTGTTTAAAGTTTAAATTACAATGTTAAAAAACATGGCCAGTCCATGGATAAAATAAGTGGAGTTAAAATAATTTATTTCTTTACAGGCTAGATAGAATTTTAAATGCAGCAAAACCACGTCTGTCAATTTTAACCTCCTAACGCCCAGAGTCCTTTATAAAGGACTTATTGTAATTTGAACATCAAACTCTATCATAAATGGCATAAAGTTTGATGTTCATAAATCAAAAAAATTACTTGGGCGTTAGGAGGTTATTATATTGTTTATGTCTTTGTCAATACGTGGTACTAGATCAACTTAACATTCTTTGTATAGAATTAAAATTATCTGCACCCGTGTCGCAACCGAGATGTGTAATTAAACTAAATTTAATTAACGGTTAGAAAACAGGTGATTGGTGGTATGAAGAGAGAGCGTGTAAATACACCATGAACCATTATCAGGTACGCAAAATAAATATTAGAAACTAAGTTACTGCAAACCAAGACAAGAGAAAAAATTAAAACGAACGTAGTTAAGCGAATGCGTATTTTTTAGCGCAACAAAGAAACTCGACGGACTACTTTGTGAAAATATTATTAAATGTCACAACGACGCAACCATATAAAACAAAGAGCTTTTCATTTTCAAAAAGCACTTTTAAAGCAGATTTAGTTCCGTGTTACTTAATTTTATTGCGACTACAGCTCGGTTCCTGTTTTAAGATTGTATTTGTGCACGGCATATAATTTAGTGCAAGTAGTTATTACAGCTTCGCAGTGTGACGGAATAATTTTACTAATAATTGGATACTCAATGTATACGGTGTCCTTACATTATTTTGTTTGCATATACTGTGATTGAGAATAATAATGTTGATCTCAGAAAAATAATTTATAGGTACATATTTCAGAACAATTGAAAAAAAATAACCGTCCAATTACACGAAGAGCGAGTCAAGCGTTACGGAAATAAAAAATGAAATGTAATACTGTTGTATGTATCACAACTATCGTAATTTCATAACATTATAACCGAAAATCTTATCGCTTGCATACGTTAATGGTGGCATGTGTGATAAATTATAAGTCTGCTTACTTAACACTAACGGCACTTGAAAAAATAAAGAACTGTTAAATTTTTAAATTACATTATAAAGATACATGACGTTGCTTCCAGAGTGCAGTTTTAACTCTGGAAAAAAAGCTACCTACCTATTTTAAGTACTTATGTCGGGTCAAACGCTGTAATGTAATAAACATTGAAGAGACAGTTAAGGTTTTATTGCCCCAACGTGCGGTACGCAGGGTCAGAGTTAATAAATAGTTGTAGCTACGTGGGTAATATTAATAATTACTTTACCGAATATCACCTTGTAAAGTACATTTAGTACTAACCACCCTAAACCTTAGAGAAAACTAACAGGTGTTCGGGACATAATAGAAGGTATTCAATTCCCAAACAGACTTCCTAGAAAACCTATTGGATTTTGCATTCTTTAGTTTGTGAACAACCCAAAGTATCATGGCTAAGTAATCAATTAGAAAGACTTTTATGACAATGGATCAAATTGTTCACGCTTGGTAAAACTTATATAATGTGTTTCGCTTAATATTTAGTATAATTTAGTTAAATGAAACTTGTGTTAAATTACAAGCTGGAAGAAAATTATATTTAAGATTCCATGAAGCTTCAGCCTTAATTTTATAAGTTCTGTTCTAATATGCACTTTGATACAAAGTTATCCCTGCTACCTTAGTAGGTAATAACTGTACTCAAGACTGCTTGTAAAGCACCCAAGCAGGTATTTAATTACGATACGAGTAGTATAAAAATCTGAACCAGGATTTAAATTACCTGATGAACAGTTAGTAGTTAGTTTAGGTACGCGTGTTATTTTTGTTGGAGCCACCAATGAATATTGATAGCTATTTGCCCACGCGCATGTTTGTCTTGCTAAGGAAAGCTCAGGGCTATGGGGTCCCACCTGAATCAACAGGGAACTAATCGAGTTTTTGTAACGAAGCACAATCAGACGCCGATGCGAGCTCGCTGCTTACTATCCACCTCAGTAACTGCCAGCTAATTGGTATTGTTATTCACCCACTGTCGTCGGACGCGCGGCTAATTTTCCCCCCAAATTCACTAGTTAGGCTGAGCGCGTAGCTTAATTCAATACAAACAGGAGCGTAAAACTGTTCCTGTGTTGTAATATGTCTACACAGCGCGATAAATAACACAATTAAATCTAATGCGAGTTACGAATGTACGAGTGCCAGCGCGATTTGAGTTCGCGTTAATAAACATGCCACCAATTTGCATGTTAGTGCTTAGCGCAATACAGTTGCGGCGTTGTCAAAGGATTAGATATTAATTTAATTGAGCCTTATTAGAATATGATTGTTCTGCCTTGATAAATGGTTATAATCTGAAGACAATTTTTTGTAGGCACATACGTACCTACTGCAAACGTTGTGTAAATTAATATTAAATATATGTAATACGAAGCGATTCAATGGTGCGTGCGAAGTTCCCAATCCGCACTGGGCCCGCGTGGGAACTATGGCCCAAGCCCTCTTGTTCTGAGAGGAGGCCTGTGCCCAGCAGTGGGACGTATATAGGCTGGGATGATGATGATGATGATGATATGTAATATTACATTACTACTCTATTGTATTCTATTCTTAATGTTAAGTGCATAAATTCGTGTAATTATACATATTTTTGTAACTTTGGCCGTGTCGATATCTTTGCCTTTGACCGTACCATACTCTTTAATGATCAATAATGTGTAGATGTATAAGAGTTTCGGAGGAAAATCTACATTTTTTTTTGTAGATTTTACCCAAATACTGGTTCATTAAAAAATTACACCAATTCCTAATAAACCAGGAGTTAGTTAAGATTAAAGGATAAAATGAAGTAACGTCGTTCCCGCTCTAATGTCGTCCTCTTTTATTATCGTCGAGCAACGTGCAAGGACTGCTTGTTCATTTGCTAAACAAATTTGCACTTGACACGGACAGGAATCAAAATGCAAAACAAGAGAAGATAAAAAAAGTTCTGAGACGTTAAATGAAAGAACTGCAAATAGCTGTTCAAGATTCAATATTATTCTGTGCGAATCACACCATTGCCTTGAGATTTTGTGTTCGAGCTTGCAGTTAAGGGGGAGTGGGAATGAAGTCGGTGCGTCCAATTGGATAGCATATTTTAGTAGCGTCTGGCGTCGGGCCACTGTCGACGACACCCCCTAATGTTTTCCTGTTTCCCCCTAATGTGCCTACTTAACGAACTAAACTTTCTTATCGAACAAACCAACATCTCATAGCAGTTTCAAAGTAATAACATAAAATTACAACGCTAACCAAGCTTTGCTAGTTTTCGTATACGAAATCATATTTTATAGGTTTGTTAAAATTGTTTCGTGTATTATTGTATGTATGTAACTCTTTATTCTACAAAATAAGTAAACAACCACAGATGACAAACAATGAAATACAAGTACAAAGGCG
This sequence comes from Choristoneura fumiferana, assembly GCF_025370935.1. Taxonomy (NCBI): domain Eukaryota; kingdom Metazoa; phylum Arthropoda; class Insecta; order Lepidoptera; family Tortricidae; genus Choristoneura; species Choristoneura fumiferana. The sequence continues at coordinate 11,949,078 of NC_133475.1, read as the reverse complement.
AACTTATCCCTTTAAGGGGGGGGGGTGTATTTTGTAATAACGGTACATTTTTCAATTATATTACTCGGAAACAACCAACTACATAATAAAATCAATTTTTTGCAATCCTATAAAGTCAAACATTCAACCGTTTCTGCGATTAAGTGTAAAAGAGCCTGATTGTAATTTATTCCATTAATTTTTAGGGTTCCATAGTCTATCCTTATAGTTTCGCCATATCCGTCCGTCCGTCTGTCCGCCCGCGGCTTAGCTTAGAGACTGCTAGTAGATATGTTTAATCCGATATGTTTTTGTGGGGCTCCCTTTCTTTTCGTTTTATCTCTAAGGGGTATAAATTTAAACCACAAACTCGGAATTATAATAGAGGTAAATATCAACGAACAATAAAAATGGTCAAGCATGGGGAGGTCTTAGGGAAAACATTGTAAATAAAATTAAAAACAATGCGTTACTTGTATTATGGAGAACCCCACTTTCCCTAATTTTAAATTTATTTTTTATTATTTTTCGTTGTTTAGCAGCAATAAAAATACACATAACATGCATACATACTCAGCTGCCCATCTACTACGATTCTCGAGATACAGCCCTGTAACAGACACACAGAGACAGACAGATGAAAAACGGTATGTGAGAAGCTAATCATACAGATCCCTCACTGCGCGAGTTCGACTCGCCCTTCGCCGGTGTTTTTATTCATTCTAATGTTATGTTTGTTTTACAAACAAAGTATTTACGGATTTAATCTCACGTCCAGTTTACTTTACAAAATTGATTCAATATTTTCATTTGTCGTTTTCATATTTTCATCATTATTATTCGACAAGTTGAAAGCCAATATGAAAATTAATTATTAAAGTGCTTTGTGTTTAAGCTGATATGGTAGATTAATTAATTGATGAATAAAGGATTGTGTTAACGAAGTTCACACTCAGTAAATCTATTATAAGTGTACTAAAGATAGAAATTAAATGATGGTCCTAATAATTCTCGTTAAAGTCAGATTTTTGATATAAGTAACGTTTTTGAATATAGCAATAACTTTGTTTTCCCGTATTTATTGTAAGCTGTCGATCTGAAGAAATGGTATTTAGATTATTTTGGCCTTACGTGAAATTTAGTTAGTCATGTCAATACCTACCGTCTACGCCTGTGTAAAAAGAATTCAAACTGGGTTACAGAAGATTTAGCGATACAATACAATACAAATACTCTTTATTGATCACCAAAAGCAGTACAGAATTTGTCTGTCATTACAAAAATAAAAACAAAAAAACAGGTAGACAATAGGCGGTCTTATCGCTAAAAAGCGATCTCTTCCAGACAACCAATATTAACCGATATTTTAATATTTAACTCCCTACATATCATTTAGATAGCATTCATAGTTGATATAGAGGTAAAATGATTTCCGAAAGTGAGAAATTGATTCAACTTTTAATTGTAAAACCCGATGTTCTTGTAAAATCTTTTTTTATACTAAAACCGATTGCGATTGCTTACTGTGTTGGTGAGCAATAAAGAGTTATTGTATTAGTATTGCAGTTTATCTGATAGCAAGTGGTCACCGCCGTCCATGAATACCTGGGCGCCATTGAGACTGCTATGGATTGCCGGCCTTACAGGAGCCGGTACACTTACCTTTTAAAGGTACCGAAATCGAATTCTAAATTTTCCTTGGGCTGAAGAAGTGACTATGAAAATAATGATGGTGAAGCTCACGGTTGGTAAATTAAAGTCCACAACAAAAATATCCTTACGTTCTAGTAGCTGCCATTTAAATACTGATTAGCACAATAATTAGTGTTTTTTTTAGACATTTCATAATAAATCATATTCTTACGAGTTTATTAAAGCTTAATCTAGTTTGGTAAATAGAAAAATAAACAATTTTAATATCCGTAAGTATAATAGTCTCCTGAAGACATTAGCTGTAAGAAATGAGTGCTCAATTATGCAACACCTAATTAAAAATACCCTTTCACTGGCTAGCTATAATTACTTACATAGTCTTAAGGAAATACTAACAAAATTTTGAATCAAGTCGTCTGAATAAATAAATTATTATATGATATTATTATATAATCTATTATAACTTACTAATGTAATGAAAGATGACGCTAATGGGGACCCCCAAGTGAGTCAAGTAGGCGATCGTGATAATAAAAAAAACGTACATAGTTATTCCTTGGATCGATCCCCTGTCGACATAAAGACAGCTTGATTGATGTGACTGCGATGTTTGTTGTTGTGGCACGACAAATGTAATGGCCTATTTGGTTCGGTTACGCGTTACTTCAATACCAATCGAGAGATTAATACTGACTGACATTTTTATGGAGATGCCTGTTTTTTTCTGAAATTAAGGCGGTGGCTCTATTTTTCCTTATTATGAGAAAGTTACGTAAAAAAAGATGCCTAACAATGCGTGATGCCCAAGTATTTTGCCTACAAAGCAAAATGTCTACATGGTTGAATGTCGTTTAGGCAAATTGCCTATTTGCTTCATATATATATAAAGTTAGGTACCTATATTTATCAAATATTATATGACACGTGTAAATGATATGGACTGCGTGTGTTAGATTTGCGGCGCTTGAAAGTTAGGCTTTGATTTTTTTTATCTTTTCGAGTGTGTTATTTATTATGTAATTCAAACACAGATTTAACTCTTAATAAGAAACTAATTTTGTAAATTTTATTGCTGAGTAGTAATTATTTATTTATCTCGATTAAAATCGCATAATTATCGTTATCATTTTCTTTCATAGGTACATTTAATTTTAATTTCAGACAGAAAAATGCAATCGCTGTCCAATTAGCAGATACACTGAGTCGTACATCTAGATCTGTATAGAGCATCCTGATTTGATAAGTAGCAGTAAGTGTAGTTTTTGTGCAAGTACAGTTAAATTCATGTACCAGGTTAAATGAAACCTTTTAATGATAAATTTCACTATGATTTCCTTCTCAAAAGTATAGGATTTCAACATGACATGTGCTACAAAGGTTCCACGCTAGAACATGATTCGGTTTGTTCAACTGCACTCATAAAAGAATAACTCAACCAAATGCATGTCCCATTTTGAGGGTAAAAATTACGCCTTAATATTTTAGTATAATTATTGGTTAAATATCAAGAAAATCAATAATTTTATACACAGTTGTTCCTACTTACTTTTTCAGTACAATTTATAAGCTTTCTACAAGCGACATGATCCGTTTAACTGTGTAGCTCAGCTAATAGAGTGGTTTATGAGGCGTCACTAAATAATATCACCAAACTATTACAAAACGCATAAAACCAGTTACGAGAGCGATGCGTATCACTGCTACATTGTGCCAGGCAATTTTCTGAGCGGCTTATATCACCGAGTTACGAGTACGTTATTCCATAATATATGAGTTTCATTTGCTTAAAAGCTTCATACATTTGCCGTTCCAAATGTATTTACGGTGGGGTGGAATCAAAATTAATAACACCGCGTCATTCAAAATTATTTATTAAAGAGATTCTTTGAATGAAAATGCATTCAACTTGATCGGAAGTGCAATAAAAAATTAATGACAGCGAAATTATACTGAACTTCTCGTCGATGACAACACTACCACGATACGGATTCCAAACCGAGAGCTTTTGCTGCCAAGTTTATGCGCAAGCACTCGGTAGAGTTATTACTTATTTAACGTTAAAAGGTTGCTTAAACACGACGAAAAAATGTGTAAATTACGAATAAATATTGAAGATTTGGGAAAACGAACGATGTTTCCCACACCAATCGACCGAGGATGGTACAGTCGAGTTCATAAACTTGTGAGCATACGTTTTATCAAAAATATCTAAACAAGCTTCTACGCCATTAACAAAAGTCGTGTTTAGATATTTTTGATCAAAATTTTGCTCACAAGTTTATGTACAATACTGCGTAATACTGCGTGTGTGAATTGCGTACAATAATTTGACATGAAAGAGAACGGATATCTGACAGTTGTCATTACAGAAAGTGTGACTTTTCGAATAAAAATAAAGTAGTCATACTGAGTTATAGTGAGTGACTGAGTGAATCATAGTGAGTTTACTGTAGTGACAACTGACAGACATCCGTTCTCTTGTAGTGATAATTGTATCACTACTTTTAACCGACCTCTAAAAAAAGAGGTTTTATTTTAGACTGTATGATTTTTTTTTACTTTTTTATCTGTTTTATAAGAAAAAACACGCATTTTTTAATTAAAGGTAAAACATAACATAGGAGAGTATGTTACTATGAACTTTACTGATTGCATTTAAAGCTTGTGGTTATAACAAAAATATACGCTATATAAATACAACTAAACTTTCCTGTGTGAAAACTAAACTAAATCTTAGTTATTAACTTTTGTTTTGCAAATTAACAATTATGGACCTCGTAGTTGTCCGAAATAAAAATCTTTATTATTATTACTATAAATGATTGATCCATTATGTCACGCCAAAAATCTTACGTGTGTGGCGACACCCCTGCCACATATTGTGTGGTCAGCATTTTAGCTAACCACGCGGGGCCCGCGGCCAACGGACGCCAGTCGGTACGAGTACACAGCCACCTTACTTGCCACGCGCCTACCAACGCGCCCCGACTCCCGCCTTCTGAACTTTTCTATAAACATACACGTGTGATATTAAATAATATTAACTACCTACATTGTTCATCTCTTCCATCCCAGTGCGCAACCCGAACTATAGACATTGCCAGTGAATGGTAGTTAAACGTGTTTTAAGTGAAATAAGTTTTCATAAAAAAATATTTTGATTATGATTTCTAATAAACTACTACTTCGTAATTTTTTCGTAAGTTCGTAAATTCATTTTTTTTCTGGTATTTTGTTCAGTAATGTATGGCAGTAGGAGCGTGTTTCCATGCTGTTATGTTCTGGTATGTTCAAAGTGCCTGTAGGTATAAAGGCGATCATAAGGCTCCAATAATTATACACCCCCCAAAATGGTAAGCAACTAAATTCAGCTCCCAGCCCCAGCTTAATTTTTCTTTTTTCTTCTGTGTAATTTGCTATAATAGCAAAATATAATACTCTCCAAGGTCTCTCTCTAACCACTACTCCGTATCATACCATGACCATAATAGGATCGTGTCAGGCACGCAATGTAACACGCATACACGGCATGCGACGGCGACAGTTGGTTAAGAAACGTGCTTGTGGGCATAGTCTCATACTTTTCAATACAAAGAATATAATTTTCATCACACTTGCTCGTTAATGACGTTATTCCGTGCCTGTATAGGTACTAAAAGACAATGGCCTCAATTGTTCCCGAGGGAATTATTGATTTACGTATAGTTTTCCTCGCCAAGGGAGTTATGACTTTAGTTTTAAAAAGTTAGTAGGTACGTCATTTCAGACTAAAGAGGTTTCAAGTCAGCCAACGTTTTATTTACATCTTTAAAATTTGGATATAACGTAATTTTACACCACAATAATTTGCCACGCTTCATGAAACTTCTTTATTTTTTTTTCAATTTATATCAATTTGTTTTGCAAAGACCTTTCGAATTCTAAACTTAACACGGCTCTTAGTATTTATTATCTATGGTAGACGAGTCGAAAAAAGTGACAATCAGGGGAGCTACCACGAAATTCGAAAATCCAAGTTCATATCGTTTCCTGACACTAATATTATTTAATACGAGAGTGAAAGGAACGGTAACTTCGATTTTTGAATTTTGTAGTAGACCCTGTATTGGCAGGTAGCAAAATATATTCAGTTGTTTTCTTAGTGTCTTGCCTTTGCTGAGCTATGAAGTGTTTGGATACAAAATAATTTAATTTTTTGCATTTTTTTCCTCGCAATGTGATGAAAATGATTGTGTGTATCACGGGCCGCAAGGGGATTACAAACTCGGGTCATTAAAAGCCCTCCGCCTTCGGTGTCGGGCTTCTAATAGACTCTCGTTAGTAATTCCCTTCTTACGCCCCTTAATGCACAATGTACTACTGACACGTTCCTATTACGGTACAGTATTATGGTATGATACGGTGTAGTGGGAAGAGACCTTCATCTTTACAAACATAATATTTTAGAAATAATTAATCTTAATTTAGTAAAGTTACACACTTTACTAAATTAAGAAGAATTGGATGGTTCTCTTCACGTCTTCCTAGTAGTTGAATGTGCGTACGGGGCAATAAACAGTCAGAGAATCAACGTTAGGAGAATCAAAGGCCTCCTCTGTAACTAATTACGAAGGAATGCTTTGACTGGAGCTTTGTTGCATGATTATACGGAGCCGGTTATACGTTAAGATATTTTATGAAGCTATCTGCACCTAAAGCGCTGCAATACGAGGCAGAGAGACGCTCAGCAATAAACAAGTACACAGTAAAATTGCTACTGTGCTATGTGCCGGTGCTATCAGTATTTGGATAACATGGATTTTTTATTTTTCTTATGGGATTAAAAATCCAAACTAATATTATAAAAATGTGTGTGTGTTTGTGTGTGTATGTTTGTATGTTTGTCCGTCTTTCACGTCGAAACGGAGCGACGGAGCGACGTGATTTATGGCATAGAGATAGTTTATGGGCCCGATAGTGACATAGGCTACTTTTTATCCCGGAAAAATGCACAGTTTAAGAAGGAACAGTGCGCGATAACCGAATTCCACGGGGGCGAGGCCGTAGGCAAAAGCTAGTAGCTAATATTCGGGTCTATATTGACTCCCATAACGTTAAACTTTCGATTTGGTTTATCCATACCGTTGTTTGTCATAATCGTTGCTCGTCATATTTTCTTTGGTCATAATTTTCTTTCGCCTCTTTCATTATTCATAACTATTGAATTTCGTACCATTATTGGTCATAACATTCAATGTGGTGATTGTATTGAAAGGTGGTAATTGGTGGTGGTGGTGTGGTGGTAATTGTATCAAAAGCAATATTATTATTTGACATAACGCATTTCTGTCAGCTGTTACTAACCTAACCTAACCTACTTTTCTGGCAGTTTTTTTTTGTAAGGGGTCGCAGTTCTAACCTAACCTACTTTTCTGTCAGCTGTACTTTTTGTAAGGGGTCACAATTCTAACCTAACCTAACCTACCACTTTTCAGGCAACTATTTTTTTGTAAGGGTCGCAGTCCTAACCTAACTTAACCTGCTTTTTAGGGTGCCGGAGCCAGAATGGCAAAAACGGAACACTAATAGTTTCGCCATGTCTGTCTGTCTGTCTGTCTGTCCGACCGTCCGCGGCTTTGCTCAGGGCTATCAATGCTAGAAAGCTGTAATTTTGCACGGATATACATGTAAACTATGCTGACAAAATGGCACAATAAACTAAAAAAAATTTTTTTTGGGTACCTCTCATAGTGTGGTTGGTTTTTTTTTCTCATTCAACCCTATAGTGTAGGTTATCGTTGGATAGGTCTTTTGAAATCATTAGGGGTTTGCTGTAACATATGATTCAGAAAAATTAGTTAACCAAAATGATAAAATTATTATTAATCGTAACGTTTTAATCTTTCGTGATTTTCACTCATAGACAAAATACTACCAACGGGACTAATCACGCTAACACACACGAGTAATATTTACCTCGACGTTTCGGCAACATTACAGTGGCCGTGGTCACGAGTAGACTTAAGTGTGGGGCACTGTGCGGTGTCAAGTCTGCAGCGCGAGTCCTTCAAACTACCCGCACTTGATCACCAATAGTACTGACTCGTATCACGAACTACCCGCACTTGGTCATTTTTATTTGTCTTACTATCACACCGACACACAACACTAACAACGTCCGCTCGTCCCTCAGAAAATATTACTCGTGTGTGTAAGTGTGATAAGTCCCATTGGTGGTATTTTAGTATTAAACGTTTTGAAAACTCTACCTCTAATAATAATTTATTGCAAGATAAACGCATGACCTGCAGCTGTGTTCCCATATTGGTCGCAATAAATACTGCATTTCCATAGCTTAATAATATAACTTATATCACATAAATAGACACAACGGACACTTAGTAAACATAAATTATGCTATATAACTATTTTTATTGTCATGATGAATCATTAGAATCGAAAACTGGGGTTTCCGGCGCTAGTTACAAAAAAAAACTCTTAAAAATAACATTGCAAAAGGATGTGTAAAAGGTTAAAGCGTATGGGAGCAACTAAACACCAATTAACTATTTCGTCTGTCAAATATAACATATGAATAGTTTTGTTTTTACTCTTTCGCAGATGGTTCTTGACTGACTGATGGCTGATTATTACTCAAAATGTTTAAACGTCGTTTCACGCTGTGAGTTAATGAAAACTGACAATGAGAGCTTTTAAATAGGTACTTTATTAACTATAATATACAAAACGAAGGTGAAATTGCAAAATCTATTCCATTCAAGCTTCTTTATTTACAATGCTAGCATCTCATTTGTGCACTTTTTTTTCTTTTGCGGCGCTTATTCTTTGTATCAATAAATCTATTGTGTAATTAGAACAAATGTGTTGTAATTTTTCAATGGCTTTGATAACACGAAGTTGTTGATATCTCAGCAATTTTGACTGTCGCCCGCATATGCTGCCTGATTGACGCGTTGTGGCCCCGAATGAAAACATGACTTTGCGTTGAAGCATGTATTGATTCACTTGAGGCTAAATATAAAGCGAACATCTAATTAAACTGAGTAATTAGTTACATAGTTATGAAAGCTGCAAGCAATTTAAGCAGGCAATTCGAAAACTATCTTGAAATCTTGACGTAGGTAGCATAATGCATAGCTCTGCAGAACTGCAAATCCAATTTCCATTCAGGGTGCTGGGGAATCGAATCTAGACGGCGATTGCGGCCAGGTAGGAGAGAGTTAAATCGGATTTTCACTTTACTTAAATAATAAAATCTTACACATAAACTTGTCCTCCCATTTCCCAGTAATTGGCTTATGTTATGTATATCCAGCAACTATTTAGGCACACAAATTCAGGTTTTAAACCAATATGGAGTCCGTTTTTTCCGGGATTACAATACTGAATATATCCCGTTTACTGGAGATACGGAGAGGAATCACCTATACATTATGCAGTGTTTCCTTTGCCCAAGGGCTGTAGTCCACCAAAACGAGACTCTTTAATAAGCTTCAAAGAACTTTTTCTTTTAAAAGGCCGTTCGTTAAATTGTATCCGACTTTCTTTGTGGCAAGAAAAGGGAATCCCAAAAAAAGTCTTGGCCATTCACAACGGTTGGTTTACTCCCCCGAGCTAAAAAGTTACGCACGCGCCGGGGTAAATCGGACACGGGAAAAATGGCCAAATTAAATTTCTACTTTCGAAAAAAGATCTCTTTCATTCTCTAAAAATGATGTTCATTTAAATAACAAGTGCGGCGCTTGGCCGATGTTGTCAAGGATTTGGCTCATTACCAGAATACGTGAGCAAAGGAGGGTAATGCTTTTCGCGGCAATTTGTGTGATTGTATTTTTATCACCACTGAGCTAAACGGTTGGCTGGCGCTTGATGAATGAAGTGACAAGACGTCATATAAGAGTCTGGCTAGCTATAGGTATTTAAAAGCTGAAAAATAATACAAAAATTTAAAGGTAGCATAATTTACATTAACGCAATTTTTACTTATATGTACCTAGATAAATAATGATTCTGTCATTTCGATTAAAAATAGATTGCAGACCTACATATAATACACGTGATATATTTTTTGCACAGTTTGAATTTTTAGAAATTGAGATTGTTAGGAACAATATGGTAAAAAGAGAAATTAAACTTAGTTGCACAAAAATAATGTTACACACACACAAGCAAGATATAGTCAAAGGGCCGGCAGCTATCCCTTTGAAAGTATTAGCATAGTATTCGTTGAGGAAATGCTGCCAGCTTTTTGGGTGCAGTACCGAGATTTAATTTAGTTTTAAGCAACTTGTTTTATTTTATTTATTTCTTTATTGTGTAAGTCATGTACATAAAATTTTTAAGATGTTAAGTAAAATTAGGTCGGTCCATGACGTGTAAGGGCATACAATAACAGTTTAATTTAATTTAATATTTATTGAACCATTTATTTTTTGTAATTTTCCAAACATATTCTTTATTCAAAATCTCAATATTTATTTCGTATGCTGCTGTCGTCGCTCAATTGTAAAATTCGCTAAATTGTAAAATTGTAAACGCCGCCATTTTCCTTCTAGCGCCTTGTTACGTTTAGTCATTTCAATTAAGTAGGTTCCAAAAAGTCCATAAACACGAATAATTAGAATACCAAAGATTAAGATACCTACATTTGACTGAACAATAGCGTAGGTTAAGAAACTAATTTGGTTCTGGCGCTTCGCCGGCCGCTGCCGCGGCGCGCTCGCTTCGGTCGCTCTCGCTCGGCTCACGCTTTGTGGTCGCGACTGTACTCTATCGTATTCCTTGATCCAAAATTAATGGAGAAAGTCATAAGTGGAACATTATTCATTATATGCCTAGGAATTTCATGATCTGGCGGATTTTACGATTGGACGACAACATAATGTATAGATACCATGTCGTACGAGCTTATCGTAGAATATTATCAATTTATCAATAAACTCCACATATTATTGTATTGTATTGTATAGTTCTTTATTGTACATAAAAATACATGAAATGAACAAAGGCGACCTATAGCGATACATTATATAGGGTGAAACTTTGAGCCTTATACTAAGTCAATTGGTGTCAAGTGTCCCATGATATTTATTTATTTATTTAAGTAATATATAGGTACTCTACTTGTTGACATTATTCCGATGCGCTTTGCATACATTGTTGAAATTAAATCACGGACTTAATGTATGGATACCGTAAATTTAAGACTTATTTCGACGAATGAGTTCCTTAGTGCATTTTTATTGTCCCACATTAATTGAGCTTAAAACACTAATTCCGCATCACGTTCAATATTTCACCCTGTATTACATATTTTATGATTAGTATGATTGACTCTTACAAAATTACCAATAATAATGTACCCATAATGCCTTTGATATACGATATGTCTGATAACGGAGTATGTACCTACGTCTTATTGATTGCACTTATCTAATATTCTCCATTACATATTGAGAGTATTCTGTTACTCCCCAATTTAGTTATTCCAAAAGGTGTTTGCTCTATTTAGTATACACGGGCGGCTTCGAGTACAAATTGGAAACAACAGCTAAATTAGATAGTCAAGTGCAGTTGAGCATCTGCAATTGCAAATTTCGTCGGGTGAGAATACGTTTGTGCCATACGCCTCATACCTTGGTTTACAGGAGAGGCAAAATAAAGCAAAATATTTAATTTACATTAAGTTGTATTTTAGTGCAAATTAAAGTAAATGGTCAAAAAGGTACACATATATACTAATTTTAGTACAATAAACATACACTCAGTATAGTGTTATTAATGAGATTTTTGCAGATTTGCGATTGCTGTATCCATTTTTAATGAACAGTTGTTTATCGTTTTAATGTAATAATGGCACACAAATACTTGGATATGGCACCAGATGGTTCATTACTTTTAATTAAATTTGTACCACATCCATTATAAATTCAATAATTATAGAGCTTTTTTTATATCGTAGATATATAATGTAAAATTTTCTATTTAATAAGACTTCAAATCAGTTTTTGATAAAAAATCCATTTTTCATATGACTGACTGTACTTTTTGTCAACTTTACTTGCATTGTCACTCAAACTAAATTTGCATACCAAATTCAAGTCGATGCCCATTAACCGCTGAAGAGTTCCGCCCTGTGGAGATGATCCTGGCCAGACTACCCAGGATGTCACTACCAGATTATTGTATCGTCCAAATTCAAGTCAATTTTGACTACTGGAAGTCGGTCAAATTAACTTGCAAGATTTGATTACAGACAGAACAAACAGACAACGGGACAGGTGAAACTAAATATTAAGCTTGTAAAAAGATTTATCGTCTTTGGGCATGAACGTCAACATAGAATGTCCGATATTATTTTACTTATACTTTTATTAATGTTTTTCTCATTCAGAATTGGTGGTAAACTTTAGGCAAAATTAGGCGGCAGAAGGTATATATAAATGGTAATTCCATAGTTGATTGAGAGTGGATATGTCACAAAACTGTTAAAGATCATGTCGTTTGTCACAATGTTTACTTGAGTTTAAGCATTGTTTTGTGCCATATCCGGATATAGCACACATTTGTGATTACCATTTATTTCGTATCGTGGATATGGTAAAATTGAATGTAATTTACTTAGTAAAAAATAAGTATTTTGACACAACGATTTGTGCAAAGATTATTCACGATCTGAAATATTAAGCTTAACTCGAAATCCATTTTGGTAAAAAATGGATAATGGCACAAACGCATTCTCCACCCGACGA
>NC_133475.1:11881014-11936440 GCF_025370935.1 Choristoneura fumiferana | reverse complement strand
TGGACACTGGGTGGGTGGGACTATATTTACTTGATGGCGTAGCAACCAGTTGACTTCCAAAGATGGCCACGCTATCAAAAGTTTTACTTTTGGAAAAGACTTGAACAGAAGTCGGTCTAGTTTACGCCACTTTTGACCCACCACGTCACTTCCCATCCTTATTTTTGTAATGTTGAAACCTAAAAATAAAATGGAGACAGCAGGCAGCTCAATCTGCCAATCTTTATAACTATGTAAACAAACACATTGACGTTTATTGTTCTACTACACATGAGTGTAAAAGCAAAAATATTTCGATATTGAAAACCTAATCCAGAAACCTAAATGATAAATTTGAATACTATTTCACACGTGCACTCGTATATACACAGACTTGCACAATCGTTAATACGTAAACATATAAACACGCACACACACACACACACACACATACACAATCTTTTTAAAGTTGTTTGGGTAATTTATGATGCCTAAGTAAATTAATTCCTCTCTGTAATGATACCTAGTAAAGGAGCGGTGTTCTCTTAATACAAGTAATATGTTTAGTTAATAAAAATATTTTTTTTTTAAATAAAATGTTTTTTTTTTTTATTCTACTAGTACCTTCAGAAATACTGTGTCTTGTTCGCAATGTTCTAAAACTACGTGATAGTCCCCTTTTGTTTCTAATGGAATTCAAAATGCAATAAATGCAGCGGCTCCTATTCTTGCTCCTATTTTTGCTCTTATTGTGATTTAGTTTTGTAGTAAGCATGCGAAGTTTGGTAAAAATTAGGATGCATTAAAAATAAGTTCTTCCTTATTTTTTTCATACTTGCATAATTTTTGCCCTTAGTTCTACTGCGGATATCATCATTTCTAATTCTATCCCGCAGAGAAACCCCGAGCATAGCCCTCTGAGTGACTTTGAGTTTTCTCATGAGGCCCATCGTTAGCGCCCACGTCTCAGATCCGTATGTCATCATGAATTAGAAATGATGATGGCCGCAGTAGAATTAAGGTTACCGACATAGCCCGAAGAATTGCGAAACTAAAGTGGCAGTGGGCGGGGCATATTGCTCGCAGGACTGATGGCCGATGGGGTGAGAAGGTTCTCGAATGGCGTCCGCGGACCGGGAGACGAGCTGTCGGTAGGCCTCCAACAAGATGGAGCGACGACTTGGTTAAGATCGCGGGATCGCGGTGGATGCGGAAAGCACAAGATCGGTCTGAGTGGAGAGCCTTGGGAGAGGCCTATGTCCAGCAGTGGACGTCTTTCGGCTGACATGATGATGATGATGATGAATTTTTGTTCGGTTTTTAGAGTTTCGTATCTAAAGGATCCAAATGGAGCTCTACTGCTGTCGCTCACATGTGTCCGTCTATCACACCAGTTTTACACCCAAACAGAACTACTTACTCGTAGAGCTGTCTTTAATTTTCACAGTAAGTATGCGCATCTTGTTACCCCAAAGCCATACAAGTTACCATTTCTTTTATAATGTTTTCAAGTAAGGATCCCATACCTACAGATAAAGGAGGCGCGAAAAACAATCGAACTACCGTATACATAAGTTAGCTGGAAGAGATTCCTTTTTAGGGATAAGCTCGCCTTTGTTCTCCTCTCTGTGTACTTATTTGTATTTTTATTTTATGTGCAATAAAGAGTTTACATACATACATAAGTGGGTCATTATTGTTTAGAACTCGTTAGTAGATAAAAACTGTATTTCTTGCTTTAAAAATATTTGAAAACAAAGAAAAATGTTGAAAAGATTTATTTTTATTTTCTGTTCGCTCGGGTAAAATGTAGACTCATAATAATATGTTTGAAAAAATTTTTTGCCAGTAAAGACTGTCGTACTTATCGAAAAATCTGACGTATATTCCCAGCCTTAATTATTATCACAAACACTTTAACGGCTAACCTACGTATCGGTATTTCACCAGTAGATATTTCTCCTAAATCTTATTTGCCCAAATAACTACGTAGTCAGTCCCAAAGTTCTGTCACAAATGAAAATAATGATAAAACAAAAAGTACCAATCAGTTTTTATAATTATATACCAATTTAAGTACATTTATAAAAAAATAAATTTAAGTACTTAATGACTTCCTTGTTTTTAATACAGGCCCTTAATCGGCGCAGCCAGTCGTCTATCGCAGCACGCACCATTTTCATGTCTATTTCAGCGACTGCTTTTCTTAAAGATGACTTCAGGCTCTCCAAATTTTTATGGGTTTAGCACAGACCTTCCCCTCTAAGACTGCCAAATTTTTAAGTCCAGAGGATTAAGGTTCGGACTGGAGGAAGGCCAATCTTCGTGTCTTATAAAGTCGATTTTTTGAGCGCCAACCAGGCTTGAGTGGTCTTGGCTTTGTGTGCTGGCGCAGAATCCTGCTGGAACACAAAATTATGACCTGAAATAGCGTGTGGGCAGATCTTTGACATGCTTATCCAAAACCGTCTCTTGGTACACTTTCGCACTGATTTTGACCCCTTTTTCGCAAAAATGAACCTCAGTTGGCCGTAATAAGATCAGAGAATACTCTTCAGAGCTCCTAGCGTACACTCTATCATTATGTTATTGTACTTCTCTTCAATATCGAAATATTTCGTCTGTAAAGAGGATATCACGGTGTCGATTTTCGCGTACCGCTTTAACAACTTCCGGGATCTTTTAAACCTTATTGTTTTTAGACGGGCATTAAGTAAGTGCCCACTCTATTTTTGTATGCTCGCAGACTAAGATCTTCGTTTAAAACCTTTTGACGGTTTTTCTACTGACACCCATCTGCAAAGCCATCAACTTCTGTTTTCGGGCAGGATTTCTTGCTATGCGTGCCTTGATCGCTTTGATCACTGCTGGTGTTTGTACGAGCGAGGCCGGCCAATTCTTTTCTTGTCCTCAATACTGGAGACTTCATTGTACCTGTCAATCGTACGGTACACAAACCTAAGCGTTATATTTACATTTTTGAGCAACTTGAAAATGGTACTCGCGAGTGCCCACAGCGGTGCAATGCTAAAACAGCTATTCGTTATATATTATATATCATGGCTATTCGGTTTTCTTTCAACGTCCACTCCATCGTGAGAATTGCAGCGAATGACTGTTTATTGTTTTAAAATAATTGACAAACATTCAAAAATGGAATTCAATCAAATTTTCTTAAAATCATGTTTTAAATTTAAAAATAATGTGCCAGTGACAGAACTTTGGGACCAACTACGTATGTCTGTCTCATAATCAAAGAAATTAGACCTAAAGGGCCCCATATAAGGTACGATCCGTCTGTACGATCGATCTGATGAAAATCGACGAATCATACCGTGTGTGGGCCCTTAAAAGGTCACAATGGAGAACGAAATGCAAACCTGTGACACGTGATGACGTGACACTCACGCCACTTTGATGTGATGACTTTGACATGTTTACTTCGCAACGCCATTATATATACTCAGTAATTTATTCCATTTTTATTGAAATACTCGCTAAATCCGAATTTCTACCTACAAGTTGTCGACTCGGAACAAACGTCAACAACTGAAGATAGTTATAGTTGAAGGTAGTTGGTGATAGTTTTGAGTTTTGATAAGATCATTCAAGTTTTCCGGCAAGACGTTTCGTTTACACAGTCACATGAGTCACAGTTCTTTGTAATGGATACTTTTTTGCGTGCACGCGATGTGTTGAAGGCGAGCCATATCTAAGAGCTAGCTAGTATGAAAGGAACGTTTATTAACTACCCAAGATGGCGACTGCGGTTTGTTTGTCAGTGCCATTAGATTTAACGAATTCTCCATAATCCGAATTTTGCGGATATATGTTGTCGACTCGGATCGACTAATTTTTTACTCTTCAATTTGATGTGCATTTCGTTCGAGTCTACCGTACCCCTGGACGAAATTATTAATATAGAAGATGTTTGTTTGTAACACCAACATCAATAATTTACTGATAAACCAGTTTTTTTTCTTTTTGGAAATTCCCTCAATTTTTGAAGTCAGTTACCCCCACACGTCGTACATTTTGCTTAGAAGCAGGGTTCTGCTAAAACTGGATTTTTATAAATACGGTCGTTTAAAGCGTATAATTTTGAATTATAGATGTCACCTGCTTATTGAGTTCAGAGCTAAATTAACTCAGGTCTTCGAAGAAATTTAATATCATTGAAGCTGTTGATGGAAACTCTTGAAAAGAGTCCCTTCAAAAGTAAACTCTCAAGGTCAACTGACACGTGTTAAATTTGAGGTTCGGATTGTGCGGGCGACAACTACTCTAAATCTATTGTGCTTCTGTCAGTTTATTTCACGGTTCACCGGCGAAGCCTGAACAGTCAATGAAATCAGGATTTCATTATCAGAATGCTACAATAGCAATCGGAAGTAGATGTAATAAATTTACAGCCAACGGTTAAAGGGGAATGGAATGTTTGGTTTATCCGAAATTTACTATAGCATTTGTCGATTTGTGATGCAGTGTAATTTCCAAAGCTAAATCTATTGAAATTTTCCAACAAAGTTTACAATATTCTATGTGTTCAACCATCTAATAGACGTCTTGAAATTCAAGAACATGCTTAATAATCGTTATGAACATTACGTAATTTACTCTGGAATATAATTCAATTTGGCACTCCTAGGTGATGTTTTATATCTGTAACGTGAGGCTTCTTTCATACAAGCTCTCCATTTGAAAAATACAATGAAGAGTATTAAGACGTCGGAGAATTCGATTTGGGAACGACACTTTCATTTTCGTTAATGCCTATTTTTAACCAAGGAGCCCCGACGGCCCGACATGACGACACATTTCCTTTGTACGTTTTTTTTTAGGGAATCTCGGCTCACTAATTGGTAAATATTTGCGTTTAAACAATCCTCATTTTTTTGTCTTCTTTTCTGATATTTACATTAAATTCATATGAATTCATAACATTCATTCTAGCCTTTGTATGCCATATTATTTGGTAGGTACGATTCTCTTACAACTAAAAGTATGAATCATTTCTTATACTATTTACAAAGCGCCTTCGACTCTATGGATATTTATTTGGAAAAATGTGTCAAAATCATAAAACTGGTTCAACTTCTATGATTTGTAATGTAATGGAAACAAGTAAACTGTTTAATTCAATAAACGATATCTAATTGTGAATTTAACCGAATCAAACGTATGCATAAATATTAAGTAATCAGTTCTCAGCGTTATTAAACCTCAGGGTACTGTTATACATGCTAGTTCCTAGCACGACAGCATGCTACTATTGAGCAAATGCAACCTGCTAGCATGTATGGACACGTGCTACAATTAAGCATGCTTTTTAGTCGCATACTGGTACTTCAGGTACTTATATATATATATATATATATATATTATATATATAGTTCCTGAGTTATAGTACCTGAAGTACCAGTATGCGACTAAAAAAGCATGCTTAATTGTATATATATATATATATATATATATATATACAATACAATTAAGCATACAATTATATATGTATATATGCGCGAGAATGCATACAAATTTCAATTCTCGTCTCGCCTCGCCGCGCGCCGGTGGAAAATCACCACAAGGCGGCCTTCATAATAATATCACACCAGGCTGCCTAGTTCCCAGCAGCAGAAGCATTTGTGCCCGCCGTGGTCTAACAGGCGTGCAGTGCCTCCAGTTATTGGATTCCTGCCCCTAGCTCCCTCGAGTTCGTTACACTGGATCCCCAAAGGGCTCCCACTTGTGCAAATCTTGCCACATTTTGTAGACGTGAGAATTCCTTTACCCATTCGGTGAATCGTTTTGACACGAAGACGTTTTTATGTTCACTCGCAGGAAAATGTTTTTGACGGGAAATGTAAAGATGGCGTCTAAACAGCAATAAAATTGTGGATGGCTCCGCTAAAATGTTGGCTTTGCGCGGCTTGAGCGTATGAAATTTTATCAATGGACGAACTGCTCCAGTAAACATTCTTAACACAGAGTATTAAGGAATGTGTCAGTGATAAAAATACTTGTAAGTATAAACAAAAAAAAACGCTTTTTATGCTATCTTGCGTGATCAAAAGAATATATCGCTCGATAATAGTCTAAGATACATTTTTAAAACCATTTATAAATATGTCGCAGTTTCGATATAATACGATTTACCACTCTGACTGAGTAAAGAAAAACTTTAAATGATAGCTTAAAATGGATGCTGTTTTATAGATTACTAATTATTAACATTTATAAAAAAATTCCAACTCTTAAATTGAAAGGAACAAATAAAAAAAATATCACGGGACAATTCACACCAATTGACCACACCAAAGTAAGCTTAGCAAAGCTTGTGTTATGGGTACTAAGCAACGGATAAATATAATTATATAGATAGATACATACTTAAATACATATTAAACACCCAAGACTCGAGAACAAACAAAAGGAAGAATTTAGACTTACTAGCTTATTATAAACGTATAAACCTTTGTTTACATAATTTGGCCTAGGTTATTGCAGTAACATAATCTTTATTGAATGAGTTTCTGGAATCAATCAATGAGCGGGTAACTTTCGCGTGCCGTCACAGTAATCAATCATTATGCATAAAATAATTCATTAACGCTGACACGATGGCGGCCAGATTACCGCCTGTTTGCTCGTGTGATTGAGTTTTTGGATGCGGTAAATTTGTTTCGGACAGCCGTTGATCAGGAAAAGAATGATGATAATTTAAGAGAGTTAAAAGAGAGTCCATCCATTGTGAGTTCGAATCATTCGTAAAGTAGATATTTTAACAACATTATAGTAAGTTACAAACATTTTACAGTGTTATATATATTTCTTTTACATTTTACATGTACAGTCACCAGCATTAATATCTGCCACAGCGGACAGTGCAAAAATATCTGACACGTCCTTCCGGCCCTAGGAATAGAGTCGTATCAGATATTTTTGCACGCTTGTTATTTCAGATATTGGTGCTGATGACTGTACCTAATTAATTAAAGAGAAAACACATATTAAGCAAATATGACCATAAATAAAACATAACTATAAACTAACTGCCTAACTTAAAAACTTAATACCTACTAATTTAAATCTATGATGCCCAAGAGGCTTACAGAGTATTACATGTTATTTTACATTTGTTTAGTAAATTCAAGTGTCACATATTGAATTATATTAATAACAAATAACTAGGAAAACGATGATAATAAATTAATGTTTAGGTACTAAATTTTATCAAATAAATTCTTTCCATTTCTCTTTCAGTTCAGGCCGAAAATATACTCAGCGGCACAAATTTGACCCAGTCTACGTACAAAATGGGCCAGATTTTTACCGCTCAGCATATAGTATATAATAAGTACTTTATTTTTTTTCTTACCGCAAGTTTTTATGTCGCCTATGCATCTATTAGTTTTAGTAGTTTCTGTAAATACGAAACATTTACTATAGTGAAAAGCCGACATTTTCATAAAATGCGGATGCTCTGGGCGTTAGCTGAAGTTACGAGGTCTATTCGATAATTGATTGCTCGGCCTACGAGATCGTCAAGTCATCGACAGCTATTAGTAAGCGCTGTAACCGTTACATCCTTTTTTTCGCAGATTTCGCAATTATTCTCTAAATAAGCTTGCCTGTTAGTGAATGCTCTAATTTTGTGTTAGTTGTGTTAATGTCGCATAATAACTATTTTTATTAAAATTGGTTACAATCTTGTTTTTAAACCCTGACGCAAAAAGAGGGGTGATGCCAACGTCTGTCTATCTGTCTGCGGCATCGTAGCTCTCAAACGGATGGAACCATTTCGATGCGTTTTTTTATGTGAAGGCGGGTTTTCTTGTGGTGGTTCTTAGTCATGTTTCAATAAGTTCGGGTCCGGCATTTTAGAAATGTCAAGGATTTTTAAATTTTTCTAAGTTGGTTAGGTTATTACATTACGGTCACAAGCGTAAATTTGAAACTCTTTTAGTAAAAAAAAAAATCCTTTGCATTGTTATACAAAATGACAGATATTCGATCTTAAGGGTGCATAAATATTTATTATGAAATACTTCTAAAGCACTGTAAAGTACTGAAAAGTTGTTAAACAAATTCTACAGTTAAATCATACCAATACTTCAAAATAAAAAAAAACAATGGTATTAATGCCACATCACTTAAGTTCTAGAAAATATTATTACTTTTTTCCCGTTCGGGTTCAAAATCTTTCCTTGTTAGTCTTCAAACAAACAGGGAATTAGGTTAAGGTAAGTAACATTTTTACAAGCAAACCAAAAACTGCCATAAAAACTTCCACGTCAGCTACAAATTGGAGTTCCTTTCTTTACTTTTTTATATGTGTAACTAGCTTTTACCCGCGGCTTCGCACGCGTAAACTATTCGGTCTGGTAGTTGCAATTGAAATTTGCGGGATTTTACAAAATAATTATAATACAGCACTGGGATGTATGGGGTCCCTAAGTTACAAAACTATCCCGTGGTAATATCGGGATAAAAAGTAGCGTATGTGTTACCTATTCCAGACGTCCGGCTACCTACATACCAAATTTCATGACTCTAAGCTCAGCGGTTATTATTTCAAGATTTTATCCCTATCCCGTGGGAATATCGGGGTAAAAAATAGCCTATGTGTTATTCCAGACGTTCAGCTACCTACATACCAAATTTCATGACTCTAAGCCCAGCGGTTGTTATTTCAAGATTTTATCCCTAGGTATCCCGTGGGAATATCGGGTCAAAAAGTCACCTATGTGTTATTCCAGACGTCCTACACGTACCTACATACTAAATTACATGACTCGAAGCCCAGCGGTTGTTATTTCAAGAATTTGTCCCTATCCCGTGGGAATATCGGGATAAAAAGTATTGCATGTTTTAATCCAGGTTATAAACTAACTTTTCGCCAAATTTCATCCAAATCCGTCCAGCCGTTTCAGCGTGAAGAAGTAACAAACATACTCACTCACTCACTCACACAAACTTTCGCATTTATAATATTAGTAGGATAATCTTTCACTGTTGCAAAAAATGAATAATAAAAGTAGCCTAGTACTTTCAACTTTGAATGTAAATATTAATGTAAGCTCAAAATATTATAGAAGAATCAAAATGCGCTTACACATAAATAATTAAAAGTGGAATACCATGTGCAGCATTACAACGCTGCATGAGTGTAGCGTGTTGCATACTTTTCGGTCGTTTTCCAGCCGTTTTCACTGGCCGGTTTTGTCCTGGCTGTTAACTCTTTTATGACTCTTATTTGGTTTTTGATTTGAAATTTGAAATTTAAATTGTATGTTTTGATATTTCTTTCGGCGTGTTTGTTTCGGATTTATTCATTGATCATCCCATTGTGAAGTACAGTTCTACGTACCGAGATTTCCTATTTTTTCCGCTTTAACAAGTGTTTTGTGCCCAGTTTCATCCGTGCTCGTATTCCAGTTTATTTTCGCCTAATCTTGTTAAGTTACTGGCTCGTTCTGCGAGAGTATATTGCCGTTTGTGACTGTGGTGGTTTTTTCCTGCATGCCTGAACTTGAGGCGCTTTACCAGCATTGCCGATTTTTAATTCCGTTGTTGCCTAAGAAAAAGCAATATTTCGTAAAAAGTGACGAGCAGTTGACATTAAACTGTTGTATCTTAGATTTACACTAAAAAGCGTGAAAAAAAATGTTATAACAGAAAAATTAACCGACTACAAAAAACCATGAAAATAATTTTCTACTTATTTTCATGGTTTTTTGTAGTCGGTTAAATTTTTTAGCTTGCAACTAAATCAAATGCCTTTCAAATTCTTATTAGCAATTATAGCTCATCCGAAAGAGTTGGTAACTTTTTTTGTAATTACGTTAACACGAAGTTTTTTTTAACAGTTTATGTTGGCAAAAATACCTTGCTAATTAAACATTTTAACACTAATGTGCGTTATGTACTTACTTAATCTATATATATAAAAGAAGAAACTGACTAACTGAGACTGACTGACTTATAGCTAATGCACAACCCGAACCGCTGGGCCTAAAAACCTGAAATTTGGAATATATGTTCCTTAATAGGTGTAGACGCACATTAAGAAAGGATTTTACGAAATTCCCACGGGATATGAAATAAATGTGATTTATATTTTCACTTAAAAATGGCCCTATTTCCGTAACTATAATTATTAGAAACTTCAAATTCGGCATGCAAGTAGGTTCCCAAGGGATAGGGAATAAATGGGATGTATATTTTCGCTTCAAATTGGCCCTAACTCCGTAATTATGAATATTAGAGACTCCTTTGGCATGCAGATAGATACTAACAGGTAAAAACTGTTTCAAAGATTTTCCGAAAATCCCACGAGATAAAAAGAATACATACATACATACATAAAATCACGCCTCTTTCCCAACGGGGTAGGCAGAGACTACATTGCACTTGCTACGATTCTGGTATACAAGTCACGCTTCCTCTACATTCATCAATCTTTTCATGCATGCACGTCGGTTTAGAGTACTCCTGACCCTGATAAAAAGAATAAAGAGGATTTTATATATGAACTGAATTAGAAAACGCACAAGCAAAATTTTGCAGTGACATCCCGCTCACCCTGGCCAGGATCGTCTCCGTAGAAGGGAACTCCTCAGAAGTTGATGGCCCACACAAAAGATTTAACATGATTGTTAAATTTTAATGACAAAAATTTAAATGAGAAAAAAATTATGAAAAGTTTTAATGAGATCCCTTTAAGGGATATATGTATAAGTTCGGCTTTGTACAAAATGTACATTTTATTATCCTGTGTTCTGGTATTTTCATGTATACGTTGCTCCGAAGACGAAGGGGCTACGGATTAGCCCGAAACATGTCGAGCTAAACTCGATTTAAGACGTGAGTTATCCGGGTCATTATATTTAATATGAGTGAGTCTCACGGTAGTTTCATGTTCAGAAAGTTACACTATCCCTGATTGACATCTAACAAAAAATTCAAACTTTCCAAAAAATTTATAAGTGAATTCAATTTCGGGGAAGATTTTCAAAATTCATTCAATAATAGAAAGCTACAATGTGTTTCTCATCGACAATTAATATATTAAAAAAGATCATAACAGTAATACATGTCCTACGGAAACTTTACAATTTCTCGGGATATAATTCTATATCGTCTATGAAGTCGCGGGTAAAAGAAACGCGTAGTACTTTAACGTTTTCTAAAATTCTTCCCCTAAATCATCGGAACAGGGTTTTAAAGTTGGTACGAATTATGATTAATTACGTATGTAGGTTGATTTTTTGAATTCGAAAATTTGCACCATCTGTCTAAAACAACGTGTCTGTATTTATATTTCCATGTAATCCTCCGAAAAATCAATCAAAACACGAAAAAGGATCGCAGAATGCAGACCGCTTTTACCCCAAATTTAACGCGAGAGAAGCCGCGGGCAAAAGCTAGTTGTAGGTACATGTTTGTTCCTATGCTAACTAGCAATACCAGAGCCAAGACTAAATAAAACTTTTAAACAGTGTTTAGTAACAAGCTTGAAAAGAACTTGAGTTCATCGGGTAGGTACATGTTATTACAGAGTGAACTATTGTTCGCTTTTTATTTGCTTCAAGTTGAAACTTTTAATAAGCACGTTTAACATCCTTTACATACAGACAGCTTTCTCAAAACCTTTATTAAAAATTAAAAGTTGAATACTGTTCACATTTAAAAATGTCTTGCCAAAGTTGCACCTTAAGCTTACTGCAAGTATGGGAAAGGGCTTTGACCCCTGGCGTAACTAATTAATACGATGTAAGGAATTGCAGTGAGTTAATTGCGTCATACATTTTTTTAACGAAACTTTTTGTTGGCTGTAGTACATACAGTATGTACTACAACCAACAAAAATGCAATAAGTAATCGTCGAAAACTTCCTAAGTCTCTCATGTGAGATCGACATCCCCCGACATCAAAGGAATGCTTCTCCGATTCGTCAATCCAGCTAAGACAAGTCAGATCAGCGCATGGAGATTTCAATATATTTAAATTAAAAATCTTTCAAGCTAAAATTGGCTGCGGGTGACAGGAGGACGCACGTGGGTAATTGATCACGTCTTAACGCCAGCGGCTCCGAGCCTCAGGCCGAACGGTTGGGCAGATTAAAATGATCTGTTATTATTTCCAAGACAGATTTACTTTGCCAGTAAAAATATTAAGCCTCGGATACTCTTTGCTCGTTTCGCAGAATATTGGCGGGAAAGCTACTATTACTTATTAATGATATTCATTGGATAGAAAACAGATTAAACATGATTCAATTGATGAAGTCCATCCTTTCGTAGTACCTATAGTTTGACATAGCATAGAACATTTACGCAACACAAATACAACTATATTTTGGCCGTCATTGACAAACCAAACGGTTTTTGTTGCACACATATTTACTTAGAAATAAGCATCTATGTACGTGAAGCATGATTAAAGTAATTGAAGGAAAAAATGTCAGAGATTAGTAGTGATGTGTATAACACATGTTTATTTTCCACTATCGCTTCGTTGCATTGCAATCAGTTATTTCTTGACGCTCAAGTGTATTAAACCTCAAATACCTCTTACAACAATGTTAATACAATTAGTTTAAAGTAATAAAACCGTTTAAAATTAATAAAATAACAAATGACAGTATTGTTGCTTCTAAATTCTCGATGTCGGATCGGGACGTCCCTATAATTGGGTTACTTATTCGATTTTATGATAGCTTTAGAGCTTATTAGTGAACGTCATTATCTTACTATTATGTCTCCCATGGGCGTTGTATATCTTCCAAATGACCGACTTTGTAACTTAAATGAACGTTTATACACACGCACTGCCATGCTTAATTGCAACCAATCGGCAATTTCATTTTGAGTCGCAGCCTAGTTAATAATAATAGTTGTTATAATATATGAAACTTAATAATTTACACATTAGATTCATGATTGTCTGAAATGGATTTTGTTTAGCCAACTACAAGATGCAGGTAAAACCTAACGTTGAGTAAATAAAGTCGTGTAGGTATACATATGTATTTATGTAACTTTAACCGTATCGATGTCTTTGTAGTTGACTCTACCTACCCAAACATTAAACTAACTGTTGCATAATTTTCCTCAATAAAAACTTAAGATGGGTGTTTCCTATAGCTTATCTTTAAACCACAATTTTTCTGCTACTTGCCTCCTTGCTAATAAAGTTTGGCTTTGCCAACCATATTCGAGCACATAATAACCTTTAGGTTCACCTTTGTCGGACACGACATGGAGGACACCATCAATACAGGATACGTCTACGTATAATGTATATTTATGTATTAAATGATATTATAACGGATCACTCACGTCTTAAATCGAGCTTAGCTCGACATATTTTGGGCTATTTCGTAGCCCTTCTTCATAGGAGCTCGTGACTCGGCGACTGCCGCAATGCACGCGCACTACGCGCCACTGCTCTGCTCGCACAGATCTATGTATCAACTAGCTTTTGCCTGCGGCTTCGCCCGCGTAAAATTCGGTTATCGGGCGCTGTTCCCTCTGCATTTTTCCGGGATAAAAATATCTTATGTAACTATCTAGCCCCTAAACTGACTCTATGCCAAAAATCACGTTGATCATTTGCTCCATTTCGACGTGCAAGACGGACAAACATACAAACACACACACTTTCGCATTTATAATATTAGTATGGATTTGTTACGTTTCTAAAGACTCATACGTACCATAAAACCGCAACATAAATAACAAACAGCACACAAATAAATATTTGACGCGACGAAAGTGGTCATTGCCATGTGCAATAACGTGTTTTAGCAGACAGAGAGTTATTGTAATCAAATACGGTGTAGCTTTTCTAGAAACGAGGCTCTGTGTAATCTTGATGTATTTCTGACAACTTCTGAAGACTCATTATTATGTCAGTAGGACATCGTTGGCATGCTGGTCAGAAATATTAGGAATATTTTACTTTGACGTTAATTTAAACAAATGAATGCATATTAATTCATAACTCATCTAATTCAAGTAGAACAACAACATTAATTATATTAAAAAAAGCCGTGGTGGCAGAGTGGTTTGACCTACGGCCTCTCAAGCAGAGGATCATCGGTTTAAACCCCGGCTCGCACCTCTGAGTTCTTCGAAATTCAAGTGCGAAATTACATTTTAAATTTACCACGGGCTTTACGGTGAAGGAGAACATCGTGAGGAAACCTGCACAAACCTGCGAAGCAATTCATTGGTGTGTGTGAAGTTCCCAATCCGCACTGGGCCCGCGTGGGAACTACGGCCCTAGCCGTCTCATACTGAGAGGAGGCATGTGCCCAGCGGAGGAACGTAAATAGGCTGGGATGATGAATTAAAGTTTGCAAGCGTATCAGGTCAGTCTTAACCACCGCAGGTGAAAGGGGGTTAATCTCATTGAATTCGTATTATAAATGGCCGAAACTAGTATTTCTGTATTTCTGTTGGCTATATCAAACATATAACAATCTACTTAGTTAACGTACATTTCTGTAATAAATTGAGTTAGCAGACTAATGACGCCACGGCTCACTAATTGAAACAAAATGTAGGAGTAAACACATAATGATAATAACTACAGTGTTATGTGAATTATCTTGTTTCCATTTTATATTGATTAGCAAAGCAGTCATGTAGTTGTATGTTGTTTTTAATAATAAAAATAATTGGAAAATGGAAATGTTCTCGTTGGCATTACCATTAAAATATCAATAAATGTGTCTGACCGATTGTTAACGACTCGGTGGAATTAAAATACGCAGATTTTTGTAATCCCATTAAGGCGTAGGTAGGTAGGTTATATAAATATGTAATAATAATGTAATAACATTGCCAGCTGGGTTTCACGGCTTTGTTCACTGTATATACTTACTTAAGGGGGTGTTGAACTTACAGATCATCCTTTGTAAGTATATATTGGATCAAATAGTTCCTTATGTTACGAGTTAGTAAGTGTTTAAGGGTTTTCAGGTATACTGAGTAAGTAATACAAAGCTCTCGTGAAACATGATAGTGTAAAACTAAATAATTGAACTGTTTTTGACTTATAATCGTGAACTGAACCGTTTTATGGTACGTACGCGGTCTTTAGTTTAATTTATAATATACATATGTCAATAGATAACTCTGTTCGATATTCATAATTATTATACCGCTTTTGATAAAGTTTAGGTTATCAAACACTCTAAGACCGGAATGTATACACATTTATTTTCGTACTAGGTAAAGTACTTCATACAAGTATGACAGGTGTGCGAGCTAATTCCACGAAAGTATTCGAGCTACTTGCGTATATATCCTGGGCCTGAGACACATGCATTTAGATTTTGTAAGACTTGATTAAGATTTTTTGTAATGTTTGTCTATTATGACCAACTGATGTGCCAATCTCAAGCGCTAATTGGAGTAGTAATACTCGTATAAAAGTCTACTCCATAGTAAAAGCGTGTCCCTAAAATCTATTCGGTATTTGAGTAAGTATTTTCGTTGGTTCACCAAATCGTGACATTGCATAAGGATTATTGATCATGCTCAGCGCCAGGACGGGGATGTTGTGTTGACCGTACAGGGAACCCGCTTGTGGCCCGTTTATCCGATTCGGATGTGTGAATGAATTGATGTCCCGAGTTTTTATTGGGGCACTACAACTGGATTTCCAGCGGCAAAATTATAATAACTAACGTTCATTGTAGATGAAAAATCATTTTTAAGTTCACATTAGGTTCACAATAATGCCCCGTTATCAAGCGGGCAGTTTAGTTGCTATCTAACATTAGTGATCTGCAATAAAACTATCCAAATCTCGACGTTGTGGCTATGTGTGGAAACTTCAAAATTGATCAGAAAACTCAATTGAAAAAAGCTTTTTATTAACATTACACATCACTAATGTCACATATCACTATAAAAGTACACACCATACTGCCCGCTTGATTACGGGGTCTAATGATGATACATTACTCGTACCTTGTTGATGATCAATGGACTTAAACTACAAGTTTCATAATTAAAAGTCTTTAACTTCAACAAGGAAACTAGAAATTATGGTCAATAATGTTGGCGCTTCCAACCTGACAGACCAATTGTTCGTCAGTTGCTTTGACACTGTGAATTTGAAGTTAAGTCTGAAACTATACTTACAATGATATCGATAATGAGAAGGCTTCGACCCAGCTTTTCAACTATGAGCACAATGCTTGAACTTCGTTGCGGCTTAGTTGGTTATCGTAAGCTGAAGTAACGAGAGAAATATTATTCCTTTGTAGTTCTTTTATTTATAAAAGGTATTTTTTTGGAAGTTTGACGTAAAATTTATTTATGGTTCTCTTTTTAGGGTTCCGTAGTCAACTAGGAACCCCTTTAGTTTCGCCATGTCTGTCTGTCTGTCCGTAAGGTCAGAGACAGTTAGTACCTACTAAAAAGCTGTAATTTTGCATGAATATACATATCAGTCACGCCGACAGTGGTAAAAAAAAACTTTTTTTAGGGTACCTCCCATAAACGTTAAGTGGGGGTGATTTTTTTTTCTCGACTAACCCTTTAGTGTGGGGTATCGTTAGTTAGCTCTTTTAGTTTAGTTAGGGTTGCCGAGACAATTTTTCGATTCAGTGATCTGTTTCCGAAATATTCAACTTTAAAGTGCAAATTTTTACTAAAATCGAGCGTCCCCTCCACCCTCTAAAATCTAAACTGTTGGGTGGAAAAATTAGAAAAAAATCAGGATGGTAGTAAGTATATCAAATTTACAAGAAAAATTATAACGGCAAAATTTATTGAGAATTATTAGTAGTTTAAGAGTATACAGCAGTATAAAATATACCTAAAGTTGGAAGATTCCGTACACAATACGAAATCCTTAGAAAAATATTACTTAATTTTTTCGTAATGGCTACGAAACTCTTTCTTGGGCGTGTCCGACACGCTCTGGGGCGGTTTTATTTGCATTATAGATAAAAAGTAATAAAAGTTGAGCTAATTTCTAATACGGTTATCGTCCAGTTAGCCTAGTTACGAGAAAATAAATATAAAGATGTGATCACTATATATTAGTTGGAGAAGAGGCGGGAGGACATACATAAAATAACATTTCTATTCGTCTTATTTACAATTCTGTCAGAGTGAATAAGTTCAAATTAGTTTCTACTTAGTCTCACGGAGAAAATTTTGCTGTTTCTATGTCAGTCTTCTTATAATGTTGGGGAGTAAAAGTAAATGGTAGGTTGTGCTAATTTCCACCCAACTTCAGCAAAGCTCGTTTAAGTTGGTGCTACTTTTGAACTAGTTTTTTAAGCATTTTCCGACGATGCGTTAATTTGTGGTTTCTTGAGGTAAGTAGTACCTACCTGCGCTGAAGTTAAATTACGTTGGTGTTTCGAATTTAACATTTAAAAAATTGAATAGTTGTTTGTTACTTAGTTTACCCTTTCAAACACAGACGAAGTCGCGGACCCCTTACCGCATGAATATAATTTCACTATATAACTCTAAAAACGTCGTAAAAACGGTTTAATTGTAATTAATCTAGATATTTTTATATTAGCTATTGTTAAATTATGTTTCGTCTGTGTCACTTGTAAATAACCTAAGGCACTTGTCCCACCGCCGACGATGAGCGAAAAGCGAGCAGAGCGAGTAACTAGAAACGATTGGGCGAGCAGTGAAAAGCGAGTGTTCGAGCACGACGGGCGATTACTCGCTCCACTCTCTCGAGCCGGGCGGCCGCCAAGCTAACAGCGCTGAGTGAGTAACTAGCTCAGCGAGTTTTATAGCTCTTGTCGCTGCGACAAAAGATGTTAGAGCGAGTTCTCGCCGGCAGTGTGAACCGCCAGCGATCAACTATTAATATATATGTCTGTTTTACTCACACAGGATCTTATATCTTTTGTTCGTTTCTCGAGCAAGAAAATAGTCGATAGCCAATCGTTTCCTCACCGGCGGTGAGACAACTGCCTAACCATAAAAAAACATTTTTAATACAAGCTTTTTTGGCTGACTGTACTTTTTGTTGACTGTACTTGCATTGTCACCCAAACTACATTTGCATACCAAATTTCAAGTCGATGCTATTAACCGTTGAAGAGTTCCGTCCTGCGGAGACGATCCTGGCTGGACTACCAGGATGTCACTACTAGATTATTGTATTGTCACGTGATTTACATAAGTGTGCCAAATTTCAAGTCAATCCGACTCAGTAGTCGGACCAACTTCCAGTGAAGTTGGTCGAATTTTACTTGCAAGATTTGACTACCGACAGACAGACAGACAGACAGACAACGGGACAGGTGAAACTAAATAAAGGCTTGTAATAAAAAGAAAAATACTTTAGTGACAGATAAAGATAGAGGATTAATTTTATTAGACAATAATTAGTATAACACACACAAGCCCCAAAGTTAAAAAAGTTAAATCACAAGCATACCTACTCGGCAATGCATAAAAAAATCGCTATAGAAACTCGCTGTTATTTTTTTAACGACTCGATTTTCTCGAGTATTAAAAGCTTTTTAGGTAGGTACCTCTTGCATTCAGAAATAGAATACGAGTATATTGCCTTTCATTTCAATTACAGAACAACCAAACATGATCATATTTTATACCTAAATAATTCATAGGTATTTGAAATTTACCACGAGCTTTGCGGTGAAGGAAACATCGTGAGGAAACCTGCACAAACCTGCGAAGCAATTCAATGGTGCGTGAGAAGTTCCCAATCCGCACTGGGCCCGCGTGGGAACTATGGCCCAAGCCCTCTTGTTCTGAGAGGAGGCCTGTGCCCAGCAGTGGGACGTATATAGGCTGGGATGATGATAATGAATTCATAGGTACGGTGTCATGAAAATATTAATTGCGATCAAAACAAATGAAACGTTCCCCTCTTCGGCACCGATGTGATGTGTTCCCCAACCGAACTAATTATCGAATTAATGAGGAAACCACAGCTGTTACGGCAATAAGATCCGTACATCACTCCGGATCGGGCAAATGACGGCACATTAGTAATGAATGTATGGTACGCTTATGCAACTTAATACGATTCTGATGACATCTAATTGGAAGCTTAGAACTAGACATGGGGATAAGCGTTACATTTTGATATCAGTGACTGACGATCCCGTTCCAAAAAAGTCACAGTGAAAAGTCATCGTGACTTTGTCACGCCTGCTACTCGTGTCACTGCATAATATTTGTGACACGTCACGGTCATGTAATGAACGTTTTTTTGTCGCACTGTTATTTCAACTTGGCTATGTCACGCCTGTTACTCATATCACCATATGATATTGTCGCGGTGCTATGACCGTGTTTTTGTCACACAAGCAATTGATGCAAAATAACCTTCACAATTTTACAGGCTTAGGACTCCACAGCGGCGTGATTTGAGTAACAGACTGCGCTAGGCGCTAGGAACAGTAGGAACGTATGTAATTTTGTAACGTTGTACTTTTATGAAAAGTCACAGTGACATCTTTTGATGGCGAGTCACCGTGACGTTATTTATCCCCCATGTCTACTTAAAACGAACAGTTTCAGTGCAGTGCTAATCAGAGATGATTCTTTTTTTGAGGATTTTTTTTTTTAAATAAATAAGGTAGTATCAAATTATTCAGTGTGACTGTTTGAGAAAATTGACAACCCCACTCAGCAGTGTAGGAAAAGTTTCAATTTTGACACAATATTCAAGATTAACAATTAGTATTATCTATTTTTGTAACAGATAGGACCATAGCAATAAACAATTGATCAACTGAATCGTGGAATTTTACAGTTTACAATTCTTTAGGCGACCACATTTATATTAATGTTTTAAAATTTTTGAAGTTTTGTATACTTTTAATTAATTTCGGTCAAGGTAAGTAAGTTAATCGTTAGTTTTAATTGTTTTCTCGAAGTGACAGCAAACTTTTAATTGCAAAACATAATCGAATCATTTGAATTACCTACAGTATTTTAATAAAATCGCAACACCAAAAAATAATTGTAATTAACTTTTTTATTTTTTCTGACAGTGAATTTATGTCCAATTACTTTTTAAGGTAACTAAAGTGTGAGTTGATCGAATATTGACTTACTAATGACCATTTCTGTTAGGTATAAAGTTGCATATTGATGGGGAAATGTTTACGTAGTATAATCAAGGAAAAAATTACCAAAATTTTAAGGGTTACAGAAAACAATAATTTGTCGTCAATTTTCTTTTATTTAGTCAACTTTTTCTTATACCCGTATTTTAAGGACTCTTTAAATAATAAACTATACTATGTTAATATTGAAACCCAATGCAACATATAAAATCCCTTATTATTTTTAATATACGAGTACAAGTATATCATACTTATAGCTTCGTTATACTTATTGCAATAAATCGACCTATTTTCTGCTCTCTGTAAGTGATGTCATCAACGTCTTTTCAAGACACTTGTCACGTCGAGCCATCATTTATGACATCAGCCTCTTGTAAGCGTTCGTACGATATAAATCATATAACCCAGTATGTAAGTCTTAGTACGTAGGTATCTTTAGATAAAGCTGGTTAGAATTGAAATAAAACTGGATAAAGGACGAAGGTATTGTAAAAAGTCAATTGAAAAAAAAGAGTAGATGTTGTTTTAACCAAGTCATACTATTCGTAATTCATTTCTATAACCTTGGCTTTGTGATGCGGAAAAATTATTCCGTCATTCAATCAACAACGAGAAGTTTAAATTTTCTTCAGAATTTTCGTCAGCTTCTCGATTTCATACTCGATTAACTAATATTGTAATTGTATTAAATTACATTGTCCCGGATAATTCACATCTGAAATCGAGTTTAACTCGACATGTTTCGGGCTAATCCGTAGCCCTTCTTCTTTGGCGCAACACGCGCAACTCTACCCGCGTTTTCATCGTCAAATGTATATCGTCAAGTGTCTCACAACTTTTGCTACTTTGGGAGCGATTATTTCCGGAAATCTTCCCTTACTTAATCAAAAAAGTATTTGAGAAGCCTTACTATCTTTTCAAAAGAGCTGTCGAACTTAAGTTAGAGAACCTGACTACGAAGCTTGAGGTCCCGGGTTCGATTCCCGTGTCGGGGCAGATATTTGTATGAAAAATACGAATGTTTGTTCTCGGGTATTGGGTGTTTAATATGTATTTAAGTATATATCTATCTATATAATTATATTTATCCGTTGCTTAGTACCCATAACACAAGCTTTGCTAAGCTTACTTTGGGACTAGGTCAATTGGTGTGAATTGTCCCGTGATATTTATTTATTATTATTTATTTATTAGTATACTAGCTTTTGCCCGCGGCTTCGCCCGTGTGAAATTCGGTTATCGCGCGCTGTTCCCACGGGAAATGTGCATTTTTCAGGATAAAAAGTGGCCTATGTCACTCTCGGGCCCATAAACTATCTATCTCTATGCCAAAAATCACGTCGATCCGTCGCTCCGTTTCGACGTGAAAGACGTACAAACATGGGAACACAGAAACACACACACTTTCACATTTATAATATTATAGTATGGATTATTGTAAAAACTCTGTAGGTTCCAGATGTCGTCGTCCCATTAGCGTAAGTTATTACTCATACAACAAGGCATACGCGTATTGTATAAAAGGTACTTAGCAGGCACTTGACCTATTATAATATGAGGCGTTAGAGTGTTCATATTGTATTACAAATGCTGATCGGACAAAGCAAACGAGGCCATGTTCCATTAGGGGCACTTATGCCAGTCAACTCCCGAATATTCTTGCATGCAAATATTGATAGTTAATTGGGGATCGAATATTTGACGTATCTCTATGTTCTGCCAACGACAATTGAAAAGATTGCTGGATAAAATAATAATATTCTATCTGTTTAGTCCGTTAGTTAAATTACCTACCGAAAAATATTGGACTCATATTGTTTTCTTTTGTTAATCAAACAATTGTAGAATGTACAACAAGATTAAAGCATAAAACGACCCATTTTATTCAAGACGTTTATATAGTCACCTGAGCCGGTACGGCGAGGATAGATAGACACGTCGAGGGGAAAATGAGTTTAATACTTGAGTTTTACACTGATTTTAACTTCGATTGCGAGGAAATTAAATAGCAACAGTTGAAACAATTTTATTGTTCACTTACTATGTACTATATAATTATATTTTTTTAGTTTTATTGATTTATTTTAATTTTAATAGATTTTAAGTTTTGAACATGAAACTACCGTGAGGCATGTTTCGGGCTAAACTCGATTTAAGACGTGAGTTATCCGTTACAATATCATTTAATATGAGATTTTAAGTTTTACATAGAATTCAAAATTATTAAGTAAAATACTATGTAAAAACTCTTTTGTTTCTGGCTGTTGACACCTGATTACCTTGGTCTTAAACGAAGATTTTACTTTATCAGCATAAACACCAACTTTAGGTACGAGCATGAAAAGTGAATTTTTTTTTTAAGATAAAGTGCGTCAAAGTGGGAGTGGGGGCACAGTATACAGTATGTAACAGAACGAAAGGCAAAGCTGATACCTGGTTGACGGTAAAGTGGAGTATGTTGTAATAAAAACTTTTTATTAAGTAATTTTAGTTGTTTTTTTTATTTGCTCAATCCCAACATGACTTTAGGTCCTCTTATTTGCAGTCGGTTAAAGATTCTTGTAACATCCTGTAGAAACAGCATGACGCTGTTTATTAACGTAAACACACTAAAACCAATGCACATATCAGATTACTGCAATTTCAACTATTGCCGCACCACACTTCTGCCTACAGTACGAAACACTAACTACTTTCTGTAATAATCATTATCTGTTTATTACATTATTATTCATTAAGTACATGGATTTCGCATAACATTGTAGTTCACTTTGACCAAACTTTGACATTTTAGATTTGTCACCTTGTTAAAGCCTTGTTATTGTTATTTTGAAAGAGGTAAGGTAAAATCACTTAAGTACCAAAGAGAAACTTTAAATTGAAACTTCAAGTAGAGGTTTGACGTTCGTGTGTCAGATAAAGTCTACATAGAAATTTAATAAAAAATACTGATAATGCCTTTAAACTTTTCTGCGGAAAAACTTGTGCATGTGGTCCTTGTTTACGGAGAGTGTAGAAGTAACGGGAATGCCGCTCTTCTTCTGTACGCGGAGAGGTTTCCCGCACGAAGGCAACTCAAAAACGCCCGTGTGATCGTCAATGCAATTATCCGTCTACGAAAAACAACCCCCGGTGCCGATTTATCACGAAGGGCCTCGACGACTTCACTTGAGAGAGGAAGAGCAGGGTATTGGACCATTTTCACAACCAACCGGGTTCTAGAGACGTGCAGGACGCATTTTAGGCATACCTAACATTAACAGCCAACATTTATGTCATTTTATTAGTTGTCATTGATAAGATTGTAAATAAATAATACAGGAGGTTATAAAATAATGGTTTATTTTTAAAAAATTTTACTACCACAAAAATATGGTAAATTTAGCCAAAATGGCAAAAACGGAACCCTTATAGTTTTGCGATGTCTGTGTGTCTATCTGTCTGTCCATCCGCGACTTTGCTCAGGTACTATCAATGCTAGAAAGCTGTAATTTTGCACGGATATATGTGTAAACTATGCCGACAAAACGGTAGAATAAAAATAAAAAAAATTTTTTAGTGTACGTAGAGATGTAAAGTGAGGGTGTTTTTTTTTCTCATCCAACCATATAGTGTTGGGTATCATTAGATAGGTCTTTTAAAACCATTAGCGGGTTGCTACTAAGATTTTTCGATTTAGTGATGTGTTTGCGAAATATTCAACTTGAAAGTGCAAATTTTCATTAAAATCGAGCGTCCGCCCCTTCTAAAATCTAAACCGGTGGGTGGAAAAACTTGAAAAAATTCAGGATGGTAGTGAGTATATCAAACTTTCAAGAAAAACTATAACGGCTAAGTTTGCTTGAGAATTATTAGTAGTTTAAGAGTAATAGCAGCCTAAAGAATAAAATATACCTAAACTTGGAAGATTCCGTATAAAATACGAAATCCTTAGAAATATATGACTTAATTTTTTCGTAATGGCTACGAAACCCTATTTCGGGCGTGTCCGATACGCTCTTGGCCGGTTTTTTTCTATTGCGTGCGCCGCAGACAATCCGCGATATTAAAAACTATGCCTAGGAAATATTGTGCAGTGTATACTGCTTGAACAAGGGTTCTTCAAAACCGGTGCTTTCATTTTTTAAACTCCCCTCTTATGTTGAAAGGTAAGAATGATTTACTATTACTAAATAAAATCATTTTCTTTTCAATAAAACGTTTGGTTGTTTTGGTGATAAATAGGTAGGTAGGAAGGTAGGCGATACATCGGGAAGCGAGTCAATTTTAACTTGCAAGATCTGAACCGAATATACAAATATACATACAATACATACAATTGCAAGTTAAATAAAAGCTTGTAATAAATGGCCTAATAAGCTGAGATACAGCGCGAACTAAACATTTTTTTTAAATTTTACAAAAAATAAGTGGCCAACCCTAACGCTCCATTGGAGGGTAGGTGTGTATTTATCTCAAAAAATATGCCTAGCTTTCTTACTGCTTTAGCTTATGTAATATATACTGTGGTGGGGGCCCGTGACGTTACTCCTTAGTAAAAAGTGAACGTAGGTGTTGTAACGTCACACGGAAATTCAACCGGCTATATGTATGTCCATATTTTTTTGCATAATTGTCGAAAAATAGACGTGTTCGATTTTTTTAAAGTCTATTATCTCGTTTAAACACGATTTAATAAATGAAAGACTGAATTTATTTATTTCTGAGCTGTCCAATGCAATTATTTCAGTTTTATTATCTATTGTTGACATCCGTTGCTGTTTCTGATGGTTGAATACCTAGCTATTATTTCCTTTAAATAAATAAAATTAATAAGATGAAATAAATAAAAATCATTTATTATATTGTCAGGCGTTTAACGTCCATAGATGACAACATTATAATTAATAGAAATAAAAAGGGATCACGAGATTTGTTAATAACAATTATTCCTTTGAAGGCTTGAGATTTCTTCTTTACTTTTATTTGTAACAATAAGTACCTATCTAACAGCGGTGTAATTTGAACTAAGTAAATTGAATAAAGACTTTGAAATATGCCACTGTTTGACAACGACCGCACTAACAGCAAATTGCATTTATTTTAATTAAACTGGAAGAAATATAGTTATTCCTTAGTTATTCAAACAGGGTGAAGCTCGTTGTAAACTACAAGTAATTCCAATGTGAACTTTTTCATTTCATAGCAAAGGGCTTAAATACATTGTAAGGTACTTACTGTTAAAAATAAATGAGCTTATCAGAATAACCACTGCTCGTTTCCTTAAAAAAACATTTTGGTAGAAACCTTCGGGTATTTTTCTAACAAAGCGCTCAATCGATTACTGCAAAACTAAATCACTGCTCAATATTTAGGCCGGTACCTCATTCACAGACCCTCGAATTTTTCAAGAATCAAATCATGGTGACAGAGATTGACGAGTTGATCGGTTTAGCTCGCGACCTGCAATAACACGTAAGCTGACAAGCGACATGACATGTTGGGTAGGTACATGATTAAATTTTGCATGTTTTTGTATATGCGAAGTTAGAACAAATATAGCTCCTCCGAAACTCTTATTTGTACCTTTTTCTTACCGTCTCTTCTTGTTCTCGATCTGCAAATTTTTATCGGAGCAGCTTCAGTTGTCATCTAACGCTTCCAGGTTAGAACTCTTTATTATCATGCCTAGTCAATTTCTATATAATTACGTATTGCTAACGTAATTAACTGCCGCTCGCACTCTCCTGCCGTTTGTATTATAAATAATAGAATCCAATCTGGTAAATTAAGTTAAATAAAAACCTTGTAATGAGGCAGTCCTACTCACCTTTTTTTTTGTACGGACCACATTATAATGTCAGCAATTGATTGATTGATAAACAACAGCATTCGAAGAAAAAGTGGTTGGAATTCAATTTAATTTCTGTGCTAGGTCACTAGGACCATTCATAAAAGCTTGATGGGCCGCAGGTTGAATTATGTTCGAACCAACAACTCAACAAATATTTTGAAGACATGTTCTTTGATCCGTTATCTACAAATGTACAATGTACAAGAACAAGAATACCTACATAATTATTCAAAGTCAAAGTCAAAATATCTTTATTCAATTTAGGCTACAACAAGCACTTATGAATGTCAAAAAAAATCTACCACCGGTTCGGAAAAACCTCTGCTGAGAAGAATCCGGCAAGAAACTCAACGAGGTATATATATATATATATTTTAAAACAGATTTACAATCAATATTGGTCAAGCACAAGCTTCTAGGTAGAGGAAGACCAAGACTGACCTATTTTAACCAGGTGAAGGAAACGGCGGGTGTCTTGTCGTATCAGGAAGTCAAACAGCTGGCCAAAGACCGTGCGGAGTGGCGGTTACTCCACCGACAAGAGCATAGCTCTTAAATTTAAGAAGAAGAAGACAAGCTTCTACATTTAGGGGCTGTTTCACCATCCATTGATTAGTGTTAACTGACGGTTAAATGTGATGCCGTCTCCGTCTATTAGAACAAAACAAATAGAGACGGCATCACCTTTAACCGTCAGTTAACACTAATCAGTGGATGGTGAAACAGCCTTACTGTCATAAAATTTTTGTGTATTGACGAATACGCTGGTGATTATTTCACATCAGATGACCGGCATGATCGTTTACCTCTTTATCACAAAAAAAAAAATACTTTGTATGTCTAAATATATATAACATGATATTGTAAGTTCAGTTAGCAAAATATAATTTAATAATGCCCTACTTATTTTTGACCCTCAACTGTGGTAAGTAACTATCGCAAATAACTAGCCGATTCAATAAATAGAGGCAGTAATCCACAGTTGATCGTTTACAGTAGCTGAGTTTAATAGGATTTTTGGCAATATCAAAGCCCATCCATCCACTAAACCCAGCCACGTCTCTGCAAGATTGAACATAAAACAACTTATCGGTTGATGTTTTCCGAAATAACTTTGTATTTTTACCCGGTTGCCCGAAGGATGGTTATTATGTTTTCCGATACACACCTACATGTATAATATGTACGTCTGTTTTTTAAACGGCTGGACAGTTTTCAAGAAATAAGGTATCATTATGATTTGCCAAAACTGTCGGTATGCAGTGTTAATATTTTTTGTTGCGATGACTGATACTTTGACGATTTTTTTCCATAGATTTTAAAACCTTTACATATACTACTGTAAATCTCAAACAAATGTCCTGTCATATACAAACGAAAATGTGGGCAAAAGCTAAAAATTTAAATTTTTGTAACTTAGTTCTGACGTGGTTCTGACTTACTTAATTTCGGTGGAGCTTTTTTTTTAAAATTCTCATTTCTATGAAATTTTGTAAGCTGAGTTGAAAATGAGCGCATTTTAAATAATGTAAATTTTTTTATCAATCTAAATATCACAGACACCAAAATATGACAAAAAAATTACCTACCGAAATGACGATTTTGTACTTACGATATGCCATCATCACCTTCATCACCGGCCTTTACACGTGGCACTGCTGCGTACAAGTCTCCTCTCAGATTAAGAGGGCTTGGGCTGTATTTTCCATGCTATGTACTTACGCTTCTAAATAGAAGAGTAAAGTAGATGCGATATGTGTTTATGTCGGTGTATTTGTATTGTATACGTATAGTGTTGGAAGTGTCCCGGCGCATTTCGTGTCTAGTTTCTGGTTCTGTTGCCGTTGTCCGCGTTGCAGAATTTCATTTAAAAATATTTATTTGATTGACATTTGGAGACCTTATACATCTCCATCTCTTTATTTTAATAATCATTATTAATTTTTGACATTGGAGGCTTTTTACACCTCTGAAGATTGTATAATTTAATTAGTTTACTTTGACATTTAGAGACTATAATTATACATCTCTGAATTATTTAGATAAGGTTTTTTTTTTATTAACTCGGGGACTTTATGCATTCCCTTGCTATATTTAAGGCTGTATATTGTTAAGCTTATGGATTTTAAACTTGTATATTTTTTAGGTTAATTTCTAGTCACAGGCTCGCGACGTCGAAGTTCCCAAGACGATCCCATAGAGCTTATGGGAACCGGAAGCAATACCATGTCCTCGGTACCGCTCTGCTTTCAGAGCATGACATGAGTGCGTCTGGGCTAACTTTGGGGGCGGCAGACGTGAGCTTGCCTTCGGAATCCAAAAGCTAAATGGTTACTTGACCTGAAATGTATATTTCAGAATAATAATAATAATAATTATTATTTATTTTATTTATGACGGTGGAAGCATTCTACACTTTCACTGAACGTAGATATACTTAGTGTTTAGTTTTGTAACTAAGGGACCCCATACATTACATCCCTGTATTATTATTATTTTGTATTTTTTCTTTAATTGTATACTGTAGTTTTTAAGTATTTTATTTGTAATTATTTTATTAAAAAAAAAAACTGCGATGTCTTGAAAGCGGCGCCCATTCTAGACCAATGTATAGAGTCTTTCCGGAAAATACGTCTAGTTGTAAAATAATAATGCTACGTGTAACTTGGTAAGTCTAGAGCATGACATAATAATTTTTGGCAATGAAAGCCCATCCATCCTAAACCCAGCCACGTTCTGAATTGAACATTGGCAATATTGTTTGGAAATAACAGATTTTTAGGTTGCTTGTTATTATGTTTTCCGATACACACATGTAAAATAAAATCAAGAAATAGATTTGCCAAAACTGTCGGTATGCTTGATGAATGATACTTTGACGAAATACCAGAACTATCTCATATATACAAACGAAAAAAGTAAAATTTTTTGTAACTTAGACTGACGTTTTTAAATAATGTAATTTTTTTCATTTACCTACCGAAATTGATATGCCATCACATCATCGCCTAGGCATTCAGATTGGGCTTTTTCCATGCTATGTTACGTTAGAAGAGTAAAGAATGTATGTAGGGATTTCCCCTGGTTCATCTAATTTCATCATTTGGAGACCTTATACATCTCCATCTCTTTATTTTAATAATCATTATTAATTTTTGACATTGGATTTTTACACCTCTGAAGATTGTATAATTTAATTAGTTTACTTTGACATTTAGAGACTATAATTATACATCTCTGAATTATTTAGATAAGGTTTTTTTTTATTAACTCGGGGACTTTATGCATTTTGCTAATTTAAGGCTGTATATTTTAAGCTTTGCTTATATTTTTTAGTTTAATTTCTAGTCACAGGCTCGCGACGTCGAAGTTCCCAACGATCCCATAGAGCTTATGGGAACCGGAAGCAATACCATGCCTCGGTACCGCTCTGCTTTCAGAGCATGACATGAGTGCGTCTGGCTAACTTTGGGGCGGCAGACGTGAGCTTGCCTTCGAATCCAAAAGCTAAATGGTTACTTGAAAATGTATGAATAATAGACGGTGAAGCATTCTACACTTTCACTGAACGTAGATATACTTAGTGTTTAGTTTTGTAACTAAGGGACCCCATACATTACATCCCTGTTTATTATTATTTTGTAAAATTGTATACTGTAGTTTTTAAATTTTTTGTAGAAAAAAAATGACTGCCATTTCTTGCGGCGCATTCTTCTTGGCAATGATGGTCTTTCCGAAAGCTGACGTGTAAAAGTGCCCATTGCGGCCTATTTACTGAATAAATGATTTGAATTTTGAATTTTTTGAATTTGAATTTGGCATTTCAAAAAAAAGTCAACCTTTTCTTTCAAAATGTACCATACCGAGTGTATGAAAAAAAAGTCACGAAACTGACGTTTTTGATTGGGTCATTTTTGAAACTATCGGAATTGATTGTGCTCGTGTTTCTGAATAGGTAGGTACCATCAGCCAAATATGTGGTCTACCACCCTAAAGTTGATAATCGTTTGCATGTCATAAAACAATAATGCTAATAGACGTGTCTGTCAACTTGAAAGTTCGACTTTAGCGACATATTCATTTGATAGGAACTTGTTTAAAAATGTATAGACCACTTATTTGGCTGATGGTACGAAAAACAAGACTAAAATATTTTTTCTAAATTTCTGAAAAAAAGTACACTTTTTTGTGAAAAGCCCATAAGCAGGCGAAATAATTTGTTCATTTTCTTTGCTAAAATTTAACTTGTCTATAGACAAGCAAACAACCAGTTGAAGCACGACGTTAAACCGACGGTAAATATTCCGCTCGACATCCATTGGAACAATCGCATTTTTGACGTCACCACATTCCTTTATGGACAAAGTTTTACGTAGGTAATTCGATTTCAGCTTTTCCGGGGACAGTGTTTACCTTTTATATTCTTTGCGGTAACTTTTCTATAGCGAGTGTTTCTATTATTATGACTGTAATTGTTCTAATTATACTTAAAACATTTTGAAATTGTTTTTAACCCGATATTATGTACCTAATTTCGTTGATGCTCGGTACTTTAATAACAGTTGTTCAAGGCTTCCGTTAGGAAATTAAATTAAATAATTGGCATTATTAAAGAACCTTAGAACTAGAATCATAGAACTGGGTAACTGTAATTTATACAACGCCTTGATGACGCACAATGCAAAAGTATTTTTACCACTGTTCAACGCTACATTCGATTTCGCCTGATTTTAATAATTTCCAGTACCACTACCATGAGTTTAAAGTGATCGTACTCAATAGCGACGGCGTAAATTATTTGTAGAGGCGCTGTAACATTCTTCATACAAATAATTTACGCCGTCGCTATCGAGTACGGTCACTGTAAACTCATGGTAGTGGTACTTGTGCTTAGAGCTTATATTTTTTACGCGCAGATGACTTGTAGGTACTTTACTCGTGCCGACGTGCTTCAAACGATATTCAGACACTTTTTTACCAGCTTTTTTTAAATCTAAGTCGCCGCAAAGGTGCGTTTCACGAAACGCGTATCGTCTGCGCGTAAGAAATACGCCGTGGGCACTGACCCTTACAATTATTTTATGAGCTTTTCATTATTAATTATAAATTATTATCTATTCATTATAATTACAATCAAGCAAATAACCTCACTCATTACTTGCCTCATTTTAAGTAGGTACCTACCTAGTTTTATTTTAGATGGGAAAGTAAGCTATTTTAATTGTAGGTACTACGAAGGCAACTCCGTTTTACAAAATATCGTGTTCTTAAATTGTATGAAAACAAGTAAGATGTGAATGAAACGTTCCAAAGAACGCAGGCCCGCCGTCCTTGTCTGAATAATTCATTTAATCCATTTAATAGGGACGACATCTTGATTCAATGAAAAGTCTTTTAGACCGTTGTCCAATGTTCTTGTAGGAATTGTAAAGTAAATAGCGTTCTCGGAAATATTGATTTTTGCTTAATGACTGAAGTTAAGCACAAAAACCCGAAATGATTGAATTTACTTACGAGGGTTTACTCGCGATGCAAATATTTGATGTGACGACTCGTTGAAAGACAAATAAAGGAAGAACCAAAGAATTACAAAAGTTAGGACTTTACTAAATAGGTGAAACCATGCTTACCCTCGGGACGAGGGGTTTCGCATGATCGGTTTCCCTCTAAAGGAACACGACCTTTTGTGTATTTATTTTAGTCCAAGTATTGTAGGGTTGCTTTTGAGAATTTTAGTAATTGTCTCAAGTTCTGAAGTAGCTAGAAAAATAGTTAAACGAGAAAAGGAAAAGTAGCCAAGTGTTTGGATGAAGCTTCATTTGGCTTTGAAATCAAATAACGACCTAAACTTGCACACA
This sequence comes from Choristoneura fumiferana, assembly GCF_025370935.1. Classification (NCBI taxonomy): domain Eukaryota; kingdom Metazoa; phylum Arthropoda; class Insecta; order Lepidoptera; family Tortricidae; genus Choristoneura; species Choristoneura fumiferana. Next base: position 11,904,672 of record NC_133475.1, on the reverse strand, counting down.
ACTACTGAAAGGTTTTGTAAAATAATTATCGTTTTACTTACTTTTAAATAGGTACAGTCAAGGAAACTGAATCACGTGCCAGGGTGGATACTTTTCATAACCAATTTCGCTATGATTTCTTTGGCAGATGTATGGGATGTCAACATGACATTAGTACCTAGCACAAAGGTTCCACATGGGTTCCACTCTGGTACGTTTCTTTGCCTGTACACTTTTTTTCAGTACCTACTTTAGGTACCTACCAGTATTTGAAGTCGAGTCTTTGGTATTCTATTAAAACTAGAAAAAAACAGAAATGAAATAAAATAGGTGAGCATTAAAACAAACATTATTTTAAAAGTTTTATTTAATCAATACTACAGTCTTTGTACAAGTTTTAAACAGATTGTCATGAATTAAAACGCATAATAAAGTCGAGGTTACTTGGTACAATGTTTTATATACAATGCACCTGATATCTTCGTTTATTTACACAATCATTATACTAATGAATAATTCAGTTGTTAGCAGTTCGTTACTTATTTGGATGATGCTAGGTTAATATTCGTTTTCAGTGCGGCGCACGCATTAACGTTAGTAATTTACAATGTATTATCTTATAATACAGTAACACCTACCATACAGGATATAAACTATATAGATGATTATACCCAATAATTATACTCCAATGTTATATCCTAAATAACTATAATTATCATAAATAATCACAATAATATGTTTTTTGGTGCCACAAAACAACATTCAACGTCAAACGTTGAAAATAAGAATGAAACACACTGTTAAAGACCGAATAATACATTTCATTTATGACGAATAAACAATAACAATTTACAGAATACCGCAATAATTATAATAAACATGGAAAGACGTAAGCTGAGTGAACAACTTGAATATTCCTTGTTCTTTTGATGCCAAATATTTCCTTTTCGGGGGCTCAAAGACTGCTACTGTGAGAAATTACTTCGATGATTAGGCAGAATACCCAGGGGGCGTGGTGTGGCGTTTTTGCTGTAGTGTTGCCATTTTGCAGAAAAAAATCAATTGCATACGTTACTTTATTTTTTCTATTCGCTCAAAGTAAGTCAGAAAGATTTTCACAAAAAAGAACTTTTGCGGGCTCGGATAATTAGTGGCGTTAGTCTCTGAGTGAGAGTACCTTAATATTAAACCTTTTCGATTATTACACATTTCGTTATTGATAGCTCGGAATCGTAATAATTCATTCCTGTCTGTCAAACTTCCCAGAAAAGTTTGTAAGACGATGAAGGTATAAAAGGTTCCTACCTATCGTGAGTAGCGTTGCTCGGTCCTATTCATAAGGGAATCAAAATGAAAAATCCCTTCGTCTCGTAAAGGAAATTTCACGTTTAGAAACGTTTTATTACACTCATGTTTGTATTGTGTTTTTAGTTTTATCTGTAATTATAATATTTACATCCATGTCTGTAGTCTGTACTTCTACACTCGGCGCGGTGAAATCGTCATAAGATATATACTGAGGAGCCTGCTGCACTTCTATTTTTGCGATAACTGGACGTTTCTTCGTTTTAATGTAACCTAAAGCCGATACCAGAACCACGAAAACAATGAACCCCATGCAACAACCTACCACTAAGCTAAGTCTTCTCGTCAATATATCGGCGATTCCCATGTAAGTATTAGAAAATGGACTATCTAAAGCCGCGCCAAAAATTTCTATTGTATTTACAGTTGCACATTTACTTATTAAAGAGTCGTTCATATAAGGTCGTAGATTGTTAAATATTTGTTCGTCTCCGTACAAATTGGTACTTGTATTTTCTGGTAAAAGGGCGATTCTAGCATCAGGCATGGAAGCATCGGATAGAGTCGATGACCCAAAATTTCCAAAAGCAATGACGCAGATTGTGTAGCGAGCGCCCGGAGTCAGATGATTCAGCCGTATCGACCTGGAAGTGGCGTTTGCAATTTTTCCTCGGATCTGCAACAAATAAAATTTAACGTAAATAAAGCTGTACAATTTTCAAGTTCTCGTATTAGGCGTTGGAAAATCTGTGCATATGAGCCGTCGCTGAAAACGAAGATTTAAATGGATTCAGAGTAGCGCCATAAATATTTTTTATGGACCATTGAAGTGATGCACAGCCTTTGTATTCAAATGTTTGTTGTTAAGGTTGCCGTACGTATTTTATACAACACGTTATCCGGATAGTTACCACGCTTAATTTATTTACTGTGCCATTTTAAACATTTTGTATGCGATTGGGCTGCATGCTTTTAGTAAAAAAACGGAAAAGAAAATACTCACGACGTTTGGATTTTGGTCTCCAAAATAAGCCACCCTGTAGCCATTTAGACCATTTTGGTAGCGACTTTGCCAGGAAACGATAACAGAGTACGTTTGGATATCTTGAATAGCAACCCTTATTACTATTGGTACATCGCAGAGATTCTGAGAAGGTAGTGCGATAAAACTGTGTCCATGAAGCTCTTTGGGATGTTCACAGCGCAAATTACTGCTGCCTTCTAATATTATTTTATAATGATCTTGCATCCACCTCCATACGTCTTGAGATTCGCAATTGCATGTTAATGGATTATCTGAAAATATAATATTTTCGTTTATAGTCATCATGTATTCCGCTAAATAATTTCGTTGGGTGTATGATAAACATATAGAACTTACCATCAAAATTAATCGATTTAACTTGTGTTTCCAAGGACAAGAGCATATTCATCTTTATTACTTCGAAGTAGTTACGACTCAAGTCGATATGGACAATTTTATATAAATTATGGAAAGCATCCGGTGCAATGACTGCTAACCAATTTCCGTTTAAATATAATTCCGCGAGGCTCAGAAGTCCCCGGAATATGTCTTTATTTATTCGATTAATATGGTTGAACGACAGGTCCAACTTCTGCAAACTTTGCAAATCCGCTGTAAACTCTTCCAGGTCCCGAATGGTATTTTGTGATAGATTTAATGATCGTACTGAATATAATCCTTGAAGTCTCTCTCTCGGGATGTTGTCTAAGTTATTGTGACTCAGGTCTAGCATATTCAAATTGTGAAGTTTGGAGAAAGCTCCAGGAGATAGCCGATCTATGGGATTTCCCACAAGGATTAATCTTTTGAGTGCTGGGAAGTTCTCAAAATCCTTGCTAGTGATAATCGTCAAGTTAGTTTTCCTTATAACTAACTCTTCTAATACTGGAAACTGACGTGATGGATATGTTTGCAACAATTGCACTAAAGGATTAAATGACATATTCAGCGTCGTGAGTGCTGGGAGCACGGCTTCTGGTAAGCTATTGCTAGGTACATGTTTAAATAGATTATGAGATAAGTCTATTTCTTTTAAGCCAACTGAATGTTGAAAAAAATTCGGTGGAAGAACTGAAAGCATGTTTCTACTTAAATTAACAGTTAAAAGACTTTTAAGCGAAGGAGAATTAAATCCGTTCAATATCGAAATTCTGTTTTCACACAAACTGAGAGTTCTTAGATTTTGTAGGCCAATGAACTTGTAAAAATCTACATTGCTCAACTGGTTCTGACACAGATCTAGATGTTCTAAAGACGTGACGTTGAATAACGCCACATGAGGAAAATCTATAAAACTGTTGCCCTTTAAATTTAATTCTTGCAGTATAGTGGTGTATGCAAACACATCTTTATGCAAATCTTTGAGGCTGTTAAAAGCTAAGTTAATGCGCAGAAGGTTTTGATTCTTAATAAAAGTTGCCGGTGGCAATTGGGATATGTTTGATAGTTGCAATGACAGCGCCTGTAACGAGGGTAAATGAGAAAAAGTTTTGTTTTCTAATAGAGAGAAGTTATTCCGGGATAAAACCAAAGATTTAAGGCCAGGTATTTGAACTTGAATGATATCCTCCCAAGTTAGTAGATTACTGTTCATTTCTAACTCACTCAAGTTAGGTAAAGTTTTGAGAGAGGCGGCCTCAATTATTGATATTGAGTTTTTATTCAAACGAAGTTGTTTGATTGGGAGTGATGAAATCTCAAAGTCAAAGACGATTATTTCGTTTTGGGACAAATCAAGAACTCGTAATTTGCTTAAAAACTTAAAGGTATCTTTTGCCACCTGATTTATATTATTGCTTTGCAGATACAGTTCCTCCAGCGTTACAATTTTGAAAAAAGTTTCATTATTTAACTTAATTAGGTTATTATTACTTAGATCTAGATATTTTAATCTTTTTAACTGAAGAAAAGTTTTGTTTTCTATGTGTAAAATACTGTTATTTTTAAGATACAACCTTTGAATATTTAACAAGTCATGAAACAGATTAGCTGTCAGTATTTTAATCTTATTTTGGCTTAACCACATAATTTGCACATTGACCTGACCTCGCAAAGAGCTATTTTTTAATAACGAGAGATAGTTTGAGCTAAGCTGAATTGATACAAGCGATGAATTTCTGTTAGGAAAAACATCTCCGATAGTCATCAGACGATTGCCTTGCAGGTTAATATGTTGCAAGTTTTTCAAAGTTATAAAAGCTTGCGAGTCTATGTTCTGTACAATATTATTCTGTAGATGTAACTCTAAAAGACCTGGTAAAGGACTAAACACATGTCGCTTAATATGTCCTAATTTATTATTTTGCAGCCGTATTTCTCTTAGAGTATCTAATCTATCAAACAATAGTTCATCTAAATCGTCAATTTTGTTATTATCTAGACTTAAGGTGACTAATTTGCTATTGAATTTAAAAATGTTCCGAGGAAGGTGTCTTAAATAATTTGTTCCCATATGTAATTGAGTTAAATTTTGGAGAGACGCGAAGCAATCATCATCTAGTCTCTGGATAGCATTATGTTCTAGATTAAGAACCGTTAAATAAGACGCATTGTTAAATGCATCACTAGGAATCTCTAGGATATTATTCTCTGACAGAAATACTTCTGAAAGATAAGGAAGATTTGAAAATACGCCCCTGATATAATGCAGGTGGTTGTGGCTTAAGTCTATTGTTCGTATTAGTCTATTATTTTGAAATGTACTTCTTTCTAGTTTCGTTATTTTATTACGACTTAAATCAAGCGTTTCCAAGTACTCTAAGGGGTGGAATGCTTTTTCTTCTACTGTTTGAATATGATTACTAAAAAAAGTTAACGTTTTTACTTTAGGCATGCTTTGGAACCAATTATTTCCTATCTTTGTAAATGTGTTCGAGCTTAAATCTAAAGTGAACAAATTTGATATAGTTGAATTAAAGTCGGTTGGTATTGAGCTGATTTTATTCCAAGCTAATCTTAAGTTGCTCAGTTTGTTTAGCTGTCCTAAAGTTTTTAAAGGAAAATAGTTGAGAAAATTCTCAGTAATATCCAACTCAGTTAAATGTTCTTCTAAATTACGAAATGCATTTTCGGAAACATTTACGATTTTATTTCCTTTTAAACTAAGTTTTTGAAGCTTTAGTCCTTTGAACGCATTCGCTTGTATATCTTCGATGTCATTCAGTTGTAAGTCAAGTGCTTTAATACTGTACAAATCGGTTAAAGAGTCCTGCGGTATTTTGTTTAGTTTACTTGAAACTATGCTAAGTGATTCTAATGAATCTTGAAGGGGTGTGAATGCTTTAGAGTTGATTTCATTTAAGCCCGATTGTGAAATGTGTAAATTAATAATCTTTGTTTTTGAAGGAAACAGATCTGCTTTTAACTCAATCGTGGAGCGCTCCAAGTCGTAGATTGATAGAGACTGTATAGTTCCTCTAATCTTGGATAATATGTTTTTGACAGCGCCAGGGGTGGCACTGGGACACTCCAAAAAGAGACCTGGAATAAAACGATTGTAGTAAAGCAGACATATTAAAAAAATGATAATTTTGCTACGTATACTGTAAGAATTTACCTTCTTTGAAGCTATAGCATGGACATATTGGGTTCTCTGCTAGAGTAGGGCATAACGGTTGTTCTTCTCCTTGCAGTATCGGAAAATGGACGATCACTAAGATTGCGTACAGTCCACATTTTGCGCCGGAGAACCGAGTATAAATAGCCATGCTGGTTCGGCGTCATGTCACTGACATCGTGCATTGGAGCTTCCACGTTCTTGAAGATTGTTCTGATGGACAAAAAGTTATAGTTAGTATCGATTTAAGACACGAGTTTTCTGGGCTTATTTCACTATGAGTGAGTCTCACTGTAGTTTCATGTTCATGTTATAGTTATTATTATGTCTGACATAGATGTTGGTATTATCGTAGGTAATTTGCTTAACATTTTTGGTTGGCCCAGGCCTTTTTTTTTCACTTGGATTTAGTTATAGACTTCACAAATTCATTCGACGGCCAGATGGCCAACCAGGTCCAGGTCCAGGTCCCGGGTTCGATTCGATTTCCGGCCGGGGCAGATATTTGTATGAATAATACGAATGTTTGCTCTCGGGTCTAACTTGTTTTATATGTATTTATCTATATGTTTATCCGTTGCCTAGTATTTATAGTAGATACAAGCTTTGCTTAGTTTGGGAGAATACGCCAAAATCAATTCGTTTCAACCGCTTATTTCCAGAACACAACCGAATTCCCGGAGGGCCTGGAAAAATAATACAGCGAAAAAATTATCTTTCGGAAGCTTTACTTTTCTGAACACCGGACGACGGGTAGTCGCGCCAGGAACTTGCCAAATGGAAAATATCTTATTGAAGCTGACGATGCTTTAAACTTATACAGGGTGGCTCATTTAGATCGGTCAGTATAGGAGTTTTATTTTTCAAAACGTACGAGTTTGATTCCCGGGCTGAATTCAAGTTTTTTTAAATGTATGAATGCAGTTTTTCTTGTTATTAAAATCTATGACATGGTTCCTAGGAACAGATCTTTGTATGTCTTATAGTTTCAAACTTTCCCATACTAACCGATCTAAATGAGCCACCCTTTATTTTTATGTTTTGTTGGATTAAACCTAGATTTAGACTTTGATTTGGATATACGGGTAAGCTTGACAGTTCTTTGTATATCCACTCACATGCTTTTGGCAACTCTAGTTGCCTGTCAACGTTCTTATTATGTTAATGAATAGAGTTCAACTCAAAATTTAAAGCATGTGAGTGTATATCGTCGCCAGCGCAGAAGAGGGCGCGCGCGCAGGGAGGACTACTCCGGGCATTCTACTCAAGGCAAAGGTAGCAAGCAACTATAACCTCATATCAATATATTATAAATCTTAAGTTTTTTTTTCATTATAATTTTGCATGTTTACTGTAATTTATCTCTTGAAAACTACACCTAAAACAATATTAAAATTTATTTTCAGCAACGACCATTATTCTTCCAATTAGTTAAGGTTTGTTTTTTATTTATTGGAGATAAAATAAAGACTGTATTTGAGAAACATAATTGAGGCTCTGCGCTCGAAGTTGTTGACGACTATGTACGAGTATACCTAGGACAAACGGTCCAGTTAGGTAGGTCCAACTTCGAGAAAGAGTCGAATCCGACTCGGCTGGGCAGCTTTTGGGAAGCTTCGCAGTCTCTTTTCATCCAAATTACCGCAGTGTTTGAATTCAAAAGTATGTGACCAGTTTGTGTTGCCAGTGATGACATACCGATTTGAGATGTGGGCGCTAACGATGGGCCTCATGAGGAAGCTCAAAGTCACTCAAAGGGCTATGGAGAGGGCTATGCTCGGGGTTTCTCTGCGGGATAGAATCAGAAATGATGATATCCGCAGTAGAACTAAGGTTACCGACATAGCCCGAAGAATTGCGAAACTGAAGTGGCAGTGGGTGGGGCACATTGCTCGCAGGACTGATGGCCGATGGGGTCAAAACGACCTGGTTAAGATCGCAGGATAGCGGAGGATGGGGGAGGCCTTTGTCCAGCAGTGGACGTCTTTCGGCTGACATGATGATGATGATGATGAATTGATACTATGTGCGTGGACGCTAGATTATTATATGTCTCGCTCTTTTATAGCTCTCTCTCTCTCTCTCTGTATAGGCCTCTCTAGCAGTGGGTCGTAAGTTTGTGCCTGGATTCGCACATCTGAGTTTTTCGTAATTTATGTGCAGATGACTTTTGAAATTTACCATGAGCGTTATGTTATGATGATGGAAAACATCGTGGAGAAACTTGCACACACCTGTGATTTTTTTATGGTGTAAGACTGGGTGTCCACAAGATGAATGTTGAGTAGAAAAATTATGACTTTCATAACAAGCGCACTGGCATAGTAATAGAAAAAAATCTACAGCGGGTCAATATTCATGAATTGTGACTGCACCTAAGTACTACTAGATTAAATCGCTTTACAATCGAATAATGTAAGGCAAAATTTTAGTAGTAATTCAAATATGAATTGGAATTAATATAAGAGTTAACAGAAGTAGAAGTTGCCATCAGCCATTTATCATGCGATTATTCTGAAATCACAATATAATTACGCTAATGCCCGGAGCATAGCGGGCTATTCGTCATTGTTAATGTCGCCTAATTAAATTTTATTGGCCATATATATCCAGGACAATGCAGTTTTCATTAATTTTTATCGCGACAAGCTATATACGTCATTTCGGACTGTTAGCTTATTGAGACAGATTCGTTCGGCCAGTCGGGAGTTGGCGGGTGTTCACAGCATTAAGGACGGCGACAAGCGAAAAAAGTTACAGTTCGACACAACTTAAAAGTTACGGACGGTTGCTCGCTACAAATCCACTCAGACTTTATAGTCTTATTTGTACATACTTAACTTAAAAAGTTTCGTCTAACGACGTATTCAGGGCAGCGCGCGACTCTTAATCCTTCGTATTTATTAGTGTATTTTTGTTTTTGAAGCATTGTCTTGGTGTGTTTTTTAAATCAATACTAATGCTGAGTATTATGGATTTAAATACGGCCATGATGATATTAATGCGCTTAACTACCGTGGTCTGGACAATACAGTTTTTATTGATTCACCGTTATTTACATCTCTCTTAATCACTTGGCGGTGACTTAAAACATTTCAACTGCACACGTTTGAACTGTTTAAGCCGGTGTTGCCATACAATTTAATATTTGTTTTATTTTATTTTAAATTTTTATTTTGTTAGTTTTTAGATAAGGTCCTCACTGAAAATCAGCGCCACGGCTTGCCGTGGCATTATGCTGAGTGGGGACCTGTTTAGCGTCATGTATGTCTTTATTTGTTCTATGTTTGTTCCTATGTTTGTTTTTTATGGCGTTAAATAAATGTATTTTCTTTCTTTCTTCTTTCTTTCTAATCACAGTCTAGGTACATCCCGTAACACGTTTGGACACAATTGTCACATTAAATGAGAAAGACGTAAATGTTTTTTCTATAAACTTCTATATTTGTTTCCTGTGACTCCGTCTGCGCTCGTTTATCGCTTGGCTGCGGGATCGAAGGAATTTTTCAGGATAAAAACTATCCCATGTCCTTCCCAGCGTTCAACAGGTTCAATAATGTAGGCGTGATGAGGTAACAGAGAGACAGATAGCATTCACTTTTATAATATTAGGATGGATAGCACTTATATTATAGTTTTAATTAGTGTATAACAATGAAATTCATAAGTAGGTATTTACATCAGATAGATATCTGATAACACAGATTTATCACGCGCAGTCTTCGATCAAAAATGTTTTGATCGAAGCGCGCAGTGCAACTAAATAGCAGTACCTACTGATCTTTAAAAATACATACTTACATATAAGTGCCCAGGTTTCATAGCATAAGATTCTTACCGACTGTTAAATGACAAATATTGGCGACGCAGGACCTAAATTTGGCGTCGACAAGATAAATTAAGCGGGGCCCTACGATAGCGCACCACACATTAGATGACGTATTTTTAAATAAAAATAAAAAACTCAAAGCAGAGGCCGTATTAGACCTAACGTTTCAGATCCTCGTGTTTTCCTCGTGATCGCAATCAAATTATAGTTTTTGCATGCTAAATCTGTCATTTGATGGCGATCGCGAGCATCAGAAACGTTAGGCAACACGACCTCAGGACAGTCCTTAGACATCGAGGCTGTGGGCAGTGGCCTACGTCACTTCTGAAGACAAAAACACTAGAGTTTTAAATGCCAAGTTATTGGCTTGTAATAAACCGATATAAATGCAACGAACCACGTCGTTCTGACATTAAAGTAACAAATAGGTTTACTTAAAGTACTGAGACATCTATTCCGAGATTGGAAAAGTTTCTACGAACTTAAGTTCATTCTTTAGTGACAAATGAATCATCTTAATTGTTTGCTTTCCTTTCCAAAGAGGATCCCAACTAAATGATGATAATCTACGTTGGTTTCAGATTTAATTACGCGGCAAATTTGAAAATATTATAGCAGTTTGTCACATTTTTTTACTAAGTATAGCCTTTAACTCCGGCTTCGCATGCGTAAGCCATTAGATTCGGAAGTTAAACAGAAATTCCGTAATCTTACTAAATTCTTAAGGAAATCCTCAAAAATTACAAAGCGGTCTTCATTTACGTCGCTTGAAAAATTACTTAAAAAATCACGTTTTTCAAACAGTGGTTTTAGGATTTTTATCGAGGGAATATCGGGATAGGGAAGAGTGGCGAAAGAAAGGGGAGGCCTTTGCCCAGCAGTGGGACATACTCATACTCATACTCATACCCATACTCATACTCTTTTATTGGTAATATCATTATTACATGTCATTTTGTTAAATTAATCTAATATATTCTAAGAACTAATTAATTAAATAATTTCAGTAAATAATAGCCGTTGGCATATTACGGGCTACATGAAAAAAACGGGATAAAATGTAGTGTAAGTATGTAGTGTTATCCCAGATATTCAGCTGACGCTAGGTACCTGCATACCTACCAAATTTCATCCAAATCCCTTTAGCTGCTTTAGCGCGAAAGACAAGTATGACAAAACAGCATGATGGGTTTAATGTAAAAAAGTTTTTACTTTTCTAATAATGCTAGTGCCCATTTATATGAGTATCAGTGATAGCAAGCTTGGGCTATTTATGGTTTAGATCTCCCCTAACTGCTCCATTTATTAAATGTGACGCAGAAAAGGACGTTACGTGAGGATAACCAGGTTAATACTGTGCTAAAACAAACTTATAGCATGAGAAAATAACAATAGGTAATCTAATAGTACATTGTGTCTTAGCGGTAAATAAGGAATTACGAACGTGAGTCTATTAGTAGCCCGAAGTCGAAGAGTCAATGTTCGTAATTCTAGTACCGCCCGTGCGACATACAATGTTTTTCATCACATTTTCGAGTAAAATTGTATATTTGTAAAAGAAAAACTAATATTTTTAACATTTGCCGATACCGCAGACTGTGCTCCTGGCAGTGCCAGCTCCCCGCCGCCCTCCTCCTCCGCAGCATGTGCCCGACGTGCGCGCGCTCCTGCAGCAACGCGCGCACGGAGCAGCAGCACGCCATGCAGTATCAAACTCATTTACCGACCTTGGGCTTCATGACAAGAAAATTAGTACGCGCAATGATTCATTTACCGACCACGGGTTTCATGACGAGCACATTAAGGTCGAGGGTTTTATTTGGGGGGTTGCAACCAAGGTAGCCTGCATTTTACACTCTGTATTATAATGAGATTTCAAACATCATTACAGTACCGGTGCGGTGGGGTGCGCAGGGCGCACGAGCAGGCCAGGTCGTCGGGCGTGCAGCAGGCGCAGCTCGTGGGGCGGACATACCTAGTTCTCGTTAATACTTCTATTTTACTAATAACCGTAACAGCTATCAAACTATGTTTAGACAGTCAATAACTAATAATTTTTCATCACTCTTGCTCGTAAACAGTGTCATAACATGCAGGCTACCTTGGTTGCAACCCCCCAAATAAAACCCTCGACCTTAATGTGCTTGTCATGAACCCGTGGTCGGTAAATGAGTCATTGCGCGTACACATTTTCTTGTCATGAAGCCCAAGGTCGGTAAATGACGCAGTGCCCGTACTGATGGCGCTGCGCCGTGCGCGTGCTGCTGCAGGACTACATGGTCTACGTGCACACGCACGTTGCGGCGCATGCTGAGGGAGGGGGAGGTAGAGGGCGGCGCTGCCAAGAGCGCAGGCTAAGGTATCGCCAATATTTGGAACAATTATATTTTTTCTTCTACAAATATAAAATTTTAGTCGCAAATGTGATGAAAAACATTGTATGTCGCACGGGCGGTACTAGAATTACGAACATCGACTCAATAAAGCCCTCAGTCTTCGACTTCGGGCTTCTAATAGACTACCAATCTTTATTCTAATAGATTCTCGTTCGTAATTCCTTATTTACCGCCCTTAAGACACAATGTACTATTACGGGTAAGTATTTCAAACGATATGTATTTTAAATTTATACATTACTAGCTTTTACCCGCGGCTTCGCACGCGTAAACTATTCGGTCTGGTAGTTGCAATTGAAATTTTCGGGATTTTATAAAAATCCCCTGGAAATTTCCAAAATTTATATCGTGGTCTTCATTGAGGTTGTGTTGTGAATAACTGTACCAACAAAATTCAAGACTCTAAACCCAGTGCTGAAATTTCAATTTTATTCACCATCCAAATTCAAATTCAAAATTCAAATCATTTATTCAGTAAATAGGCCGCAATGGGCCTTTTTACACGTAATTTTTTAAACTACCAGCGCTTTCGGAAAGACCATCATTGCCAAGTAGAATGCGCCGCAAGAAACTTGGCAGAAAGTCATTTTTTCAAAATTAAATAATTACAAATAAAATACTTAAAAACTACAGTATGCAATTAAAGAAAAAAATACAAAATAATAATAATAATACAGGGATGTATGGGGTCCCTTAGTTACAAAACTCTCCCGTGGGAATACCGGGATAAAAAGTCGCGTATGTATTGTTCCAGACGTCGGGCTACATACCAAATTTCATGGCTCTAAGCCCAGTGATTGTTATTTCGACATTTTATCCCTAAGTATTCCGTGGGAATATCGGGTCAAAAAGTCGCTTATGTGTTATTCCAGACGTCCAGCTACCTACATACCAAATTTCATGACTCTAAGCTCATCGGTTATTATTTCGAGATTTTATCCCTATCCCGTGGGAATATCGGAATAAAAAGTAGCCTATGTGTTATTCCAGAGGCCCAGCTACCTACATACTAAATTTCATGGCTCTAAGCCCAGCGATTGTTATTTTAAGATTTTATCCCTAGGTATCCCGTGGGAATATCGGGCTAAAAAGTCGCCTACGTGCCCTTACACAGCTCAATGCGCTCATCTGCGGACGACCTGGACCAGAAAGTGGGACCCTCCACTCCTCCTTCAACTTAGTGCTTTAGTTTACGGATTATGGATTCTTTCTCAGCTGTATACAGTTGGAAATGTTATTAATCTACCTGATCTCAATTTTAGACTCTTAAGTAGTTTTATCTTCTCATTTTTTCACACACAGACTCTACACGCCTACAAACACAAAACACTCACATCACATTCTCAAAACAAATATCACACATCCACAATCACAAAACACACACATCCTTCACTAATGTTCCCAAAAGGCTTCCTATTCACAGACATAATTCTCATCCTGCGTATTTAATGTCTCAAGCGTTACTTCTACTCTACTCTCAAGTCAAGTTGCATAATATAAAATTCCTAAATGGATTATCTCGACGAAGCTGACAGAATACTACAAATCAGATGTCACACGCTTGAGACACTGGAAAAATGTAAAAAAGCTGTCTGTGATCCTAACTTATACAAGTTCAAAATTCTTACTTTTAATATAAGGAGTATCCACAAAAACTTTGATGATTTTGAAATAGCACTTAATCGATTAAAAACTACATTTGACGCGATCATACTGACTGAGTGTTGGTTAAGTGAAGGAATGCACCCACCACTAATTGCCGGCTACAACTGTTATCGGACAAACAAATATATAAACAAAAGTGGTGGAGTCGTAGCCTACATTTGGAACAAATGGAGTGTCTCAGTTACGGAACCCCCTATCAAAGACTGTAATTGCCTAGAAATTAATTTAGGAAATGATATAACAATATTGGGAATTTACCGATCCCCTTCTTTTAACGCAGTCAATAATTTTCTAGTAACTCTGGATAGTACACTTAGTAAAATCAATACTGGAAAAATGTTAATTGTGGCTGGTGATATCAATCTAGATACACTTAGTAGTAGCGAGATCTGTTCTGAATATATTTGTCTCATGACAGCACACAAATTACTACCTGCCATCACTCAACCGACCAGGGGTAACGCTTGTTTAGACCACATTTTTGTACGGAACGGTACCTCTGGAATAGGATTAGTAACTCGCACAGATATAACTGACCATGACATATGTATTCTAGGATTACCATACACACATTTTAAAGAAGATACACATAAGCGAACCAAAACTATTGTAAACCACAGTGAAATAATGCTAAAAATAAAATTGACAGATTGGTCTCCAGTGCTAAAAAATGAAAATGTAAACGAGGCAGCAAATAACTTTATTAACATCATAAATAACACTATAACTAGATGTACTTCAGAAATTATAGTAGCCCGTTCCAAATTTAATATTAAACCGTGGATCACACAAGGTATTTTAAGATGTCAGAGAAATCGTGATTCACTTCATCTTCAAGCTAAAAAAAAACCCTCCGATCTAGTCATGCAGGTAACTTACAAGCGTTACCGAAACTTTCTTAATAATTTGACACAAAGATTAAAACGCAATTATGAAGCCAAACAATTATCCGATAGCCTGAATAACCCAAAGAAACTATGGGAGAACATAAAAAAAGTTTGTAACATCTCGAAACTGCACAATCACTCTTCTGAATTAATAAGCAAAAAGGATCCCATTGACGCACTTAATAAATGCAACCAATATTTCTCTTGTGTTGGTAAAAAATTAGCAGATGAGATACTTACTAAACTAAATAAATCTGAAGCGGAACTCGCAGCTGAATATACATCTGATTCTGGCCCTGTCCATTCTTTTTTCTTAGGTCCCACTGATGTGGCTGAAGTTACAGGATACATTAAGCAACTCAAAGTTGGTAGTGCGCCAGGCCTAGATGGGTGTTCGCCACTACTAATTAAATTAATTGAACCTTCAATTGTCGAACCCTTAACACACATTTTCAATCTAAGTCTTGCTTGCGGCATATTTCCAAACGATTGGAAACTTGGTGTTATATCCCCTATCCACAAAGACGGTGATAAAACATTGCCATGCAATTACAGGCCTATCACACTGCTAAGTGTTTTCTCAAAACTACTAGAAAAAATCGTAAGTAATCGTTTAATAAAATTCCTTGAACATCATTCCCTCATCTCTGAGTCGCAATTCGGATTTAGGCAGAAGAAATCAACCGAAGATGCTGTTTCGCTTTTAACATCAGTAATTGTAGACTCCTTAGATAGTAATAAAAATTGCATCGGAATATTTTTAGACCTCGCTAAAGCCTTCGATACTGTGTCGATTCCTTTACTAATGCAAAAGCTAGAAAAAATGGGTATAAGAGGTATTTCTTACAACTGGTTCCATAGTTACCTAACTAATCGTCGCCATTGTGTCAGGGTAGGATCTTTTGTAAGCGAACATCTGCCAGTGCAATACGGAGTGCCACAAGGCAGTATATTAGGCCCCACCTTATTCTTAATCTACATCAATGATATTCTAAAAGTACCTTTAGACGGAGCTGATTTAATTTGTTATGCAGATGATACTGTTGCTCTTTTCCATGGCGACTCCTGGGCTGATGCATACAAAATAGCAGAGACAGGAATGGCTAAAATATCATCCTGGCTAAATAAAAATCTATTAACATTAAATAATAAAAAAACAAAATACATAACTTTCCAGAAAACACGCGCAACAAGACCCAGCACAGCTCATAAAATTACCATTCATACATGTTCGTCTATAAATTCAGATCAACCCTTGCAGACCCCATGTAAATGTTCTCCAATAGATCAAACTGACACTATTAAATACTTAGGCATCCAATTTGATAGACACCTCTCATTTAAAGAACAAGTCTCTTGCCTTTCGAAAAAGATTAGAAAAGCTATATTTTTAATGAACTCACTACGAAATTCAGCACCAAAAGACATCTTAATATTGGTTTTCTGTCAATCGGCATTACTGTATTGTCTTTCAGCTTGGGTGGTATAGTAAAATCCAATATAAAAAGTTTAGAGATCGCTCAACGTGCTGTATTAAAAGTTATGCTCAGAAAGCCTTATAGGTTTCCCACTGATGACCTGTATAAGGAATGTAAGGTGTTAAGGGTCAGACAATTATACATTACAAAAGTAGCCGTGACTACTCATCGGAAAGTAATTGTAAGACATGACTTTCCTACCCTCTCCTCTCGCCGCGTATATAGCATACCTCTGCCATCAATCAAATCTAGTTTCGCCAGACATCTGCCTCCCTACTCCCATGTAAACATTTACAACAAAATTTGCAAAAAAATCAAGAACCCCAAGACTTATCTGCTGCCAAGCTAAAAAGTGCTATAGAAGAACATCTAGCTAAACTGAATTACCAAGATACGGAAGATCTCCTTAAAGCCTGCAATTGAACGCCTGTAAAAAAAAAACACACACAAAACACACACACACACACACACACACACACACACACACACACACATACACACATCACACACACACACACCACACACACAAACACACACACACACACACACGCACACATATGTACACACTCACAATCATACACACACTTCAAGTAAGTTCACTTTTATTACTTTTAGGGATTTTGTATTTTTAAAACTTCATTTGGCACTCGCGATACAGACCCAGAGTCTAGTGCGAAGGCCGTCGAAAAGTCAGATGATTTTATTTGTATTTTATTCAAATGTGTATTTCTGTAATTTTTTGTGCACTATGTAACTTTATTGCTAAAATAAATTATTCTTTATTCTTTATTCTTTAAATCAATAATCTTTCATAGTTAGTTTAAGTTTCATGATGAATTGGTCATTAAGTACTGTAATGATATGTAAACGTTTTTATCAATAAATAAATAAATAAAATAAATAATAAAATTCCAGATGTCTAACTACCTACATACCAAATTTTATGACTCTAAGCCCAGCGGTTGTTATTTCGAAATTTTATCCCTATCCCGTGGGAATATCGGGATAAAAAATTATTCTATGTCTTAATCCAGGTTATAATTTCGCCAAATTTCATCCAAATCCGTCCAGCCGTTTCAGCGTGAAGAAGTAACACTCACTCACTTACAAACTTTCACATTTATAATATTAGTAGGATATGATAATACGTACCCTAATTCCACATAGGTAGGTATTTAGCAGTAACTTAATAGATACGGTAAAATCGATGTAAAATGATTCAAGCCATTCTTCGATGCAACTAGTAAGAAACAGTTTACTATGCTATGTACATATTTATATCCGTTACGTAACAGTATTTTTTTACCGACATCCTTAGTCGTGGAAGTCCTTGGAAATCGACCTTGTAATTTTATGTCTTGAAATTTTCGGATTAGAGACAAAATGCTTCGTTTACTCATAATTAAGTCCGGGGCACGTCGCCTATATCGCTGTGTTATTCACGATGGGTTTTCTTTTCATCGAAAAAAGAAAAATTGCCTTTTTATCTCAGTATTTACAAATTCAAAAAGATGATAATTAATGCCACTGAACGTTCTCCATGCTCGAACGGATCTTGAGAGTAGTCTTACATTTTACTTTTAGTTGGATAAAGAGGCCTGCAAGGGAATAGATACACATCTGGAGAGTCCATTAGTAATGGAGCTCTGAGAACTAAGTCCCTGTTCTAAGTCACGTCACGTCCTGCCATTACTTTTGCTATTTCGCCCAATCTCTAATGCTTTATCTAATTTAGAGCACAAATAATTCATATTCATACTTACTTGTTAAAACTTGGCATAAGGTCAGCCCATTTGAGAGATATAAGTAACAGTAGTGAGAAAATTTGTGATACAAAGTCATGACTTACAGATAACTTAAAGTCACAAAATCTTTTGCTGTGTGGCCCGCTAATCAATTTGAAAAAAAATCCATGTAGGTAGGTATACTCGTACTTACCTGAAGAAACGCGAACATAATGAAAAGTTAAATTGATGACACCCGAACTTGATGAATATTAAATCTGAAGAAATGCGAAACAAATGACCGCCGCACAACCCGTAAGACAGAAACAGCGGCTATCTAACACACTCAGAATCACGATCGTTGTCTCCACTTTTTTCTGTCAGACGGTATAAGATGAGGGTAGAAAGAGATAATAAATGCCATCACAGGCGCCCATGCGTTATACAATACCGCCTCTGGTAATTTAATCACTGGTTTACTAATTTTTCGGCGAAAATTATCTAGCAAATTATTAGCGCCCAAACAATTTATGATGTGGATATTATGACTGGGTGCGAGGAGATTGAATAGTAACCTAGTGTTGCTACAAATAATATATATAAAACAACATTGCCATATTATAACACACCTCCTCAATGGTGTTAGCACAATCCGACTTTCTCTTTTAAATAGTTAAACACTTGCTTGCCCAGTGGCTTTGTGAGAATGTCTCCCAACTGTTCAGCACTACTGACATATACAATCTTTATCCCATTAGTGTTAACTTTGTCTCTTACAAAATGT
The DNA here is from genome assembly GCF_025370935.1 of Choristoneura fumiferana. NCBI lineage: Eukaryota > Metazoa > Arthropoda > Insecta > Lepidoptera > Tortricidae > Choristoneura > Choristoneura fumiferana. Next base: position 11,886,045 of record NC_133475.1, on the reverse strand, counting down.
ACTCTAATGTCAACATGTTTCAGTTTGCTTGGATGAAACAGGCTCTACATATTTTAATTGTGCTTAAGTTATCCTCTAATACTGTCATAACAACTTTTGTTTACAAATTTTAATTTCATTAATTAAGTTTTGCCACCAACATGCTTCACTCACAGCAAGACTTAATCAATATATTCAGCTTCTGTAGAAGACAAAGCAACAGAAGTTTGCTTCTTTGATACCCATGATACAGTACAACCAAATACTTGAAACAAATATCCTGCAGTTGACTTTCGGTCAACCCTATCCCCCGCCCAGTCTGAGTCTGCATACCCTGCTATGATATGTTCACACTTATGTTTGGTGTAGACTAAACTTAAGTTTAGTGTACCCTTTACATATCTCAACAGTCTTTTTAAATGACTCCACAGATCTCGACTTGCACAGGCTTGATAACGACTTAAGATGCTGATACTAATACATAGATCTGGCCTTGTACTTAACATGGCATACATTAATGCACCTATCAGCTGCCTACACTTTTGTTCTATCTCTGTGCTTTCTGAGCTCTCTCGTTTTAAAACACTGTGATCAAAATTTTTATCAAGTGGGTACTCACAGGTTTGCAATCTTGCATATCATATTTTTGTAAGACATTTTGCAAATAAACAGTTTGGTTTAATGTTATTGTTTTATTAGCTAAAACTTGAGTTATATGCATACCAAGATAATGTGATACCGGACCCATGTCTTTTTTTAAACATATTACTTAGGTCTTTCTTTACGTTTACAAGTTCCTTGCTATCTGTAGATGCAAGAAGCATATCGTCAAACAGTAATAGAAATACTTTATAAGTCTCGGTCGACTTGACATAAAGACATGACTCATAGTTAGACCTTCAAAACCTAAGGACAATATTACATTGTTAAACTTTGTATTCCAATTTTAAGGTGAATTCTTTAAACCAATAAAGATTTTAAAAGTTTAAGCGCGTACTCGGTTTCTTTAATTTGTAACTTATCTTTACCAACTCCTTCTGGCATCGATATATATACATCGCCTTGTACATCACCATTCAGAAATGCACTACATACATCTAACTGTGATACTTGCATGTTATACTCGTTGCACATTGCCAAGAAGAACCGCACCGATGACAGCCTGGCAACTGGACTATATACTTCAGACAGGTCTACATCCTTTGTTGGAAGCCTCTAGCAACTAACCTTGCCTTGTATGTTACTACCTTACCAGTCTCATCTTTCTTCTTTTTCCATTTACAGTCAACTAATTTGCAATCTTCTGGTCGTCTCACAAGTTCCCAAGTTTTATTTTCTTCGAGTGCACTTACTTCTTTGTCAATTGCCTCTTTCCATTTCTTTTTCTGGACTTGACAGCGCCTCAGTGTATGTCGCAGGCTCTGGGTCAATCTGCTCTGCAGCTGCTACAGCGGCATATATATGACAAGAGTCTAATCTTGAAGGTTGTTTTAATGTACTTCTATCTCTTAGTCTCGCACGGTAGTCTATCTCTTCACTCACAGTGGACTGATCATTTTCTTGACTCTGAACCCCATGACCCTCTGATCTATCACTTATGTTCTCTCTTAAGTTCCAAATTTTCTAAACAATCTTCTTCTCTACTACACCCTGGAATTGGTCTATATTCTGGTTCACACTGGTCTGGTCATCTTGTTCAGTAACATATTTAACATATTTCTCCTTGTTCTCATTTGTTATTTTTATCTTTCATCTCAGTTTAGACGGTTTACGCATTCTGCAATCCCCCTGGTGTTCAGGGTTATGGCGGTTGATCTTCTTACCATCAGGAGACCCACTTGCTCGTTTGCCATCATCGAAAGTTGGTAGAATATAACATCTCGTACTATCTCCAATTTTCTTGTTCCTGTAAAATACACCCGAAAACCTTTAGTATGTTCGCCATATCCTACAAATATCCCTTCTTGACTCTTTGGATCCCATTTCAAACGCTTTTGTTTGGGAATATGCACAGATACCCTGGACCCAAACTCGTGCATTGACATAAGGTCACTTTGTTTTTCATGAAATAACTCATAGGGAGTTTTATCTACTGTAGGACTTGGTCCCGTGCGGTTTAGAACGTATGCGGCTGTGTTCACGGCTTCCGCCCAAACTCCTTGCCAAACCTTGCATCATACTGCGGGATGCTCGACTAGGGTCCGCATTTCGCGTTCCGCACGCGCATTGTGCTCCGGTGTATACGTTACAGACCGTTGGTGAACGATGCCCTGTGTCTTAACAAGCTACCGAGTTCGGTATTTACGAATTCTAACCCGTTGTCGGATCGCAAGCACTTTACTTTACATCCAGTTGCCCGTTCGGCTGACTGAATAAATTCTTCGATACATCGTTTCACCTCGGACTTTTGTTTTAGAAAATATACAAACCGATACGACGAGTAATCGTCTTTTAACAACAGAAAATATTTTGCTCCACCAATCGAACTTACCTCCATCGGGCCGCACACATCAGCATGAATCAATGATAATCTCTCACACGCTCTATTTTCGCTTCTTGCGAACGATCCACGATGTTGTTTTCCTAATAAACATTTCTCACACACTATATTCTCACTTTCAGACACATATTTTATATTATTTCGATCTAGTATACGCTTTACATAGCAAAAATTTTGATGAGCAAAAATTGAATGCCATTTTGACAGCCGTCAAATTTTGTTTTGCAAAGTGACATTCCACTTTTGTTTCTGCTTCGGTTTTTGGATACAGGTTTAAAAATTCATCGTAAACATTTTATTTTTTCTTTTAGCTATGGCTCTAACCTGACCATCTTTATTCAAAATTTCGCACGAATTTTTATCTGACGACAAAAATATCCTTTGTCTAAAACACTACCAACTGAGAACAAGTTAAACGTTAGCTCTGGAACAAACAATACATTATTTAGAGTAATATCATTCATTTCTGTCCTACTCTAGCTAACACTTTTATTGAACCAATACCTTCTATAGCTACCTCGTTTCCGTCACCTACGGTTACTTTACCCAGGTCCGTTTTTAACTGAAGGGTCTCGAACAGTTTCTATCCCAGCTCATGTGCTCACTCGCCCGGTGTCCAGGCACCAGTCTTCTCTCTTCACTTTTTCTTTCTCTTGTGTTCCTATAAACGCATCGTGACATTTTCTTTCCTGTTGTAATTTCTACCTTCAGTCTTTTTCTCTTTCCTGAACCAACAGTCCTTTGCCTTATGTCCATATTTCTTGCAATAAAAACAATTTCTGTCTCCACTTTTGTCTCTCTGCTCTCCTCTAGCTTTACCAAAACGTTTCTGTACTTTTAACGCTGTTTCTTCCACCTGTTTTGGCATTCTCTCTTCCTCTATAAGCAATCTAGAGGTCATCTCAGCTAGGGTTTGTTTCTCACTGGGCACGGACTCCCACGCAGATCTGAAGTGTTTGTATGACTCTGGCAGTGCCATTATATTTTAGTCATAACCATTTTATCAGAGACAGGCTCTTTACACTCTTTCAACTTCGTCTGGATATGTTCAATTTTGAAAAGAAATCTGACATGGACTCGTTTTCGTACTCGAGAGAAAAGAATTTTTGTTGTAACAAATGAACGCTCACCTCGGATTCTTTCTGGTAGACCGTATTTAATTTTGTCCACATCTCTTTCGCTGTTTCACACGATAGTAAATGCGAAAGCGGTCCCTGATCCATTCGAGTGACTAGCAGTTCTTGGGCTTTGGCATCATTTTTTCCATTGCTTTAACAGTTCCGGTTTTTCAGTTTCTGCCGGTTTCACCAATTCTCCCGTTACCAGTTCGTACATCCTCTCCCTTTCAGGATTACCTTTATTTGAAACTTCCATGTCGGCCAATTGTTACTTCCGGTTAATTTTAAACTAGACCCGGCAATTTCAGATTCCATCTTTCCTCGGTACTAATGAATCTTTCAATTCACCCCGCACCGTTATTTAACGCTTCTGCTACCATATGATGTGATATTATGACTGGTGCGAGGAGATTGAAGAGAAACATTTTTAGCTGTAGTACGAGTATTATATTTTAAAGGCACACGACAGACAAGTTTTTCCTAGTTACTTAGGTAACCTAGTGTTGCTACAAATAATATATATAAAACAACATTGCCATATTACAAACAATTTATCCATATTTTTTATTTAGGCGAAATGTTATTTCCCAACTCAACGTTTCGCACTGATATAATTTCCCACTAAGATTTCATAAATTATTGTATGCAAATTATTACCTGGATTTTTTCAAGATGTCATTTATGGTTCGTCAAATGTTTTGATTGGCATACCTTAATTAGCAACAGATTGAGTGACATCCAACCTACTTTCCTAATGGCAATTATCCTGGCTGCTATAAAAAAAAACCTAACATCGAAGGCTAAGGCGGGAGCTACGCTTTGCTGAACCTAAACTATCCAAGTTGCTTCTGCTCTCAAACCGTCTTGCTCGCTCGCTTCGCTCGCTCGCCACAAATCAAATTGCAGTAAAACTTTGCTACATAATTATTTGCACATAAAAGTGTGATGAAGTAAAATTTGGCAATATAAAATGTTGCGAAATAAGAAAAATGCAATGTAAAGTTATGCCAGCGATTAGTTTGCCAAATCAAACTTCGGCGAAAGTTGTGGTTGCTAAGTGAAATTTGGCGAAACATATTTTCGCCAAAACGCAGTAAACCTTAATCACTACATAGAACAGAAAATCATTTTTTATTACATGGTAGTACAGATTAAACGGTTAATTCTATTAAATTACTCGTATACTACACGATATGCCTTACATAATATCAAATGGTTTAGCTAATATTACCACTAACCGCGCGTGTTTATATAGACCAATACGAATTAAATGTCGTTGAAATGTCGCGGAGTTTCTATGTACACATCACTATCGATCAAGAATGAGATCGGGCGGAATTTTTTATTCTAGACTTGGAAGTTTCGCTAGCACACAAACCAGACTTATGAAACTCAAAAACACTTTATAAATGATAATATTGATCTCTTATACAA
>NC_133475.1:11857665-11876678 GCF_025370935.1 Choristoneura fumiferana | reverse complement strand
GTGATTTTAACCGACTTCAAAAAAAGGAGATAGTATCAATTCGTTGTATTTTTTTTTTTTTTTTTTAATGTTGTTACCTCAGAACTCCGCATTTATGAACCATTGAAAAAAATTTTTGAGTTCGTCTAGGAATGCTTTCAATTATCCCATAAGCAGCAAATTAGATCTGAGATCGATCTTAAGAAATCGAGGAACTCTTCAAATATTGTAGGACACCTATGGATTTATTGATATATTTAGCAGTAACTCGTGCATTTCTCTTGCAATCATAATTAGTAACTGAGGATGAAGACCAGATTTGACCAACGGAACTACTACTATCAATAACAATATTTTCACGGGTTAAATTTAAATTATCATGATTAATTAGTTACTAGATAAGCACTAAGAAGAAGCTTAAGTTAATGATTCTTTCGAACTGATCTGATGCTGAACCAGAATAGGCGACGAACTCTGTTATAAACAACTAACTAAGTCGTGTTGGCTTAATGAATAGTTGTGAGATGTTCTTTGGCTACAAATCACTAAAAATGAGAATAAAAAAATTTAACAAAAAAGTAAAACCGACTCCAAAAAAATAAAAAAATAACAAAAAATGAACCGACTACAAACCCTTGAAAATATTTTCTAGTAAGTAGGTACGTACTAGCTCGAATCGGTCTGACTCAGCACGACCCACAGAAGGATTGAAAACCATAGTATGTAGTGAGATAGACGACTATGTGAATTGTCCCACTCCTGCTGGCTCGTGCTAGTCACCGACTTCGAGCTAGTACGTACCTACTACCTAGAAAATATTTTCAAGGTTTGTTAGTCGTTCCATTTTTGTATTTTTTTTTTTTTGGAGTCGGTTTACTTTTTGTAAAATTTTTTTTTTAATTTTATAGCTAGTCGGCCAGCGAGCTGTAGAGGCGTTGTGTTGTTGTTGGTTGTACACAGGTGAGTTACGTAAATATTTATATACCTAATTACAATGTTATATAATAACTCTAAGTGAAATAAAATTTATTCACTTAGAGTTAGCACATTTAAAGGTACAATAAAAAACAGAAATTACTTATACTCAACTTATTTTAACATTTAAAATTTAACGGTAAAATTTGCACACGGTTTAAATTAAACAACGAAAGTATTAAAATTTGTTGACTTCTATAGTAAAAACATAATAAATACCGATAATAAATGTAATGTAGTATTTTAAGTCCATTTTGTTCGAAATACCGATAAACGTGTGTTAGAATTTGACCATTAAATAAAATCTTAAATAAACGAAGGATAATTATGATTATTGAGTCAGTTCGTCGGAGTCGGTTCGTTAGATAGATTACCGTTTATTCGAATTAAATAATCATAAGTATTGATTATTTTCTTTATTGTTTTCTATAGATCAATCTGACGAAAAATGGAGTTTCAAGATTATACCAAAAAGTCAAGCGACAAGTTCAGTGTGTGGTATTACTTTTTAAGAACCGCAATGGGGCAAAAGCGAAATGAAACGCTTGTCATACAATTTTGACGATAAGTGGCAGCACATCAACATTACACAACCACTTTCTTAAGAAACATTTATTCAATATCAAAACAAAAAAGGTATCGACGACAATAGTCAACTAGAAAACACACCCGAACTTCAACAAGCAGAAGCAACATCCACCGCCCAAAAAACAAAAAATGACAGACTACTTTAAAAGTAAAGATTCTTTGCCTAACTAATAACACGAATGGTAGTTTTAGGAGACTGCCATTGAATATATTTTACATTAGATGATCTCAGAGATGTTTACAAAAAAAATTACAAAGAAACATACCTAAATCGCCCAATTCGATCAAAAAAAATAGTGATGAACGTATATGACAAAGAAAAATCCGCACTCATTGAAGAGATAAGATTTAAAGGCTAATAATGTCATGTTTTCAATTACGCTTGATGAGTGGGACATCAGAAATCCCATCATATTTAAATTTAAACATCATTACAGAAATGCTGATGATGGTGAAAATATTTCAAAAAAGCCTGGGATTAGTAAGAATCGTAGGTATGGGAGCCGAAGCTGCGTAAGACTCATAGAAATGAGATTGAATTTATTCGGAATGTTTTGCATAAAGACATCATTGGATTAACAACTGATGGTGCAGCCGTAATGGTGAAACTTGGACGTATTCTGCCGGTTCCGCACCACCAATTTGCTATGCACATGCCGTACAACTAGCTGTACTGGATGTTTTATACAAAAGCGCTCCACAAACGCAAGCACAGTTCGAGAACACCTCAGATTCCGACTCAAGATTGAAGAAGACGGGGGTAATTGAGCATACAAGAGTACGCGGTATATTAAACGATAATTTTAATATCTGATAGCAAAAGTCCGCGTCAGTGTGTCAAGATATTTAAAAATTCACCGACGAAAAACGATGCCACACTACAAAAATATGTGCAACTGAATTTGGCAAAGAGTTACAACTGATCCTAGACTGCAAGACTCGATGGAATAGTCTTGCTACTATGATGGAGCGTTTCTTAAAACTAAAAAACATGCATACAAAAAGCACTAATCGATGTTAAATCTAATATAACATTCTCAGACACAGAAATTTTTAGTCTTCAAAATCTACAGGCCTGTCTAGATTGATCAAAACTACAGTAGAGGTACTCTGCCGTAGAGATGCTACGTTACTTACAGCCGATACAGCCCTTAAATTTTTAGTTCAGGCATTGGATAAACAGACCTTTAACTGGCAAGAAATTGGCAGATTCTCTGAAAAAAAGAATCAAACAAAGACGCCTCCACATAGTTGTCGGAGCTTTGCAATATTACACAACCCTAACCAGTTCCTCGATGTGATTGAAGAAGACGAAGATACGTTTAAAAACCTACGTATGAAGAAATTAAAAATGTGTTTTGTCAAGCTGCAGTCATGAATGGTGACAATTTAACAACCACATCAACGAACTTGAATGCTAATTCAGAAACATATGTGATTCTGACCCTCAACCGTCGACCTCGCTCAGTTATAAGGATCAACTTAATCGCCAACTATCTCTGGCAAGTGATCATCAGCTCCAACCGCCGAGTGCAGCCAGAAGAGACGATTTAGATTTGCCATCATTAATCCATGTCGAAATGGCCCTGTTTGAAAATGGTGGAGGTCGTGGTGAAATTTTAAAAAAAGTTTTTAACAAGTTACTTGCTATACCGCCCACGAGTGTCGAATCGGAAAGGGCATTTTCCACTGCTGGAGTATTTTGTAGCAAATTAAGATCTCGTTTAAATGACGACACGCTGGATTGTTTATTGTTCTTAAGATCTCATTATTAAAAAAAAAACAGAATAGCTATACTTACTTTTTGTTTTATGTCTGTGTCAATTTTCTATTTATATTCAAGACTAGTATAAAAGATAATTATAATGATGTGTGATTTTTATAAAGATGTTTAAAGGGGAAGATTGTGCGACTGTTTTAAAGATCTCCTAATTTTGTATTTTTTATAATTTTTGTTGATTGTTAATATGTTTAAAAGACGGTAGTTAGAGTTTTGTGCGACTTATGTTTTTAAAATATCTTAATTTTAATAATTTCATAATTTGTTGTTGATTTTTTAAAAAGATGGTGTTTTTGTTTATGTTACCTATAAAAAGTTGATTATTTATTTGATCTAATAAGTGGATTTATTAGTGACTAGTAATTAAGTGATTTTTTATTATTTTAAATAGGCTTATACCTATTGATACTAGTCAAAGACTGACTTTATGTAAATTTGAATAGGTACTAGAGTATTACACTGACTGATTAAACGCGTAATATAAAAAAACGCAGTTTTATTTTATATTTTCTTAATATAAATTCATAATTTTAAAAATTTGGTAAAATTATGTTAAAATTCGAAAAATCCGGATAATCCGGATTTGTAAGTGTTGATAATCGTAAAATCCGGATTTGAAAAAATAACGGATTTTGCAATCCCTATTCGGAACTAACGTCACACCGACAAGAGATTTCGCTATTAAGCAATTAAATTAAGTATTAGTGAAATAGAAATTATTATTTTTTTTGCGGTTGCATAAAATTGAATCTCATATTTCGTTTCTCATTAACAACCTTGAGCAGAATCATCATATCACCCGAATTACTTTTCGCATATATTTTTTACATACTATCATTTCTCATAAATTTTGTAAAGCAGAATATTAACATCACATAATATCGATAAGAATAATATTTACGTGTTCGAATAGTTACTACGCAAAAGACATATCTCATAATATACTTTGCATAAGGATAATAAAAAGCAGAATAAATTTTACTGAACATTCCTTGCAATTAAATTAATTGTAGTTCTATATTAACCTAACCTTTATTTGCAGCAGTAAGATACTGGCGCTTCGCCGGCCGCTGCCGCGGCACGCTTGTGGTCGCAGTTCTAACCTAACCCAACCTGCTATGTAGCTGATGTTCTGTTCTGGCGCTTTGCCTGCTACTGTTACAACACGCTTACTTTGCTGGCCCTACTTTAACCTTAACCCATTCTTATGGTAGCTGTTAGTTCCTTTAACTATGTCATTACGCCATGTTAAAGTCAGCGCTATTTAAAATTCCGTGAAAATACAATAGTCCAAACTAGTATTTTGCTATGCCATTATGCCATATAAAAATCGGCGATAAAAATGTTTTGCTATTTAATATTCTGCAGAAGTATATTCGGCGATAAGTGTGTTCTGCTATTTAATATTCTGAGAAATGACTATTATTGGAACTGATAATTATGCAAAGATATGATTATGCAAAAGTATCATTCGGCTAAAAAAAAAAATGAGATACCTGTTATGCGAAGTGTATTTCGGAGAATCGATATTATGCAAGATAAAGGGAACCCACTTTTTTCACTGATTTTGTAGCACTTTTTAAAGTTACTCTGAAATATTTATAACTACCAAAGTATACTTATACGTGAGAAGTGAGAGACCGACGAGGAGAGTATTTAGCGAGGGGTAATGTGATGAATGGAGGGGCGGGGTCCAAATAATGACGCTCCATTAACAGTATATCGGTGCTTTGGCGTCCGTACTTCGGACAATATGGCACAAAGTGTTTTTTTTCGATAGGAATGTGTCTCCTGTCCTTAATACGAAAGAAGTGCTAATTATGGTTTACAGTCACAGTTAGAGACTGCAATTAGGCGATATTGAATGAATCGTTTGTGGTCGTAAACCCAGTACAGTATAACATGAACAAGGTATTCGTGAGAAAATGTCGAATCTTAATGAAAAAATTGCTTACTTAATAAAGCAAAAATATGATAATACATTCAATAAATAATATCGATATATCGATGTATCGATATTTTTTCAACAAGCCTAAAACATAGTACTTACACGAAGTTCTTCCTTATAGACTGCCACAAATAAAAAACCTTCCATTATGATGAAATTCCATTACCATTATTTACCATACAGATTTTTTTACTTTTTAAATTCACGTTTTGACAACGGTAAGTCAATCTAAACAGCCTGACGATCAAATTCCTTCTACCTTTTTTTCTGATTAAATCCTAGTCTAAGTTTAACTTAGGAAGAAAGAGCGTCTTCAAAAATGTCTCAAACAGTGTCACTGTTTTTTATATTTTGAGTTCAAGCACAATTTAAGAAACGGAATAAATGGTAACAAAAGATAATGGCTAAAGTCACTAAAACGCTCAGTAGCGCTTTAAAATGTAATTTAGTTATACAAGGACCATATTATTATATACTACCTAAGCTTCATTGCATTTAACTTTATATATATATACATATATATATAATTATTTTATTATTTATGTTTTCCAGGTAGGTATTTATGGACTTTTTTAACTAAGCAGGCGTTTTGGTTTGGCTACAACCACACCGAATCTAAGTTTGGCATGTGATGAATAAAGCATATTCAGAAGAAAAACAGTGATGAATACAAAATGGTTCATCGTGTGGTTCTTACCGGGTCTTATTGGTAGTCTTTTGAATTTACGATAAATTCTTGTTCTTTAATTGATAAGTAACTTGAGAATAAAAAAAAACTTTTGTCACAGCTAACAGCTAACAAAAGGAGCACAACAAGATCGGAAAGGGCACAAAAGAGTGAGGTTTTTAAATTAAAGTTTGTTCCTTATTAAATAAGAAAACTTAAAGCTACAACAAAGTTTCCGTAGAGCCGGGTGCTTCGAAATTTTATTATTGAGTTTCTAGAATTAATAACTCCACCATTGAGGTCGAAAATCGCGAAGTCAGGAGATAATTAAATTCGTGCTTTTCAGTCGGAAAAATGGTTCAAAACTACTTTTTGAGTAGACAACTATAGAAACTGAAATTAGTTTGAAGAAAGCTGAACTAATAAAGGAATGAAATGGTGTAAACTATATACCCAAGAAATCGGAAAATAGTTAACGATGTTTCTTTCAGTAGTTTTGACGGCTCAACTTCTATAGAAACCCATAATTAGCAAAAGTTTACACGATTCTTGATTCACCAAATTTCATTCCTTTTATAGACAATTGTTACAATTGAGACTTGGCACGTTTTTTCACCTGATGAAAAATAGGTACATATTATGATTCCAAAGATTTATCTTAGTGGTTCAGTAACAGCCTATTCACTCTAGCCTTGAAATGAGCCCTAGGTTTTATTTACCCGCAAATATGTTACATATTTCATTTTTAGAAAAAAAGTGTAACCAGTACTTCTTTTTAAATCCTAACAAATTTTGGGTTATTTCTACTCAGAATCACGAGCACTGTCGATTTAGGCAATAAAAAAGGTGTCCTACTTTTAATTGACAGTTTTGTGACATAGTCACCATACGTGTTGTATGGACCGTCATAAACCTGACTAATAAATTTTGTATGGGAAATTAAGGAAAATTAAAGCAAAGGGTACATTTTTATCTGAAAACCCCGTACATGTGTTATGATTTTCGGATGGCAACTTCTGTTTGGCAGGAAACAAGTAAAGTTGACAGTTGAAAAAGGAGGTTAGTTTGTCAGCCCTAGTTTTGGGGTTGAGAACTGCAGATTATGCCATGGACGATTATATTATCTAATTTTAATGTATAAGTAACACAAAAAAGGATATTGTAATAGATGGTATACAATAATCATTGTATTAACTGTTTGCTAAGTGACTCAATAAATTACCAGCGAAAATAGGACTGATGTATTCTGAATTTTATATTACGTTATAGAACTGATTATACTAAAGTATATAGGTACAAATACCTTATGCGAAATTCTGGCCATATAATGGGGTATTCCGTCCACGATGCGTTGGAGGATGGTAGTTCGCATCTTGATTACCGCTGGTTCAGAATCTGGACAACAATAGAAACAAAATTTATTATTATTTTTGATTATTTTTATTTGTTCCAGAAAAAATAAAAAAGCATTATCATGGACACTCGACACCAAATTAACGTAGTCCGAAATAAGCGAAGCTTGTGTTACTGGTACTACGAGTAGACAACGGATAAGCATATGTAAATAGTAGTAGAAATACCCAAGACTCGACCGAGCATCTAACCCGGGATCTCAAGCTTTTGTAGTCAGATTCACTGACCACTTGGCTATCCAGTCGTCTAAAAAAATGTCTAAGACGCCCTAACGTGGGCGTTTTATAAATTAGTGAAAGATATACTTAGATAGGGTATCCTGGATGGCTTTTACAAGTTCAGTATAATTCATAGCCATTGCTTTTTATGTATAACTTAAGTGCTTCACCATTTTATGGTAATGATCATTGTACACGTGGAAATAAATACATAGAATAAAATGAATAAATTATGGTATCTGTTTACAAAAAAAATGTTTGTCGACTGTAAAGTAAAAATAAATAAAATTGTTGTTAAAAAATAGAGATATGAGTAAAGTAGACAGTGGATAGAGCGGGCCGGCGTAATTTTTCGAGTTGTGGGTCGCGTATTTTCGGTCGTGTGTCTTACCTTAAATTCCTCACACAATGATTTTCTGTATAAAGTTTTATGAGATTCAAATTCAAAATTCAAAATTCAAATGATTTTATTCAGTAAATAGGCCGCAATGGCATTTTTACACGTCATTTTTTTAACTACCAGCGCTTTCGGAAGTCCATCATTGCCAAGAAGAATGCGCCCAAGAAACTGGCAGATTGTCGATAGTTTGGGAAAACAATTTATAACAATATTAATGAGACTGACTTGTTATTGATTATCATACGTTTTTAAGGTTATCCCTTAAGCCGGACGTCATATTTAATTCAGTGTCGGAATTATTAATTCCTGTACCATTTTCCGTAGCAATTTCGAAACATGTCGTACCTTGAATTTGATAATGATAATATTACAGGTTTATCTAGCGAATTCCTTTGAGAGAAATATTAATTTCCCTAAGCTATGAAGACGCTGGTAATGAGATGCTGGTTCTATATCGTTAAGTCAAAATATCGAAAGTAGGTTAGGTTCGATAATTTGACCAACTATCGATATTTCAATTGTCGATATTCAGAGACGTGCCCATTTCAACACCCCTTAAAATGTTTTTCGAGATCCTTTATGAGGACCACAATTTTTTCTGTGCATTAGGTACCTTATGTTGAGAGCTCGGCGTCAATCTTATCTTGAATCAAACATTTCGATAAAAAACTTTGCATGCAGCATGCTTTTGGCAGGTGGTAGGACCTTGTGCAAGGTCCGCCCGGATTGCTACCACCATCTTGCTCGCTAATCCTGCCATGAAGCAGCAGTGCTTGCATTGTTGTGTTTCGGCGTGGAGAGTAAGACAGCCGGTGAAATTACTGGCTGACTGAAAGGCAAACGAGCAAGTGGGTCTCCTGATGGTAGAGGTCACCACCGCCCATAACATCTGCAACACCAGGGGTATTGCAAACACGTTGCCAACCTAGAGGCCTAAGATGGGATACCTCACGTGCCAGTAATTTCACCGGCTGTCTTACTCTCCACGCCGAAACACAACAATGCAAGCACTGCTGCTTCACGGCAGGATTAGCGAGCAAGAAGGTGGTAGCAATCCTGACGGACCTTGCACAAGTCCTACACCTGCTTATATGTGCAATGCTATAGAGGCGGGAATGTTTCCTGTCCAATAACTAAATAACACAGACTATTGGAGCCATTGGCCTCGAAGTTAACTCGACACTTATTGTGTTACATGTTTTGTATGTAAATTGATTTAGAGCGACACTGCAACTTGCTCGTTGATCAAATTGTGGCAGACAGGAGAAGTAGTAACGTTAAATTGGCTTATTGGGCTTCTTCTAAGAAGCTACGCTCTTGATAGAGAGGTTGCGGTCGGATAAGAATTGGTAACACTGAACCTTCGTGACAGCTTTCATGGGAATTTAGTGTTGTGCTTTCCCTTGTCGTTCACACCGCAGTGCTACTCTCTGACATCAACAATTATGGGAAGAGAGAGTCCAACCTTTTCTAAAATCACACGCAGTAAATTGGACAAGAATTCATTTCACTCGCGCCTGCGGGTGCTAGAAACTTTTCCGGGATAAAAACTATAATATCCTTATCCTTCTCAGATTCTTAAACAATCTCTTTACCAATTTAATACGATCGGTATGAATGGTCGAGCACTTTAACGTAAAAACGTAACAAACTGACACACACTTTACTCACTTACGCATTATATTGTTTTTTGAGATTTATCGCATACACAACACATTCATTTTGCTATTATAGGTTGGTAACTAACTGTTAATGCAAAAGAGTTATTATATGCTTGCTGATCTTATTATTGAATCGATTGGATAACATTAGGTATTTACCTATTTTCCCGATACAAGATTTAAAATACTTAAAGCTTTCGTACATTTTACTGGTGCTAAAGTTTGGCCCGCCTATAGCACGGCTGTAAAATAAATTTAGGACCAATAAAACGTGCTATGGCTTTGATTTCCTTTTATTATGTCTTCCACGCGCGTCATCCGGGCGTTATGACTCCACTACATCAGATGTCTTTGAAACGTGTTAAAATAACGTTTTTGGTGTGATTTCACCCTGCAGGTTCTTTGGAGGTTGATGTCACTCGCACCTGTGATTCCCCTCGTGTTGCGGGCGTCCATGGGCGACGGTGATCGCTCTCCAACAGGTGACCCGTCTGCTCGTTTGCCCCCTCTTATATAAAAAAACTTACACCTTACGTGTATAATTGGAATATATAATTATGTAACACAAATTCAAAATCTCAAATCTCTATGTATATACTTGTTTTCTCTGTACTGTTACTGTATTGGTGTGCAATAAAGAGTTATTGTATTGTATTGTATTGTATTCAATGAACATATCAACGAATTGAGTTAGTGTGATATAAAGCATTACTTCAAGGTTTGCGTTTAATGCCCCTTGTAAAACAAGTAGTAAACGAACAGAGCTACCAGAATTATTGCCTACCTCAACGATTGGTTGAGTTTCAGAGCCCAGAAATCCTTTCTTTATTGTCTCACCATTTTCTTAGATAAGTCTTTTATTTTGCTGGCAGTTTTTTTAAGGTTTAGTACCTCAAAGGGAAATAGTGGAGCTATTATAATATTACTTCGTTGTCCGTCTGTCAGCAAGTCTGATAAGTTTTGACACCTCATCAAGGGTTGACCTTGAGATTTGGCCAGAAGGAAGGTCTACAGCTCAAGCAAAAGCTATTGGATTATTATCCAATTTGTTAATGTGTAATAACATCACTTTTTTGCATTTACACAACTTGCAGTTTGAAAATGGACTAGATAGATGGAAATCAGAAGGGTTGGATTTAGTTTTTCAGTTATAGTTATTTTTCCGTTACAGACTATAGAAAAGTTTGGTGTTGTCATACTTTAAGAATTTGAGAATTATTTGCTATGGAACTCTCAGAATGTGAGTCCGACTGGCGCTTTGCCGGCTCTTAATGTATTTTTACATAGCCCCTGTACGCTTCAACACATGTAATGGTTGATGTTAGGCACAAAGCATTAGGCTATAAAGCACAACGTTTCAAGCCCGATACTGACGTTTGCATTAAAATATCTTCAATTCTCAAAATAATTCAAAAATTGCCTGAGATGAAATAAAACATAGATTCCAGCAGCCATTTTAGAACCAGTAAGCAGACTTAACCCATAAAGCTTCTCCGCGAAATCGACTTATTAATTTGATTTTCAATACTGTTTCAAGACATCGAAAAAGCTTTGTACTAAATGGCCATTTCAGTTTCCACGTAGAGAGAAAACAAATTGCGGTATAAAGCAAACAGTATCTTTACAAAGCACTTTAGAAGGAGTCTTGTTTCACTATAAATAGACTTTTAGTTTCTTCCTTATCGATCGGAACGTTGATGAATTACTATGCGATGAAATTTTATCTTTAACTCTTAGTCTGAGAGCTGGTAGTTATTTTAGAGTAGGTATTTGAGGCAATACAAGAAGGAGGAAAACTTTTATTCGTTGTCACGTGGGACAAAAAAAAACAAGAGAAAAATCCCCAAGTGGCAAAGTGCTCTTTGTGCAAAATTGTAACGATAGGTACTTCATTTATAATGATAGCCGTAGTCAATACGTTAGTTTTAAACAAAAGTATTAATTACAAGATTATTTAACGCACTTAAACAATAGTTATCTGTACAATAAATGTATAGATCATCATCATCATCCCAGCCTATGTACGTCTCAATGCTGGGCACAGGCCTCCTCTCAGAATGAGAGGGCTTGGGCCGTAGTTCTCACGCGGGCCCAGTGCGGATTGGGAACTTCACACGCATCATTGAATTGATTCGCAGTATACCTACATACAATAACGTGACTGACTGAATAAAAGCTAATATACAACCTAAACCACAATTAGACTTAGACTTGAAGTTTGACAGACGTATTCCTTGAACATCATTGAGAAAGATAATGAAAGATTATTTAAAAAGTCCCATGGGACAAGGAACTACAATAGCTATCCTATATTATTCAATGTCAACGAAGCCACGGGTATAAGCTACATAAAAATTAAAAAAAACTTCAGAAATGAGAATGAGAATGCGAAAGTTTGTGTGTGTGTGAGTATGTTTGTTACTCCTTCACGCTAAAACGACTGGACGGATTTGGATAAAATTTGGTATGTAGATGGATATCTGGAATAAAATATAGGCTACTTTTTATCCCGATATTCCCAAGGGATAGGAATAAAATCTTGAAATAACAACCTCTGGGGCTAGAGCTATGAAATTTGGCACAGCTACCGTCAGTGAAGACTGCGATATAATTTTCGGGAATTCCCATGGGATCTAATGATTTAAGCGTGCGAAACCGCGGGTAAACACTAGTAAATACATAACTAGTTGATTCACGCCCACAGGAGAGGTATTTAAAACAAATTACCACATAATGAACAAAATTACCTTAAATTTCCGCCTTTGTGCCAAACCCAGCATCTGACACGTCCGTTTTGAAACAAAATAATACTTAATTATAAAACCGTAGTCCAAGAGCTGGTAAACTTTTCAGAGTTGGTATTTGAGGTACTTAATGAAAAAGCTTGTAACGATTGTTCCTTTACGATCCCTAAGTATTAAAAAAAAAACCGATATTGTCACCACGGTCATGTGAGTGGGGCTAAACCGTTCTTGAGGCAAGTGAAAATCTTAATATCTATAAATAATTGAAAAAAAAAAGCCAAATAAATTAGTCAGGCTTACAGCTTAGCAAGTTTTTGAAAATGATATTACATAAAAAAACCGGCCAAGAGCGTGTCGGACACGCCCAAAATAGGGTTCCGTAGCCATTACGAAAAAATTAAGTAATATTTTTCTAAGGATTTCGTATTTTATACCATATAGCCAGCAGGAGTGGAGCAATAGTCGTCTACCCCACCTACCTTCATACTATGGGTTTCAATCACTTCTGCTGGGTCGTGCTGAGTCACCGACTTCGAGCTAGTAGGTACCTACCTAGAAAAATATTTCCAAGACTTTTGTAGTTGGTTCCATTTTGAAGTCGGTTTTACTCTTTTGTTAAAAAATTTCTTTATTTCTCACTTTTTAGTGATTTGTAGCCAAAGTAAATCTCACAACGATTCTATTAAGCCCAAACACGGCTTAGTTACGTTGGTTTATAACAGAGTTCCGTTGCCTACCTTCCGGCTTCAGCATCAGATCAGTTCGAAAGAATCATTAACTTAAAGCTTCTTCTTAGTCGCTTATCTAGGTTTAGTACGCGCATTACTTAGCTTTGACGAGTTCCATTGGCCATCTACGGTCTTCTTCATCAGGTCCAGTTTATCAAGTGATTTTTTCTGAATGTAAATGCTTAATGCTAAAAATGCCAAAATCGCCATAGGTGTGCCTATAAATTTTGAGGTTTGCCCTCGATTTTCCTGGTATCCCATAATCAGATTTTGACTTGGTGACCATGGGAATGGGTGGTCTCAGAAGGGTACTCTTTCGAATAAAAAAGAATTTCGAAAATCGGTCCACAATTGACTGAGTAATCGGTAAACATACATAAAAAAAAATACAAACGTGTTCTTACGGTGTAGAGGTGGAGGAACTGCATAAACGTAGCTATCATAAGGTCGCGGGTGAGGAATTGTCTTAAGTCTAAAATATCTACAAGCTCTCGTTATATCACGGGACCTCGTATTCCAAAAGTTTGATTAAGCCCACTAATGAGACTGCGGGACTTCGGCTCACGTATTTCATGGTCTCACGTCCTGCCCGAGGTATTTTAATACGTGCCTTACAATAATAGCAGGTTGGAGAAATTCAAGAAATTACTAACAAAAGATGAAAGCGGGCCATACCGCCACGGGTCCGTGGGAAATAGTCTGAGCTTCTGAAAAGACCCTGCATATTTCTCTTGATAGCTAATAATGCTTGTAATAATGTAAAATTCTGTTTATGTATGCGCAACCAGATTAAAAAAGCACTCGAAAAAAAACATGATGAAAGTTTGTATAACCTAACCAACAAAAAGTTCAAAAACCCCGACTTGGTCACTTCAAAGTTCAATATCTTAAAAACGGCTGAACTGATTTTGATAAAACATGTCTAAGAACCTTTGTTAAGAAAACCGCATTCAAATCGGTGCACCCGTTTAAGAGCTACGGTGCCACAGACAGACAGACACACACAGCCATACATAGTGTCAAACTTATAACACCCCTCTTTTGCGTCGGGGTTAAAAAATAATATTGTCTACAAAAAAATCGAAATTAGGTAGTCCGTCAGTTAGATTAAATAAGAAAATATTGGCCAGGTATTTTTCTTTGTCAATTAAACAAAAACGACGTAGATATAGCCAGATATTATATTCTATTTGTCCTTCTTCTTCTTCTCTTTTAAAATATGGTTTTCTGTCCTAATTAATAGGACAATTTTGCCAGTGTCAGTAAACTCTCTTTGAGAGGCACGTTGTACGGTGATTGTAGTTTTGCAACTTGATAGTAGAAAAAATTTCCAGAAACCACGGGAGACCACTTGCGCATTAAAAAAATGTGAGACACGAGTGCAAATGGGATTTTGGATCACTGTTCACTGTTAAGGTTAATCGCCGGAAAAATCACTATCAAAATTATACTTCAACTAGCCAAAGAAACAGAAATAGCAAAATTAGATATTGTCTACATCCGCCATCTTCGAATGCTACAAATCGAATCATTCTATTTGTTCTAACATGATTCAAATGACAGATGCCAAACTGACGGAACTGGAGTCCCTCCTATTGTTACGCAAACTATCGATACTTTTGCATGTACATAGTGCTAAAGTGGCAATAGCATTATTTGTGGTTTAAAACTGAAAATCTTATTTAAATTTTAATATATAATTTATTTCAATCTTGGAGTGCCAAATTTTAATTCAAATCATTTATTCAGTAAAAAGGCCGCAATGGGACTTTTACAAGTCATTTTTTTAAACTACCAGCGCTTTCGGAAAGCCATCATTGCCAAGAAGAATGCGCCGCAAGAAACTTGGCAGAAAGTAATTTTTTCAACATAAAATAATTACAAATAAAATACTTAAAAACTACAGTAAGTACAATTAAATAAAATAAAAAAAGAAATACGAAAATAATAATATATAATACAGGGATGTATGGGGTCCCTTAGTTACAAAACTCAACACTAAACTATTAACGTTCAGTTGAAGTGTAGATGCTTCCACCGTCATAAATAAAATAAAAAAAAGATCTGAAATTAACATTTCAGGTCAAGTAACCATTAAGCTTTTGGATTCCGAAGGCAAGCTCACGTCTGCCGCCCAAAGTTAGCTCACACGCACTCATGTCATGCTCTGAAAGCAGAGCGGAACCGAGGGCCCCTGAGTTAATAATAAATTACTATTAGCAAGGGGATGTAGAAAGTCCCTGTTATTAAATAAATTCCTAATCTAAATAATTCAGAGATGTATTAGTCTTGAATGTCAAAGTAAAATAATTAAATTATTACAATTATACAATCTTTTAGAGGTGTAAAAGCCTCCAATGTCAAAAATTAATAATAGTTATTAAAATAAGAAATGGAGATGTATAAGGTATCCAAATGTCAACTGATAAATATTTTTAAATTAAATTCTGCAACGCGGACAACGGCAACAGAACCAGAAACTAGACACGAAATGCGCCGGGACTCTGCCAAGTCACACTTCACAACACTAACAATCAATACCGACAAACACAACACACAACAACACACCACACACACACACACACACACACACAGACGCACAGAACACAGACACACACGACAAACACACGCACGCAGCACGCACGCGCGCACGCACGCAGACGCACGCACGCACGCACACACACACACACACACACTACACACACACCACACACACACACACACACACACACACACAACACAAACACGAGTACATCACATCACACATCAACACCCTAATTTCATCGGCTTTCAGTTTAGGACATTGCATCATCACTTAAGTAGGTACTCCTCAACTTTCCGACTCTGATGAACGAACTTGCAAACTAATAATAAGTTCGTTTATTTTACCGCTTTTATTTTTTACCGATAACCCTCACCTCTAGCAATTGCGGCCTATTGAAACAAAATATAAGGGCATTCATTAGAGAAAGTAAGTTAATATAAACAGTCAAAATTCCATTAAATAAACCAATTATGATGATGATAACTAAATTAACTACAACGTGTTTTGAAGTTAATTCGGAATATGGTGGTTGAATCTGTCTGTTTGAACAGATAAAAGTTTTTTTTTTTTTTAAGTAAGTGTTTAAAGACTTGACTAAATATTGATTCGAAATTTCCTATAAATCCTTAGATCCTAGTTCCTTGTTCAAACAGACTTACTTAACCATCTTGAGTTCCTATTTATATTTATTTAATAACATATTAGAACACTTAAGTAGTTTTATTTAATTTAATAATATAGAACACGAATTATAAAAGAACTACGAAATCCATATTAGTATGGATTTCGTAGTTCTTTTTATAATTCGTTTCATACATGTTTGTATGTTTGTCCATCTTCACGTCGAAACGGAGCGACGGATCGACGTAATTTTTGCATAGAGATAGCTTATGGGCCAGAGAGTGACATAGGCTACTTTTGATCCTGGAAAAATGCACAGTTCCCGAGGGAACAGCGCGCGATACCGAATTCCACGAGGGCGAATCCGCCAGCAAAAGCTAGTAAATAAATAAACTTAATTTTACGAATTTGTAATGTTCGTGGTTGTTAGTCTTGATTGCCTTGGACTTGAATGCAGATTTTACTTTTATGCACGTTCGTAGGAAGTCATTTATACCGTCTAGGGTTCTATCATTTGCCCGAATTTCATACGAAATTATGGTAGTGTGGGACTGTAACTAGGTAAGAGTTAGGTACTGGGGATCAACGCGCGTGACTTTACTTAGTTCAAAATAAACAACTTCTTCAATCATTTGGATTTATTTCAGAGCTTAAAAATACATTTACATAGCATAGCACAGCCGCTTAGGCTATCGGGAGCAATCTGCGCTCCGGATGTAATACCCGCTGTCAATCTAACCTGCCAAGTGGTCAGTTTTACCACCTGCCAGCGGTATACAGCCTAGTTCCTACATATCCCTCCTTCCTCACAGAGGTGGGGACCTAATCTACGGCCCTACCTAACGGGGACATTACAGACAGAAAAGGGTCTTTGCTAAAGACTAGTCACATCCTTTTCATGAACTCTAGTCTATGTTATTACAATCAAAATAGGTTTATATTTTCAAAATTTTCAAATCAAGATGGGGCTTCGCCGCCCAAAACCCCGAAACAAAAAGTACGGCGCCTTTTCAGTTAAAAAGCCTAGCTACTAAAGACGCGCGTGACATTGCCTGTGCAACCCGGCACGTCATTCTTGCTTCATGCCCCATCATCCTTCATCAGGTGATGAAGGTTCCTCAGCACCCCCTAGCGGAGTTGCCGTTCCACAACGACAGCAATAGCCGCGGGTTTCCATCTTTTTATTATTTCACAGCCATGGATCCAAGTGTGGACCCCTGGGCAGCTTCATCGGCGATCCCAGTTGCTGTGTGAACTTCTGTTGCTTGAAAACTATTGAAGGCACAGAAAATCAATCATTAATACACCATCAATTAAACCACATATTTTCTGGGCATATTGAACACATGAGGTATGAAGTACTCCCACGTGCTGAGATAAATAAAACTACTCATTCTTTATATATAGAAATTCACATCATACATGATTACAGTTCACATTGGGAGATGCATGAAAAAGCAATCTCATATTCGTGAAGTTGAATATGTAAACAATTAATTAGTTCAAAATGTGAATAAAGTTAATTAGTTATTGTTATTTGGTGCTCCAGCGATGTCGTCAGACATCAGTTTGATAAGAGCAGCTGGGAGCTGCCATCAGTTTCATCAGCCACTGCATGGCTGCTGCAGATTGCCATCTCATTTCTGTATTTAATTAATTGATCTCCCAATATGAAAACACACAAAAAAACATATATTAGTTCACATAGTAATATTACAACACACATTAGTCATATAAATTCATTATATCATTAATTTCCTACCTACTCAAAAAACTTTTAATTCAATTACCTATAATTATAAAATTCAATCGCAAATAAATTTACAATGTTTACATTTGAATGACATTGTCAATCATTGGTCGTGTCAATTTTTTTCTAACCGTCGACACAGAACTTCTCGGGTGAACTTTAAAAAGTTTTCAGTCAAACCACAAGTTCTTTCGGCTTGAGACAGCCATCACTTTCCGTCCCTTTCACTCCTAAATGAACGTTTTTAAATTTTATGTTTCGTTCAGGTAGCGATCCTTGCTGTGGGAAAACCTTTTATTAACATAAATTAGACAATGACGTGACTTTTTATTACCTTTTCTATGGAATCTATCAGGTCCGTTTCCGTTCTCACGTCGTCGCATTGCCACTCTTACATAACAACCAGAAGGTTCCTCTCGCTCCTTCATCAGACCTGCCGAACCATCTGCAAATTTTCCGACTTCGTACCCTTTCAGGCTTCGAGCTCAAACTCGCCTTTTTCGCCATCCTTTTGCTCCATCTTTCTATCGATCCTCGACGCTCTCCCAATCGACTTCGACTTCTCCAACTTTCCTTCACTCGAAACCTGAAGCAAAAGTATTTTAAAGCACGGAACCCTAACATTTTTTTATGATCGCACTTTACTTTTCCACGGTCAAGGAGTTAATTTGCTCGCACTCAACCTCTTTCATGGCAACTTGATTTGCACAAACCTTTTCAGTCAATATGAAAAGTCGTTCGTGTCATTCAATTTTCGAATAAAATTGACACGGAATTTTTTATTCAGAGTCAAAGTATGAGTACTAAAATCAATCATTGCATTATTTGCAGTCAAAAAATCTTGCCCTAGAATGCAAAAATTTGTGCCATCATTTATTACTAACAGTCTAATTCTACAATAATAATTATCTATCAAAATATATGTATTACAATTCCTATAGGCTGTATCATGGAGCCTCCTGCTACGCGCAAAGGATCACTGAGCTTGTGCTCATA
>NC_133475.1:11851962-11857565 GCF_025370935.1 Choristoneura fumiferana | reverse complement strand
AAGCAATATAATGTTTGAAATTGTATTTTATGCAACGGTATCGTAATAGGGGTCCTTAAAAACACGAGTGTGGTTTATGAAACGAGGCGTAGCCGAGTTTCATAATAGGGTCACCTGAGTTTTTTCAGGTCTAATTACGTACAGTTTCATACAATATTTTATCTATATCCATATATTAAATCCTCTATCATGTGTTCAAGAACCATTGAGAATGACCTGCATTAACGAGAACTAGGTAGGTATGTCTGCCCCACAAGCTGCGCCCGCTGCGCGCGCGACGACGTGCTGCTGCTGCACGTGCCCCGTGCTGTAATGATGTATGAAATCTGATTACGATACAGATTTCTGCGGCTCGTAATGGTCATTACGATACAGCCGTGTTCATAATAGAATCCAATGTCGTAATGCTGGTCATTACCTATGGTTTTTGAACGCATAATTGAGGATTTACTATATGGGTGTAGATAAAATTACATTATATCTTATCTTATTTTTGTTTTGTTATTTTTTATACCACACAGTGTAATTTAAAAGATATATTTATAATAAAAAAAATACTTCAATTGGAAAAAGTTAAAGGTCACAGCTCATTAGACCAACCGGCACCCGACCAGCACCGCCGCGACTTTCGGCGTCCACTCGTTGTCGACGGATGGTCCACGGGTGGCCGCCGCGTTGACAACGAGTGAACGTCGCGTGGTCAACGTCAACGAGTGGACGTTGCGTGGTCCACAAATTTCGGAGTAGTCTATTATGAAATGAGGGTGGGGAGCACCGCGCCGACCGCGCGCGGTTCACGCAAGGCAAGCTTACGAGCAGCGAGCTATCACTGACCGAGTGGTCCACTCGCCGTCAGCGCTTGGACACCTCGCGAGCGAGGCGATCCGGCGACGCTACGGAGTTGATGTAATGAGCGGATGCCCATACAAATGCATATAGGTAGGCGGTGCTGATCGGGTGCCGGGCTTAAAGTACACCTTCTTGCTAACAACATAATATACGATATATTTGTTACGTTTTGGCACGTATCTGAATTGAAGTATAAAAATCGAACTTACCATACCTAATTTCGATATTTTGACCGTCGACTTTTTAACATTAGATTATATATATTTTCGATATTCAGATATGTCCCCGGTAAAACCAATAAGCTGTTTTTACAATGTTGTGCATTTAAGCCATTTTAATATAAAAATAAATAAAATACTACAGGCAGTCCTGTAATTACATGGAAAAATACCAATACTTCCTATTTATAAACACTACACTTCACTTATAAAAACAGAAAGTACAGAGGTTTACCTATTACTTCTGAGTCTCTCAATCCTATCATTAAGGGTTTGCTTCCACTGCTCCTCTGTGATACTCTGGCCCAGTCCGGAATAGAAGCCTGAGGCAAGGCAAAGTTAGCCATTGCTGACATTACCTAAAAAAAAAACAATACAAAGAGTTATCAACACATTTTGATTTGTCAACAGCTACGAACAAATAATAAGTCAGGAAGCGTAACTGCGTTATAAAAATGGAATTGTGTCCTAACTGTGTCCTGCGCTGAGGTGCGCATGCGCGTCATTTAATTTAGACTGACATTTATTTCGCAAGTTTAGTGAGCTCACGTCAAATTTACGCATTTTTGATTGTGAACAGCTCTAAATTATCATGCCAACGTGTGTTATGAAGTGGTGCGGAACAATGCAAAACTAAAATATCCAGGGATCACTTTCCACTAGCAAGTAGTTTAGCAACTGTGTTAAAATAATTGTGATTAAACCTGTGAAATACTTGTTATTTAGTAATACCTGGTCTTCACTTGTCTTTATCATTAGTTCCACTTCATGAAATGATGATGTTCAAGAGCAAATGCAGGAGTTAGTCGCTTTTTAGCGATAAGACCGCCTATTGTCTACTTGAATTTTTCTATTTTTGTAATGTCTCTGTACTGCTTTTGGTGATCAATAAAGAATATTTGTATTGTATTGTTACTACTAAATATATCGAAAATACCATAGGTGTCCCTACAATATTTGAAGGGTTCCCTCCATTTCCTTAGGATCCAATCATCTGATCCTGATTTCATGCCTATGGGAACTAATTGGAGGTATTCCTATACAAATGATTTTTTTATTTCAAATCGATTCATAAGTAAATGATGGAGTTCTGAGGCAACAACCAAAAAATACAACCAAATTGATAACCTCCTTTTCCTTTAAGTCCCTTAAAACACAGCTGTCATTATCATATATGACACGTCATTGAAACATTATATGTAAGAAGTGATCCATCTGAACATCAGTTGCCTATGTAGTTTTTCATTGACATTGCATCACACGAGTCAAACAATCCCTGCATTCTTTCTGAATTTTAACCAATCAAAAAGCACATCTATTTGCAACCTCGATATTGATTCGCATTTGAATCATAACTTGTTTCGTTTTAGGTATGGCCACTTTTTGTGTAGAATTTGTTCTGAGTTACGCTTCCAGACTTATTATTTGTTCCGTAGATCAACAGTTACTTCCAACACTACAACTATCAATTGAAATGGATGCCTAAAGACCATGCTCACAGGAGTTACTTTAAAAATGCCCAACTCAAAGAAAATATGGGCTACTTAGGTTTTATCACCTATATGAAAATGCAAAAAAAGCATTAAATCCAATTAAGAGTATTTGGGTCCGTCTAAGTTAAGAGTTATAAACAATGTCCATGATACATATCCACTA
This sequence comes from Choristoneura fumiferana, assembly GCF_025370935.1. Lineage (NCBI taxonomy): Eukaryota > Metazoa > Arthropoda > Insecta > Lepidoptera > Tortricidae > Choristoneura > Choristoneura fumiferana. Next base: position 11,854,842 of record NC_133475.1, on the reverse strand, counting down.
TTTGAAAGTTTGATACAAAATGACCTATGTACCTCTTAAACACATATCGACGGGGAAGAAGTAAATCCTCCTATCTTACATTTTTGGGCAAATTGACTTTTTAATGTTAGTTAGATGTAAAAATTTATTTTACGTATACTGTAAAATCTCCTATCTACATGTTCAAGTTTTAGGCGATTTTTTGTCAAATAGAAATAGCTCTTAAAATACAGCTTTATATTTTGTAATCATTTTTATGAAAAACCTCCTTTCTGCTGGAAGAAATTACTCCTATCTGTTTCGCGCGTGTTTTTTGTTGAAATATCTCCTATCTGCATAACGAAACGTGTTTACTCGACCGCTGCGCTCGCGCGACTGACTGGTGTGGTGAGTTGACAACCGCTAACGTCTTGACGGCTGATCGCGCGATGTCTAGGAGGTTCTAGTCCGTCTATACAGATGGTGTTAGCTTCGCTCAGTTTGCACAACCGCGCCGCTGCTTACTATATCACAGCAACAAGTGCAAGTTTTAACGTGCATCTCGTGAAATATATTGTGAAAATAGAAAACAATGTTTAGTTTGTGTTGGATTGTTAATGATTAAGGTAAGTTTTACAATATAGATTACAAGGTAGTAAGTTTACAGGGTAGATTTTTTGTTTTAAAAATACCTCCTATCTCCGTATAGAACGTAGAAAAGAGATGTTGGCATTGTTAATACTTTGAAGTTAGAAGATCTTAATAACGCGAACTTGGACGACAGGCATTCATTTTACGTGTGCAATAGATACCTATGATGTTTATCTTATACCTAATTACAATGTTCAGGCACTGCGTAATATTGGACGAGAAGATATTACAAAGTTTCCCGAACGCTGCCCATCCGAGTTGGATTCTTCGGCGACCTCTTTTTCGAAGTTGGACCTACCCAATTGGTCACTTGTACAAGGTAAACATAGTGGTCAACAACTTCGAGTGCATCGTTCCCAGCGATAACGGCACGGGTGTGACATGGACATTTGACATGATTTTTAGTTTTGACCATATTCATTCTTAAGACCCACCTGAGGTCACTGAGCATAGTATTTAGCTCCTCCAGCGACTTTGCTATTGATGACTATATCATCGGCAAACGAAGATGGGTGATGTACTCGCCGTTGATATTGATGCCGAACCTGTTCCAGTCCAAGAGCTTGAAAACGTCCTCCAACGCATTTGTGAACAGCTTCGGAGAAAAAACGTCTCCCTGTCTCACACCTCGCTGTAGTTGGATTGGTTGTGTACTCTCGTTCTGCAACCGGATCGACATAGTGGCGCTGCTGTACAAACTCTTTAACACCCGATATATCTATAGTCAATATGGCATCGCTGAAGGGACTGCAATACAGCCCAGGTCTCGATTGAATCGAAGGCTTTTTCATAGTCCACAAACGCTAAACATAGTGGCCGATTATTCTCCTCGGTCTTCTGTATAATCTGGCGGAGCGTGTGAATGTGGTCTATGGTGCTAAAGCCTTTACAGAATCCAGCTTATTCGGGAGGCTGGAAATCATCAAACCTTCGCTCGAGACGATTCGTAATGACCCTCGAAAATAACTTGTATACATGACTCAGGAGTGAGATGGTTCTATAGTTCTTCAATAAGGTATTGTCGCCTTTTTTGAAGAAGAGCACCACCACACTCCTGTGCCATGCATCCGGCGTGGTACCCTCGAGTATGACGGAATTAAATAACCTCTGGAGGACTACAAGTACCGGTTTACCACCCGCTCTCAGAAGTTCTGTCATGATTCCGTCATCCCCGGAGCCTTGTTGTTTTTAAGTTGTTTGAGAGCCACTCTAATCTCGTACTGGCTGATGGGATGTCTTCAGTGTAATGACGGATTAGTTTAGCTCTGGTATCTTGAGCTGCACCTACAACGGCTTCTGTGTCGAGGTATATAACTGTTCGTAAAACCTTTCGAGCTCTCTCAACAACTCCGGTTTCGATGAGATGATACTGCCATCGTCGATCTTCAACTTAGTCATTTGGCTTTTCCCAATAGACGAATTCTTTGCGAACACTAGAGCCGGTTCCGCTCAATTGATTCCTTAAACGTGCAGTATAAAGGCACGCATATTTGTTATTTGTTAATTTACCTACTAATAACTATAACTCTGGGTTTACTTAATTTTTGCTAGCAAAACCATCGGAAGCAGTAAAGAGAAGTTTTTTTAATGATGATGACACAGGACCCAAGTATCCTAAACGTTAGTCTATCGACTATTAACAGAATAATAAAATCGTAATTTTGTTTAAAGTTTATATCTTCAATAAAGATATTATTACGGTGTTGGCGTCTTATTGATATATTTTTTATTTACAAAACGATATTTAATTATTATGTTGTATGCTCTGTAAATTTTCAGCTAAGATATTCACTTTCTAATTCTTCCCTATTCCATTGAAATATCTTCTAACTTGAACTCAATTTGGGATTCGTAATAAGCAATACCTCCTATCTTACAAAATCATGCTTAATTTATGTTATAAAGTACTTATTGATATTTTATTCTAAATAAAGATAAGGTTTTTGATGCTGTAGAACATTGTTTACACACAGAGAAATTATACTAATATTAGGAATTTGAAGGAATCTTTACTAGTGGAAAAATCGTCTAACTTCAAAATACTCGACACAACACAAGGAACAATACCTTCTAACTTGCACTTACTTTAAAATCCTGTAGCACTACTAAATAATAATTAGTTTAAAAACAACTACTTAGATAACAAACAAACCCTCAGAACATCAGATCAAGGTAAAATTATAAACAAAAAAGATATTCAGTTTTTTCCTTCTCCTGTAAAGTTAGGCCTGTGTGAGATAGGAGAATTTACTTCTTCCCCGTCGATATGCA
>NC_133475.1:11810365-11851257 GCF_025370935.1 Choristoneura fumiferana | reverse complement strand
TATGCTACGTATTTCCATCCATGTTCGTCATAATCTTGGTTTTTTCCAAGTTCATTTCAAACAACTTGTAAAGAGACGTCACTCAAACTCTTGAATCATTACCTGTAATTCTTCTAACTTTTCTGGTAATAAATAAGTGGTATGTCACTTTGGGATAGTGTAGCATTGAATGCAGAAAAAAAATGAAAATCGTTCGGTACCTATTTTTCGAATTATTCGTAAGAAACATCCAAAATTAGTATAGACTAGTATAGATATCAAAAAAATTACAACAAGTAGTAAAAGAACTTGAAAAATCTATAGACTAGATATAATCCAAAAAAAATACAACAAGTAGTAAAAGAACTTGAAAAATCTCATTGACAAAATTGATTCCACAAGTAAGTTCAGGAGTATTGGGATGCAGCAAGTAAAAAAAAAAAGAAGACTATCGAAGAAGACGCGGATTGCGAAACATATCAGATGCATAAAAAACATTTTCCCTAAATTATTTGTCGTTTTGATAATTCCTGTTACGATTAATCAATAATACTAAATAAAATAAGTATTTTCCATTTTTAAAGTCCCATAAATTTTGACCAGTTGCTTCACGCTAATTAATTTACATGGATTGATTATGTAAGTGTTACTTCAATTTCATTTTTCATTTGAGAATCTAAACCAGCTACAACACTTTATATGATCAAAAATACTTACATTGTCCAATAGACATTTATGCTTTCCCAAAAAATACACTTTCTCCTATTTTCATACGTTAGTGTTATTGATTAACTGCGTTTTTCGTGGTCTAAAACAAAATATTCAAATGCTGTAACCCACCAAAACTTCTTTGCTGACTACTTTAGAGAAGATTTTTACCAAAGAAAAATATAGCCTAGCAAAAATACATCATTTGTCAAAGAATGGTTACTTTAGGCCAAAAGGATCAAGAGTTATGATTTTTTTAGTAAATTTTAAAAAGTTTTTGGCTCTGGTGTAAACTTTACACATTTTGGGTTACAGCGTTTATGCTTTCCACCGTCGATATGATAATACGTACCCTAATTCCACATAGGTAGGTATTTAGCAGTAACTTAATAGATACGATAAAATCGATGTAAAATGATTCAAGCCATTCTTCGATGCAACTAGTAAGAAACAGTTTACTATGCTATGTACATATTTATATCAGTTACGTAACAGTATTTTTTTACCGACATCCTTAGTCGTGGAAGTCCTTGGAAATCGACCTTGTAATTTTATGTCTTGAAATTTTCGGATTAGAGACAAAATGCTTCGATTACTCATAATTAAGTCCGGGGCACGTCGCCTATATCGCTGTGTTATTCACGATGGGTTTTCTTTTCATCGAAAAAAGAAAAATTGCCTTTTTATCTCAGTATTTACAAATTCAAAAAGATGATAATTAATGCCACTGAACGTTCTCCATGCTCGAACGGATCTTGAGAGTAGTCTTACATTTTACTTTTAGTTGGATAAAGAGGCCTGCAAGGGAATAGATACACATCTGGAGAGTCCATTAGTAATGGAGCTCTGAGAACTAAGTCCCTGTTCTAAGTCACGTCACGTCCTGCCATTACTTTTGCTATTTCGCCCAATCTCTAATGCTTTATCTAATTTAGAGCACAAATAATTCATATTCATACTTACTTGTTAAAACTTGGCATAAGGTCAGCCCATTTGAGAGATATAAGTAACAGTAGTGAGAAAATTTGTGATACAAAGTCATGACTTAAAGATAACTTAAAGTCACAAAATCTTTTGCTGTGTGGCCCGCTAATCAATTCGAAAAAAAATCCATGTAGGTAGGTATACTCGTACTTACCTGAAGAAACGCGAACATAATGAAAAGTTAAATTGATGACACCCGAACTTGATGAATATTAAATCTGAAGAAATGCGAAACAAATGACCGCCGCACAACCCGTAAGACAGAAACAGCGGCTATCTAACACACTCAGAATCACGATCGTTGTCTCCACTTTTTTCTGTCAGACGGTATTAGATGAGGGTAGAAAGAGATAATAAATGCCATCACAGGCGCTCATGCGTTATACAATACCGCCTCTGGTAATTTAATCACTGGTTTACTAATTTTTCGGCGAAAATTATCTAGCAAATTATTAGCGCCCAAACAATTTATGATGTGGATATTATGACTGGGTGCGAGGAGATTGAATAGTAACCTAGTGTTGCTACAAATAATATATATAAAACAACATTGCCATATTATAACACACCCCCTCAATGGTGTTAGCACAATCCGACTTTCTCTTTTAAATAGTTAAACGCTTGCCCAGTGGCTTTGTGAGAATGTCTCCCAACTGTTCAGCACTACTGACATATACAATCTTTATCCCATTAGTGTTAACTTTGTCTCTTACAAAATGTACTCTAATGTCAACATGTTTCAGTTTGCTTGGATGAAACAGGCTCTTACATATTTTAATTGTGCTTAAGTTATCCTCTAATACTGTAGCATACACTTTTTGTTTACAAATTTTAATTTCATTAATTAAGTTTTGCCACCAACATGCTTCACTCACAGCAAGACTTAATGCAATATATTCAGCTTCTGTAGAAGACAAAGCAACAGAAGTTTGCTTCTTTGATACCCATGATACAGTACAACCAAATACTTGAAACAAATATCCTGCAGTTGACTTTCGGTCAACCCTATCCCCCGCCCAGTCTGAGTCTGCATACCCTGCTATGATATGTTCACACTTATGTTTGGTGTAGACTAAACTTAAGTTTAGTGTACCCTTTACATATCTCAACAGTCTTTTTAAATGACTCCACAGATCTCGACTTGCACAGGCTTGATAACGACTTAAGATGCTGATACTAATACATAGATCTGGCCTTGTACTTAACATGGCATACATTAATGCACCTATCAGCTGCCTACACTTTTGTTCTATCTCTGTGCTTTCTGAGCTCTCTCGTTTTAAAACACTGTGATCAAAATTTTTATCAAGTGGGGTACTCACAGGTTTGCAATCTTGCATATCATATTTTTGTAAGACATTTTGCAAATAAACAGTTTGGTTTAATGTTATTGTTTTATTAGCTAAATCTTGAGTTATATGCATACCGAGATAATGTGATACCGGACCCATGTCTTTCATTTTAAACATATTACTTAGGTCTTTCTTTACGTTTAAAAGTTCCTTGCTATCTGTAGATGCAAGAAGCATATCGTCAACAAACAGTAATAGAAATACTTTATAAGTCTCGGTCGACTTGACATAAAGACATGACTCGTAGTTAGACCTTTCAAAACCTAAGGACAATATTACATTGTTAAACTTTGTATTCCAATTTTAAGGTGAATTCTTTAAACCATATAAAGATTTAATAAGTTTAAGCGCGTACTCGGTTTCTTTAATTTGTAACTTATCTTTACCAACTCCTTCTGGCATCGATATATATACATCGCCTTGTACATCACCATTCAGAAATGCACTACATACATCTAACTGTGATACTTGCATGTTATACTCGTTGCACATTGCCAAGAAGAACCGCACCGATGACAGCCTGGCAACTGGACTATATACTTCAGACAGGTCTACATCCTTTTGTTGGAAGCCTCTAGCAACTAACCTTGCCTTGTATGTTACTACCTTACCAGTCTCATCTTTCTTCTTTTTGAATATCCATTTACAGTCAACTAATTTGCAATCTTCTGGTCGTCTCACAAGTTCCCAAGTTTTATTTTCTTCGAGTGCACTTACTTCTTTGTCAATTGCCTCTTCCACTTTTCTTTTTCTGACTTGACAGCGCCTCAGTGAATGTCGCAGGCTCTGGGTCAATCTGCTCTGCAGCTGCTACAGCGGCATATATATGACAAGAGTCTAATCTTGAAGGTTGTTTTAATGTACTATGCCTGCAAAAGTCGATGGACAATTCCAAAACATAATCGTCTGACGCGAAAACAGCGCCATCTAGTGTGTTTGAAGTGTATTAGCGGTATTTACTTATTTACTAACTTAGTTAGTTATTAATATCTCACTAGATGGCGCTGGCGCTGACCTTAAAAAAATATTTTATACTCATGTTAGAAATTTTATATTTCGCTGCCGTAGTAACTAAATTATGTCCCTGCCTGGGTGGGACACCGTGAGATGATACCGCGAATCGCGTAACGACATTTTCTGTCTCTTTCGTACTTATCGTAAGAGAAGGAGAATATTATTATTCGCATTACTATCGTTTCTTGTTCAATTCTTTTGTGTGTGAAGTTCCCAATCCACACTGGGCCCGCGTGGGAACTACGGCCCAAGCCTCTCATTCTGAGAGGAGGCCTGTGACAGCAGTGGGACGTGTATCTAGGCTGGGAGGCTGATGATAATGAAATTCTTTTTTATGATGACCCATGTTGGAAAAATGAGTGTCAACTTTAGTAATCTCCAAATTCTAGCAGTAAATTACATAAAAACACAAACTCAATATTATCGCTGGTGGGATTTGACTTGTGACATACGAACGAAGAACGAAGTTCATAACCACTTACCATATTACTGTTATCATAAGCGATGAAAATCGGATCTATATCGGGTCGTCTTAAAATTAATCGGTAAGTCATGCGTGTTTAAACGAAACTTAAAGAGGGTAGACTGAAGATCTTCAAACTACCAGGCTAATTTTTATTACAAAATTTTGCTACTTGTTCAGCTGCTTGCAACACTTTGATCGCTCTTTCAAGTTGAATCTGCTGATTATCGTAATTATTCTTTAAATGATCTCATCGCAATATTGAGATGGTTAAAAGTTGTAAAATTATTAATATATGAAGAAGGAAAAAAATATGTCGGAAATTTGTTAGAGAAATTAATGTGAGTTTTTTTTGGTACGTTCATCCTACCAACTTCTCATTAAAATGATATCTACTTATATTATTTTATGTTTATTTATATTGTTACAGATAAAAAAGTTATATTGATGACACCCGAACTTGGAATATTAAATCTGAAGAAATGCGAAACAAATGACCGCCGCAAACCCGTTCCTTGGCTGCCAACACACCAGAATCAATCGTTGTTCCACTTTTTTCTGAGACGGTATAGATGATGTAGAAAGAGATAATAAATGCCATCACAAGCGCTCATGCGTTATACAATACCGCCTCTGGTAATTTAATCACTGGTTTACTAATTTTTCGGCGAAAATTATCTAGCAAATTATTAGCGAACAATTTATGATGTGGATATTATGACTGGGTGCGAGGAGATTGAATAGTAACCTAGTGTTGCTACAATAATATATATAAAACAACATTGCCATATTATGTAACCGGGTTATATACTCAAACAATTCTTTTTAAAAAATATAAACACTTGCTTGCCCAGTGGCTTTGTGAGAATGTCTCCCAACTGTTCAGCACTACTGACATATACAATCTTTATCCCATTAGTGTTAACTTTGTCTTCTTACAAAATGTACTCATTCAGTTTCAATTTCCTTGCATTAACATTAAATAACTGTAATTTTTTAATTTAATTTAATTTAAACCAATTAAGTTTGCAAATAATCATCTTTAAAACAGCCGCAACATGCTTTTCAGCTTCTGTATTATCTGTAGAACCAAAATTTTCTTTCTTTGATACCCATGTACAGTACAACAAATACTTGAAAAAATATTGCATTTGATTACCCTATCCCCCGCCCAGTCTGAGTCTGCATACCCTGCTATGATATGTTCACACTTATGTTTGTGTAGACTAAACTTAAGTTTAGTGTACTTTACATATCTTCTTTTTAAATGACTCCACAGATCTCGACTTGCACAGGCTTGATAACGACTTAAGATGCTGATACTAATACATAGATCTGGCCTTGTACTTAACATGGCATACATTAATGCACCTATCAGCTGCCTACACTTTTGTTCTATCTCTGTGCTTTCTGAGCTCTCTCGTTTTAAAACACTGTGATCAAAATTTTTATCAAGTGGGGTACTCACAGGTTTGCAATCTTGCATATCATATTTTTGTAAGACATTTTGCAAATAAACAGTTTGGTTTAATGTTATTGTTTTATTAGCTAAATCTTGAGTTATATGCATACCGAGATAATGTGATACCGGACCCATGTCTTTCATTTTAAACATATTACTTAGGTCTTTCTTTACGTTTAAAAGTTCCTTGCTATCTGTAGATGCAAGAAGCATATCGTCAACAAACAGTAATAGAAATACTTTATAAGTCTCGGTCGACTTGACATAAAGACATGACTCGTAGTTAGACCTTTCAAAACCTAAGGACAATATTACATTGTTAAACTTTGTAATCAATTTTACTCTGATTTCTTTAAACGCTTTCTGGTTTAATAATTAATAACTTAGTTACTTAACTGCGTCTTTAATATATAAATCCTTTTGGAATCGATATATATACATCGCCTTGTACAACTTCAGAAACACTGTACATTATGTGTTGCACGTTATACTCGTTGCACATTGCCAAGAAGAACCCACCGATCAGCCTGGCAACTGGACTATATACTTCAGACAGGTCTACATCCTTTTGTTGGAAGCCTCTAGCAACTAACCTTGCCTTGTATGTTACTACCTTACCAGTCTCATCTTTCTTCTTTTTGAATATCCATTTACAGTCAACTAATTTGCAATCTTCTGGTCGTCTCACAAGTTCCCAAGTTTTATTTTCTTCGAGTGCACTTACTTCTTTGTCAATTGCCTCTTTCCACTTTTCTTTTTCTGGACTTGACAGCGCCTCAGTGAATGTCGCAGGCTCTGGGTCAATCTGCTCTGCAGCTGCTACAGCGGCATATATATGACAAGAGTCTAATCTTGAAGGTTGTTTTAATGTACTTCTATCTCTTAGTCTCGCACGGTAGTCTATCTCTTCACTCACAGTGGACTGATCATTTTCTTGACTCTGAACCCCATGACCCTCTGATCTATCACTTATGTTCTCTCTTACTAGTTCCAAATTTTCTAAACAATCTTCTTCTCTACTACACCCTGGAATTGGGTCTATATTCTGGTTCACACTGGTCTGGTCATCTTGTTCAGTAACATATTTAACATATTTTTCTTCCTTGTTCTCATTTGTTATTTTTATCTTTTCATCTTCAGTTGGTAGACGGTTTACGCATCTGCAATCCCCCTGGTGTTGCAGGTGTCTATGGGCGGTGGTGATCTCTTACCATCAGGAGACCCACTTGCTCGTTTGCCATCCAGTCGAATAAAAAAAAAAAAAAAGTTGGTAGAAATATAACATCTCGTACTATCTCCAATTTTCTTGTTCCTGTAAAATACACCCGAAAACCTTTAGTATGTTCGCCATATCCTACAAATATCCCTTCTTGACTCTTTGGATCCCATTTCAAACGCTTTTGTTTGGGAATATGCACAGATACCCTGGACCCAAACTCGTGCATTGACATAAGGTCACTTTGTTTTTCATGAAATAACTCATAGGGAGTTTTATCTACTGTAGGACTTGGTCCCGTGCGGTTTAGAACGTATGCGGCTGTGTTCACGGCTTCCGCCCAAAACTCCTTGCCAAAACCTTGCATCATACTGCGGGATGCTTCGACTAGGGTCCGCATTTCGCGTTCCGCACGCGCATTGTGCTCCGGTGTATACGTTACAGACCGTTGGTGAACGATGCCCTTGTGTCTTAACAAGCTACCGAGTTCGGTATTTACGAATTCTAACCCGTTGTCGGATCGCAAGCACTTTACTTTACATCCAGTTGCCCGTTCGGCTGACTGAATAAATTCTTCGATACATCGTTTCACCTCGGACTTTTGTTTTAGAAAATATACAAACCGATACGACGAGTAATCGTCTTTTAACAACAGAAAATATTTTGCTCCACCAATCGAACTTACCTCCATCGGGCCGCACACATCAGCATGAATCAATGATAATCTCTCACACGCTCTATTTTCGCTTCTTGCGAACGATCCACGATGTGTTTTCCTAATAAACATTTCTCACACACTAAGTATATTCTCACTTTCAGACACATATTTTATATTATTTCGATCTAGTATACGCTTTACATAGCAAAAATTTTGATGAGCAAAAATTGAATGCCATTTTGACAGCGTCAAATTTTGTTTTGCAAAGTGACATTCCACTTTTGTTTCTGCTTCGGTTTTTGGATACAGGTTTAAAAAATTCATCGTAAACATTTTATTTTTTCTTTTAGCTATGGCTCTAACCTGACCATCTTTATTCAAAATTTCGCACGAATTTTTATCTGACGACAAAAAATATCCTTTGTCTAAAACACTACCAACTGAGAACAAGTTAAACGTTAGCTCTGGAACAAACAATACATTATTTAGAGTAATATCATTCATATTCTGTCCTACTCTAGCTAACACTTTTATTGAACCAATACCTTCTATAGCTACCTCGTTTCCGTCACCTACGGTTACTTTACCCAGGTCCGTTTTTAACTGAAGGGTCTCGAACAAGTTTCTATCCCAGCTCATGTGCTCACTCGCCCCGGTGTCCAGGCACCAGTCTTCTCTCTTCACTTTTTCTTTCTCTTGTGTTCCTATAAACGCATCGTGACATTTTTCTTTCCTGTTGTAATTTCTACCTTCAGTCTTTTTCTCTTTCCTGAACCAACAGTCCTTTGCCTTATGTCCATATTTCTTGCAATAAAAACAATTTCTGTCTCCACTTTTGTCTCTCTGCTCTCCTCTAGCTTTACCAAAACGTTTCTGTACTTTTAACGCTGTTTCTTCCACCTGTTTTGGCATTCTCTCTTCCTCTATAAGCAATCTAGAGGTCATCTCAGCTAGGGTTTGTTTCTCACTGGGCACGGACTCCCACGCAGATCTGAAGTGTTTGTATGACTCTGGCAGTGCCATTAATATTTTAGTCATAACCATTTTATCAGAGACAGGCTCTTTACACTCTTTCAACTTCGTCTGGATATGTTCAATTTTTGAAAAGAAATCTGACATGGACTCGTTTTCGTACTCGAGAGAAAAGAATTTTTGTTGTAACAAATGAACGCTCACCTCGGATTCTTTCTGGTAGACCGTATTTAATTTTGTCCACATCTCTTTCGCTGTTTCACACGATAGTAAATGCGAAAGCGGTCCCTGATCCATTCGAGTGACTAGCAGTTCTTGGGCTTTGGCATCATTTTTCATCCATTGCTTTAACAGTTCCGGTTTTTCAGTTTCTGCCGGTTTCACCAATTCTCCCGTTACCAGTTCGTACAATCCTCTCCCTTTCAGGATTACCTTTATTTGAAACTTCCATGTCGGCCAATTGTTACTTCCGGTTAATTTTAAACTAGACCCGGCAATTTCAGATTCCATCTTTCCTCGGTACTAATGAATCTTTCAATTCACCCGCACCGTTATTTAACGCTTCTGCTACCATATGATGTGGATATTATGACTGGGTGCGAGGAGATTGAAGAGAAACAATTTTAGCTGTAGTACGAGTATTATATTTTCAAAGGCACACGACAGACAAGTTTTTCCTAGTTACTTAGGTAACCTAGTGTTGCTACAAATAATATATATAAAACAACATTGCCATATTACAACACAATTTATCCCATATTTTTTATTTAGGCGAAATGTTATTTCCCAACTCAACGTTTCGCACTGATATAATTTCCCACTAATGATTTCATAAATTATTGTTATGCAAATTATTACCTGGATTTTTTCAAGATGTCATTTATGGTTTCGTCAAATGTTTTGATTGGCATACCTTAATTAGCAACAGATTGAGTGACATCCAACCTACTTTCCTAATGGCAATTATCCTGGCTGCTATAAAAAAAACCTAACATCGAAGGCTAAGGCGGGAGCTACGCTTTGCTGAACCTAAACTATCCAAGTTGCTTCTGCTCCAAACCGTCTTGCTCGCTCGCTTCGCTCGCTCGCACAAATCAAATTGCAGTAAAACTTTGCTACATAATTATTTGCCACATAAAAGTGTGATGAAGTAAAATTTGGCAATATAAAATGTTGCGAAATAAGAAAAATGCAATGTAAAGTTATGCCAGCGATTAGTTTGCCAAATCAAACTTCGGCGAAAGGTTGGTTGCTAAGAGAAATTTGGCGAAACATATTTCGCCAAAAACGCAGTAAACCTTAATCACTACATAGAACAGAAAATCATTTTTTTATTACATGGTAGTACAGATTAAACGGTTAATTCTATTAAATTACTCGTATACTACACGATATGCCTTACATAATATCAAATGGTTTAGCTAATATTACCACTAACCGCGCGTGTTTATATAGACCAATACGAATTAAATGTCGTTGAAATGTCGCGGAGTTTCTATGTACACATCACTATCGATCAAGAATGAGATCGGGCGGATTTTTTTATTCTAGACTTGGAAGTTTCGCTAGCACACAAACACAGACTTATGAAACTCAAAAACACTTTATAAATTGATAATATTGATCTCTTATACAAATATCTGACCTTTCAGCGAATAGTACAATTAATAAATGTGCCATGATCGCCCTTAGTCCGCATGAAAAGATGATTATATTGATAAATGCCTACCCCAGGGACCCGGGGTCACTAATCTACTCCCGAGAGTAGCCCAATTAATTCTCTTCTTAATATCAATGGGCAATGATTTGTTAAGCTTTCTTTAGGAGCTTTGGAGAAATCTTCTGAATGTATACGTTGCAATAACGTTGAAATATCTTCTAATTAGATGCTCAGAAGCTTATGGGATTTTCGTTGTTCCGGGAGTTGTCTATTTATGTCTTATCTCGTGGTCTTTGATTAACTCATTTGAGAAGTTTCAATTTGAATAGCATAACTGTAGTGTTATGCTACTTACGTTTCATTTTTCACTGTTTTAACTTCATTTTTACATCTGTTTTGGTTCTCCGTCATTCCCCTCAAAATTGGATATTTTACATCATTTTTATTTCTGTAGGATCCTGCAACGTTTCTAAAGCATAAAGAACACACTAACAAACATTTTCACTTCGTATCTTCACGCTATAAGCACTTTTTAAATCGGTCTTGATGGAGTCTACCTTTTTCGGTCTTTTATTTAGTTCTTCGAAACTCTACAACTTCGGGCTTCGCGCGCGCTTAAGCGCGTCCTTTTTTGCCTCCATCAATAATATTTTAATTTTCACTTAAATCTTGCCGTTTCCCTGTTAGGAGCTTGAAACCAAAATTTGACATGTTTTGACATCGTTGTTTATCTGGTTGTCATGGCGATTTTTGTTCAAATTTGTTACCGGTCTGATGTTTTTCGATCAATACTTCTACGAAAATACTCTTTTTGTCTTGGCCATCCACAAAAATTTATTTTTAATTCCTGCAAGCCTCCGCGTTTAAAAAGTGTAAAGTCGACACCATCGTCATCGTACATCGTACATCATCTACCAGTGCCTGCGCCGTTGCCTGTGTCTGTGCAGTTGCCCAGGGTGCCAGCGCCATCTCAAGGCGCTGCGAGCGCCATCTCCAGTTGCGTAGAGCGCTGCCTCCAGGCGCGTAGAGCGCTACCTCCAGGCGCGTAGAGTGCTACCTCCAGGCGTGTCGAGCATTACCTCCACCGAGTGTAGTGTCCGGTCTCCGTCAGTCAACTTCCAAACTCACTTACATACATTCTCACTCACTCACTTATCACCACTCCACATTATTTTTTTATGAAATTGTTGTAAATAGTTTTTTAATTTTGAATAAAGTTGTTATTCCGTCTTATTTTTGTTTGGTTGTTGTTGGGTTAGGCTTTCTTTTCTTTTTAAATTTTCGCTTCACGACATAACTTATTAATTATTATTGTCATATTTAGTTGTCTTCACGGCTAGTGTTATGATTGAAATGTCTATTCTACTCAAGAGAATATAATTAAGGGCCACTTGAATTTCATCGGTAAAATGAAATCAAAACATTTTTTTGTTTTAGGATCAATTCATAACAACGAAATATTTCCAAAATGTAAATTTTCCCGATCTTTTAATAAAGTAAGCAACCTCGTTGCACGAAAGCTGTTTCTCTTGTTTTTTTTTAATATAAAAGAATTCTGTATACCTACTGCCTCTACAGTTGGAATAAATATATTTTGTCAAATTGAATGAATTTGTAACAAATCTATTTATGTTTATGTAATAGAAATCTTAATAAAATCATATTTAAAGGTTTCATAACATTTATAATAAATAATACGTTTATTGTTCAACCTTTTTAATGACCCAAAGATTAGACTTTTTTGCAGTATTAAAAAATAAGTAAGTATGACATATTTTACAAGAAGTTCTAAGTCTGAGAGTTCAAATTTGGTTCAAATTACAATGCATGTTAAGAGTATGAGATTTGTATTGTACCTACTGGATACTTTTTCGTTCCAATACAAAACCTCTACTTACCGCTTTTCAACAATGTCTGGCATTCTTAACTTTCTGGTGACTTTTAAAGATGTAATCGCGACTGTACGTATCATTTTTGAGTAATAATCGGATTGTATTTAAAAAGTTGTGTTTGTTTTGTAAACCGGTACTTATATGTGGTTTTATTCTTATGTTATATTTAAATTATGTTCTCGCTGCTGAGGTGAAAAGTTGTGTGTGTCACACGAGACCAAAGTTTTTTTTGCATCTCGTATTTTTGAATCCCTTGCTGCTTTCAGCTCAGGATTCTATCCTAGAATCACTCGCTAACGCTCGTGATTCAATTATAGAATCCTTCGCTTACTCGGGTTTCAACATTACCTAACACTCGCAACAAAAAACAATTTTGCTCTCTTGTTGCACAAAAAACTATTGCGTTTTTAATTGAATATGTACATTTAATTTGAAGAAAAGTACTTGCACTGTGTTATGTTGTATTGAATAAAACCATTTTTAGACAAGGAATATTATAAAGAATTATAGTTATTTGTATTTTCGTTTCACCCATAAAATTCACGTGACCCTTATTTTCTTTTGAGCAGTACACTTCACTACAAATACTTGTTTAAACAATGTAGTAGATAATTTAAAAGTTTAGTAAGTAATACACCACGTTTTTTCAACTAAATCGACTAATTGCTTCTCGTTCCAGTTTTAAATTTGATTGTAACAAAGCGTTTTTCTTATATTTACGACTAAATCACTTTTTTTTAATACGAGGTGTACAACCAATAAATATCTTCAAATACAGGCTTTTAACACTACTGCATCTGAGGGAAAAAAGTAAATAACTTATTGTCAACTACCACCAACAAAAATAATGTTAGTTCGAATTTTTAACAGAAAAAGGAGCAGGTTATCTATTCGGTTGTATTTTTTTTAAGTATGTTATACCTATGAACTCCGGCATTTGTGAACTGATTTGAAATTTTTTTTTTCGTTCGTAAGGAAGGAGTACCTTAAATTAGGTCCCATAATCCATAATGTATCTTAGATTATTTACACTAAAAATAGTGAAAAAAAAATATAACAAAAAATTTAACCGACCATGAAAATAATTTTCTACTAGTCTGAAGCCGGTGCATCAGCACGAGCCAGCAGAAGTGATTTAAGCCCAATATGTCGGTGAGGTAGACGACTATAGGTCCACTCCGGCTGTAGATTAGGCATACTTATGTAAATCTGGTGACAATACAATAATCTGGCAGTGACATTCAGGTAGTCCGGCCAGGATCGTCTCCGCGGGAACAAACTCCTCAAAAGTTAATGGCACACACAAGAAACTTTGCAAGATTATTCAATTTTTTTCAATAATAATTCATATTATAGACACCACCTGATGCTAAAGCCAAGGTCGTCTGCTCACGAGGGAACTTCTCATAGGTTGATAGCTCTGATACTTAATTTTACAGTCATGTACGTTCAGTTTTGATGATACACATGACTTAATGAAAGACTGACATAGCTATAACGATAAAAAAAATAAAAACAGTGTAGCTTTCTAAAGTGTTTCCTAATTCTTATGTCGCGGGAATTATCTAACAACTATCGTGTACGAAGTTGCGGTCAAAAGAAATACATAGGCAAGGCACTTAAATGTTTTTCGAAATTCTACTCCCGGATATGTGAAACAGCTGGAGTTCAAAGTTGATATAAATTACGATTATGTAGGTTGATTTTTTAACTTGAAAATTTGCAGCATCTGTATGAAACGTCTGTCAGTATTTGTATTTCCATATAGGTAATCCTCCGAAAAATCAATCAAAACACGAAAAAAGATTCGTAGAAATTAAATATATGTTACCCCTAATTTAACGCGAGCGAAGCCGCGGGCAAAAGCTAGTTTATTATAATCCGTGTATGCGTTTTGCAGATACAGTTGTTTACAGACGTGTCAATTTAAAAATATTAAATATATTCTGTCTGACGCAAGCTTTTAAATTAGAATAAAATTAACATACTTAGGTAAATAATATTTTTCTTCCTAGAATACCTAGTGAATATATGTAGGCATAAAAGAAAATAATCGTCTTGGAAAGTTGATCTTTATCAACACAAGTATAATTTAATTATAAGTAATTAAATTACTCGTAAATAATTTAATGTGGCCAGATAAGAGGTTGAGAAAGTAAGCGGTTGAAATATAATCTTGAATAAATAAGTAAGTACCTATTGAACATAAAACCATTTCCTTACAATTATTTTCAATTATTTATTAGCGTATAAACCGATCTTGCTCGAAGCATTAAATATAACGAAATTAACTTAATCCTAATTATGTCGAAATTTGACTACTTATATCAGATGTCGATATTTATTCTTAATTAACACAAATTGTTGATGTTGATTTTTGATTAGCACACACTTAGTTGCTTCAGCGTCTAGTTAATTACACTGAATAAATTAAATGGAAATTGATCTATGTACGTTTTATATTTTAGCTACATACTCGAACTAAGTCGATACCTATATTTATGAGGTTTAAAGTAAGATGCAATACCAATACTATGTGAAAAATCGACATATTAGTCACAGTTCACAGTCTCTGAATAGAATGTCAAAAAACAATTAACAATAGATATTCTACTACTACGGAATAAGTATAACCACAAAACAATCTAATTACTTATTGCAATTTTACATACCTAAGATTGAGACGGGTGGGTAGAAGAAGAGCAAGAGCTCATCAGTATGGGATATCTAGCAGGTTGTTATGAATATGTAGGTAAATGAAAAATGAAAATTAATACATGCCTAAACTGAAAACGTAGTACTAAAATGAGACATTGTCACGAGTTTTTTTTTTATTCGACTGAATGGCTAACGAGCAAGTGGGTCTCCTGATGGTAAGAGAATAGATCACCACCGCCTATAAACATCTGCAACACCAGGGGTATTGCAGATGCGTTGCCAACCTAGAGGCCTAAGATGGGATACCTCCAGTTTATGAAACATCATTAATACTCTTTATTACACCCTATTTATTCCATTAATATGTTGTGACGGTAATAAGTGCGCTTATAACAGGAGAGGAGGTGATAGTTCAAAGTTCAAATCCAAGTTTAAATCATTTATCCAGTAAATAGGCCGCAATGGGCAATTTTACACGTCATTTATTTAAACTACCAGCGCTTTCGGAAAGACCATCATTGCCAAGAAGAATGCGCCGCAAGAAACTTGGCAGAGTCATTTTTTCAAAATGAAATAATTACAAATAAATTACTTAAAAACTACAGTATACAATTAAAGAAAAAAATAGAAAAAAAGATTAATAATAATACAGGGATGTATGGGGTCCCTTATTTACAAAACTAAACACTAACTGTATCTACGTTCAGTGGAAGTGTAGAATGCTTTCACTGTCATAAATTTAAATAAAAATAATAATAATAATTTGATTCTGAAATATAAATTTCAGGTCAAGTAACCATTAAGCTTTTGGATTCACGGCACGGCACGTCTGCCACCCCCAAAGTTAGCTCACACGCACTCATGTCATGCTCTGAAAGCAGAGCGGTACCGAGGGCATGGTATTGCTTCCGTTCCCATAAGCTCTATGGGATCGTCTTGGGTACTTCGACGACGCGAGCCTGTGACTAGAAATTAAACTAAAAATATACAAGTTTAAAAATCCATAAGCTTAACAATATACAGCCTTAATTATAGCAAGGGGATGTATAAAGTCTCTGAGTTAATAATAAAATTCCTAATCTAAATCATTCACAGATGTATCCATCCATCCTCCATCCCAGCCTATATAAGTCCCACTGCTGGGTACAGGCCTACTCATAGAACAAGAGGGCTTGGGCCATAGTTCCTAGGATTCATAGTTCATAGGATTGGAAACTTCACACGTACCATTGAATTGCTTCGCAGGTTTGTGCAGGTTTCCTCACGATGTTTTCCTTCACCATAAAGCTTGTGGTAAATTTTTAATGTAATTCCGCACATGAATTTCGAAAAACTCAGAGGTGCGAGCCGGGGTTTAAACCCGCGACCCTCTGCTTGAGAGGCGATATAGGTCAAACCACTAGACCACCACGGCTCAGAGATGTATAATTATAGCCTCTAAATGTCAAAGTAAACTAATTAAATTATACAATCTTCAGAGGTGTAAAAAGCCTCCAAGGTCAAAAATTAATAATAAATTATTAAAATAAAGAGATGGAGATTAATAAGGTCTCCAAATGTCAAACAAATTAATATTTTTAAATGACGCCAACAAAACCAGAAACTAGACACGAAATGTGCCGGAACACTGCCAAGTCACACTTCACAACACTATACAATACAAATACACCAACATAAACACACACACACACACACACACACACACACACGCAACGCACAATTTAATGAATATATTTTAATGGTTGTGGTTACACACACACATCACATCAAACATCAAGTTTGTTTGCATGGCTCCCATTTATTTTTAAAGTGATTGTATAATCTAAAGACTGTGAATATTTCAAGCGTCTACCTGTTGCCGTTATTAATACATATCAAGCAAAAAACGACACGATATTTATTTTATTCTGTTTTTAGTATTTGTTATTATAGCGGCAACAGTAATACATAATCTGTGAAAATTTAAGTGTCTAACCATTACGACTCAAGAGATAGAGCCCTGTGACAACCGGACGGACAGACAGCGACGTCTCAGTAACAGGGTTCCGTTGGCACCCTTTGGGTACGGAACCCTAATAATGGAAGCAAGAATCTGTTTGTATCCTCATATTTTAGAATTTGCAAATATGGGTGAGACAGGTGACCCGAGGGTTGTCGTTTAGCACGTGTTTTGTCCGACGGCTCATGTTGCTTGGACACAGTCGGCTTTACTAGCTTTTTGGGAAATAGACCTGTCTCATATTTTGCTGGCACCTCGCTTCGCTTCAAAAAGTTGATTTGTACGTGTTTTGATAAGATATTATGTGAACTGCAACATTTTTATTTGCGATTATGCTACACGTGCGAAGCGAACTAAGCTACGCCTATACCGGTACATTTATAGGGTTTCACACAAGATTCGCCCTCTACAATTTCCATATAACGTTACCCGGGGCAAAAGCAACTATGAAGCTAAAGTAACTAATTGAAGTCTCCTCAATCTAACGGTTTTTGTAGAAAGAGCCTTCTGCTGGAGCGTAGACAAATCATTGCCTTATGAAATAAATCACAAATGGCGTTCCTAGATCGCTTACTGTTGTACCGATAGAGCAAATTTTATCAGCCACCATTTTGAAGTAACGCTTTGCAGTGTCATGTGTTTGGTTTTGTGTTATAAAAATGATTACAAACCGTTTTCTGGAAAACACACAAGTTCATCCCAAAAGAAGAAAACTTAAATATTTTTGCTAAATATTTATTTGGGCTGTACAACTTCCAATTAATATTTTACTGGCATAGTTACATTAACCTCAACTTTTGTGCACATGAGTTTATTGCAACTATTTTGAGATTTGCAATAGCCTCATAGTTTTTGTATGAAAAATACCATTTGCTAGTGACGTTCCGTCCTAACCTACTTTAAATTTCATGTCACATTATCAAATCAAATACATAACTGAAGCACAGTGTAAGAAAATAGAGTGACAGTTATTATGTAATAGCGTCATGATTTTGAATAATTTGACGTAATATTCAGTACAAAACATTTTTATTTTTTCTTATTCGCACAGAGCTCCAATTTGGGACCAAATTTAATTTTACCTCTAAGTAGATACCTCCATTTAATTGAAAAGAAGATTTTAGAGCGCGTTGTGAAGCGTGGTGTTACGTTGCGAGCGAACAAATGGCGCTTATCCGTCACTCATGTCGAGATACGCGACTACAATAGTGTCGGATGACAGGAAATTTTGCACTAACCACATAGTATAGTTTATAGAATATGTGTCTAACCACAAAACAAAGAGCCCCGCACACATAGCGACATAAATACGAGATTTAGATACTAGTATGATCAAGATGCTGCCGCGTTCGAATGGTTTTTATATTACGGTATGCGATAAATTTCACAATAAAAAAGTTTCCCTTTTTAGGTTACTTCGCTGCTAGAAACCATAAATAAATGACTACCAAAGTCTGGTCCTTAGAAATATTATTGAATGCTTTAATTATAAACACTGAAAAACTGTGTAAATTTTTACAGTTGAATCGTAGAAAAAATAATGAGCATCGAGTCAAAAGTCAAGTTATCATAAAATAATGAATATATCCTTCCTTTCTATCGTTTATTTTAAGATTGTTTTTTTGGAATCTTTTTGTATTTTTTATTTGCATTCCAATTTTTTTTTGTAATTCGTTTATTTTCCTCAATGTATTTAACACTATTTAATCTGTAAGATAATGTAAGCTAAAATAAGTTGAGCCTCGATAGATACTTTATTTTATTTTATTTTACCTTATTGGAGAACCAACAGAGATAGAATCACACAATAGTACATTACTGTAGAGGCAACCTCAGGTTCCGGCCGAGGCTTGTATAGTGCTTTTCTCAAACATTACATGAAATAAAATAAAATAAAAAACAAGAAATGAAGCTGGCGGGACGCTAGTCTGGTCGCCCTGTTGTGAACGCGCGTGTCGCGCTAGCTGCTGGCTGCGGGCGGTGTTGCTGAGCGTGGGCCGCGTGCGTGTCGCAGAGCGCGCGTTTGAAACAAAAGACGGTCGCATTGCCGGCCAGCAGCCTGCAAGGTTGTATGAAATCTCTTTGCAGGCCGCTAGAGTGACCGCGCGCAGGCAGGCGAGTCACATGCAGCGCCTGCAGCGCGATACTTCTCAGCCTATTATTTGTAACAAAACGTCAATATTTCATGTCATGTTTGAGAAAAAACATATTATGCTACAGGTACTCTGAAAAGAAAAATCTACCTCCTTACCGATTCTCACCTAAACATATTCCGATAATTTTAACAACAATGTAGGTACGCACTAAGTATTACCAATAATTAAGTTAAAACTAAATCTAGTAATGATGCAAAAAACAAAGAAAACGTACAATGGGCAAATGCATTGTTTACATTTGCTGGGAAAGATGATTGAACATGATATTACCGTGAGATTCACTCATATTTCATGAAATCATGAAACAATGAAACAAATCCGGAAAATTCACGTATCAAGCTAAATTATCCGGATCCGTCTCACTGAACATGATTGGACATTATTTTAAAAACTTGATTTCTGAACTGGTTCATGGACGTGTTGATGATATCGACAGAAACGAGGGACTTATTGTATGCAGTACATAGACTACGCAGAGGCGCGCGTGTTCGCCGCGACTTGTTTGTAATCAAAGTATTAAAACCCATTAGAACCTATCTGTAGTTAGATGCGAGGTGTTCACAAAAATATTGCTAACTACAATTTAATTTGATTTAAGTACATTGCTGCTTGTCGGGGTGATTTTTAGAGTTGACAAAACACGCTGGCCAGACTTCAATAATACCCAAATAAAATAATAATAACGTCACATAACTAGTATTTCTAAAACTCATTTTTATATACTTAGGTACAAGACAAGTGATATTCACTTAGCCCAAGCCAGTTTTGAAATGTAGCGAGTAAGGTATTGTTGGATTGAATCAGTTACTGAGAAATGACTTCAAATATAAACTTCCGAAGAGGGTGTAACAGTAAAAGTTTGTAAGGAAAATGTAGATGATAAAACATTAACGATAATATGAACACAATGTTGACTGGTATGAAATGCCGTAATTCTTTATAAGTAATGTTTTTTTGTGACTTCGTGCACCAGTTAAGGTCGTTGAGGTGATGTTAAATTTACACAGGTGAAAACGCTTCGCTCATTTAAAATTGTAACACTTCAGTCTAATTCAAAATAAACAAGAAGAAAAGTACCTAAAAAAAACAGGCCAAGAGCGTGTAGGACACACCCGAAATAGGGTTCCGTAGCCATTACGAAAAAATTAAGTAATATTTTTCTAAGGATTTCGTATTTTATACGGAATCTTCCAAGTTTAGGTAGGTATATTTTATACCTTAGGCTGCTTAGCAAACTTATCCGTTATTGTTTTCCCTAAAAGTTTGATATACTTACTACCATCCTGAATTTTTTCAAATTTTTCCACCCACCGATTTAGATTTTAGAGGGAGGAGACGCTCGATTTTAATGAAAATTTGCATTTTAAAGTTGAATATTTCGCAAACAAATATCGAAAAATCGTCTTAGCAAACCCTTAATGATTTTAAAAGACCTATCCAACGATATCCCACACTAAAGGATTGGATGAGAAAAAAAATTGCCATTTTGGCTCCAGAACCCTCTAAAAAGGAGAGGAGTTATGAACGTCATCTTTTTTTTGAATGGGAAAAAGATATTTTGTTCTGTAACCTATCATATGTGGTATTTAATGGAAGGGCTTACCAAGCCAATTCTAAAAAAAATATATCATATCATTATATTTCAGTCACTTGTTTTAAATTAAAATAAAAATCTTTTTCAAAACATACCAAGTTTGGGCTGCTCCAGATATGATACGATTGAATGGTTATTTGTAAAATATAACTAAAATGATATGTAATAGCCTCATATCCAACCCCAAGAAAGCAATTGAAAAAATATTCACATTTAGTATTTTTTTATTATTTTTTAATAATTTGCCGCTCCCTGCCTGCTTCCCTTTCTTGCTCACTCGGCGGGCGGCCGGCGGCGGCGCACTCAGTCACTCACGCGCTAAATGTAAATAAGTATTTTCAAAATTGCTTTCTTGGGGTTGGATATGAGGCTATTACATATCATTTTAGATACATTTATTTTTTCTGCTTCTATAGGTATAGGTATCCATTAGTCTTTTAAAGTAATGTCACGTTTTTCAAATTCCTAACGTTATATTGCCCGGTTAGTAATATGTAATAATAACCTGTGGTAATATTACTGATTGGTGTATAATCTAAGATCTTTATTGTAATTAGCCATAATTGTACCGTTGTTTGTACCCAAATAAACATTAATTACAATATTAAAACATTTATTAATAAAATCAAATTAAATAATAACTGTCAGATTACCTTGTCCGACATAAGTTTCGAGTAAAATAAAATAAATAATAAAAAATCAATTAATCCAGATTGATATTTTATATTAAATCCTAGTAGTGTTCGAAAGTATATATACACATCTTGAAGCGTTTCAGCACGTCGCTTTGTTTTTTCAAATAAAATTAAATAATAACTGTCAGTTTACCTTGTCCGACATAAGTTTCGAGTCAAATAAATAATAAAATATCAATCTATTGAGATTGATATTTTATATTAAATCCGAGTAGTGTTCGAAAGTATCTTGAAGCGTTTCAGCACGTCGCTTTGTTTTTTAAAAGAGGACGGTCGTCTTATTCTTTGTCGGACACTTAGAAGTTGAAACTTGGACTCTGAGTTAACTAGTGGGACATTACTGCATTGTAAATGTAAGAAAATAGTGCTTTGGAAATATCTGAAAGCGTCTAAGGATGCGCTTCTGTTAGTTGAAATCCAGGGGTCGCCTCTCCACCCTTGTAACAATATGAAGCGTATTTCTGTGATTTGGTAATTTCTCCAAGTCTTCACTACCCCGCGTTTTCCGCAAGCGCATCCTAAGGCGGGATTACGAGATCAAGATTACCTATTAAATCCGAGTTAACTGTAAACCCAGGATTAGGTAGGTAATGTCAAAAATATTGTGCATAACCTCCGGTTTACCGACTTAATTTTTTTAGCCTTAGATAAATAAGGCAAAACTCCGTGAAATCGTATAAAGAAAACTATTAAAACATCACAACACATGATCGATCTGTTAAGAAGATGAGCTTGAAATAAACATAACAAATGGATTATGCAGCAAAATCCCGAATCGTTTTCAATGAAAATATCCGACATTGTTTTCTAAAAAGATGTTATTAGGATCTTCAAACTATAAATTTTACTGATATTATCGTTTTACAAACCTAACGAGGTACTGGATCATTTTATCGTTATGCTCATTATTTATTACGCCGTTACGCAATTGATAATGATATTTTTTCCTTTGAACGGAAAGTTTATTCTCCGGGAGACTATAAATAAAGATACCTGAAGCAGTAAGAAAACACAGTAGAATGTGATTGATATATATTTCTGGGCTTGGGCTACGTTTCTTATTCGTAAAATACTCTTGATATTCTTTTTCTCGTAAGTATTATGAATGAATGTTCGAAGGAACTAAGTTACTTCTTAAATATTATTTTGACTTATTTATTGTTTTAATTTCTTGTTCTAGTAATCTACACTTTTGAGTGTTGGGTCTTTGCTTGTAATATTTTTTTATCTCGATGGATGGAAAATGCTTTTGCAAGCTCCAATGTAAAAGAGTTCATCTAGTCATACATTGTGAAGCATGTGTATATATAAAATACTAGGGACCCGTCCCGTCTTCGCACGGGCAAAATAAAAAACCGGTCAAGTGTGAGTTGGACTCCCGCACGAAGGCTTCCGTAAATACCTATACAACATTAGATATTAGCAAAAATCGACAAAAAAAAACCACGTTAGGCGTTGGGAGCCCGCAAGTTTATTCTATTTTAATTTAATTATTTATTTTTAAAGTGGATTAAAATAAAAATTAATATTCTGTGGATATTAAAAGCAGATTTAAAAGAGAAAATCGTGTTAGTTTTTGGATTCAAGAACTCCTGAAGAATGTGAAGAATTGATAGCTATTATGCCGCTGAGAATTCAGGCAGTTATTGGCAGTAAAGGAGATTCAACCAAGTGGTAGACGAACTATTTTGCGGGACTTACTACGCTAGCCGAACTTTTATGCGCGGATATCGGTGGAACAATTATATTTATAATAATAAAATTCGTTTTTTTATTATTTAACACTGTACTGGAAAAAATGATTATAAATTATAGTGTACGAGTACCTACTGTGTTTTATTAGACTCTTAAACTAGTATTACTAACCTATATTTAAATTTTAAACAAACGTTATTTTCAGTTTTACTAGTAGAAAAACTCTTTTGCGTTGGGGCTCGTAAATATTAACGATATCTATCGTTGTCTACTTTGGCATATCTCAATATTACCATTTAACATGTACCTAAATGGATATCATCCTAAAGCAATTAGGTTTATGGGTCGAGTATCCAAAATAAATGGTTTCTTGGTCACCGGAGCAGACAGACTGAAAAGGAGATGGCGAGATGACTTGCAAGCCTTACTAAGAATGGCAGCTACAATCGTTAGGGAAAAGTGCCAAAGAAAAAATCCTTTAGTTTACCTACTGATGATGGTATGAAGAAAAGTATTTTACTTAAACAACCTTGAACCAAGATTTAAAATATAGGAAGACTTTGTAGTTAAGAATCTTCATAGAAGCGGAAATAATAACGGTTTACAGCTTCAAGACGATATTTTGATTTTTAAATTCTCCTCTGGTTTCGGCCTCAGGCGACCCAAGCTGGCACTTACCTCTCGCAAAGATTAGGAATAACAGTTCAGAGAGGTAATGCTGCCAGTGTCTTGGGGTCAATGCCTGAGGCAGAAAATTTGGACGACATTTTTACTTTGTGATATTGATGATGATGACGTGATCCTGTCATCCCTCACTAGGGGCATAAGGCTCGTAGAAGAGTTTTCCATTTGGCTCGATCTTGCGCGGCTTCTTCCAGCTCTTCCCAGCCGAGACCAATTGAGCCAGCCTCCTTCTCAACGGATCGCCTCCACGTCGTCCGAGGACGTCCTGGCCGTCTTCTGCCAGTATATTGCCAACGGAGACCCTGCATGGGCAGGTGATCATTCGACCCTCGAAGCGTGTGTCCAATCCATCGCCATTTCCTTGTCAGAACTTCTTGGCTTACTGGCCGTTAGGTCATTTGCCACAGTCTTGCGTTTGAGATAGTTCGAGGCCAAAAAATTCCAAGGATACGACTCAGGCATTTGTTAACAAACACCTGCAAACGATCGGTGATGTCCTTCCTTACGAATAGGAATAATAGGACTGACTTGACGTTGGATATTACTTTAGTTTATATATAGTTTTACTTATAAATAAATAAATAATCCTTTTGTAAGTCAACACAAAAGTTAAGTTTGCATTTCAAGCTTCTTTTAAACTATCGTTGTACTTATTATCTTTTAGTGTTTTCATACAAATTCAACTTCAGCCATTATCTGCCGATAATTAAATAGTGAGAAAACCGGCCAAGAGCGTGTCGTATAGGATAGGGTACGCCACGACACGTACATTACGAAAAAAACAAATAATATTTTTCTAAGGATTTCGTATTGTGTAGTTGACTACGGAACCCTAAAAACAACCTTAATTGTATTTTGACTGATTTATTGTCGCTTGTAGTTCACAATGATCAGATAACATTTAAAGTGTCCCCTAATTTCGGTTTTATGAAAATCAAACTGCAATCAAACAGCTGATCAAACAGCTGTCAAATCAAACTTAAGTAAGTATATACAATTTCCTCACAAAATACCTACTGTGTTTAGTACAGTATGTAACACAGGTAAGGGTAATTCGAAACGAGTTGAGGAAAGGAGATAAACACGTCATGAGTGAGGTCGAAGCTCCTCGTCACGTTAAGCCATGAGGGCTGCTTTCTTACGTGAAAGTCTGGTATTGTTTTAAAAATGGGATGTTTACACATCAAATTTATTTATTAACCGTTGAATAACCATACGTACGTACTATATACACAGTAAATTCTGAAAACTCAGATCAAAGCGTATGTTTATAAAAATAAAAATAGGCGAAACTAGACTTATTTGTGGGCATCGTGTATCGCGGATCATAGACTAAAAAGTGTAATTGAGTGTGTAATGGTTTGCATAAAAACAATGGAACTAATTCTCACTTTGTATGTACAGAATCTCATAAATTTGTCGAAAATTAATAAACGGTTTACATAACTTCTAATTGCATAATAAACGAACAGTCTAATAATCATCTTACTAACATTATAAATGCAAAAGTTTGTAGGTCTGTTTGTTCGTTTGTTGGTTTGTTTGTTTGTTACTTCATCACGTCAAAACCACGGAACAGATTTAGATGAAATTGGGTATACAGATAGTTTGAATTCCGGAAAAGTACATATGATAGTTTTTATCCCGAAATATTGGATAGTTCCCGCGGGATAGCGATAAACGCATTTTGCGCGGACGGAGTCGCGGGTAACGGCTAGTATTAAATATTACGAAACGAATAATGTACAAGTTACATAACAACGAATAGTACAGGAATGAGGTAAAATTGACGGAGCTCTGCTTCGCGGAGCTCCTATTTAAGGCGCATTGATGAAATACTTAACTAACTTAACTTTTTTTAATTCTTATTTCTTACTCAGAACCTACTAGTGTATAATGTTAAAATGCCCCCGGTCATTATATCAAATATTAGTATACAAAATGGCATTATTCCATGTTTTTTTGTTAAATTCAAATTAAATTCAATTCAAATTAAACGATACGCCTACAAAAAGTTATGCACTTTATTGTTACGTTAAATGTATTATTATGATGTAGGTACAGTCAAGTGCAAAAATAAGTATCTATTCGAACCACTTAAAAATATGTTACTACGGCCATATTGCGTAGGAATAAAAGTCTGTGGTACTTATCTTTGAAACTATGAATAAGTTCATATTTTTACACTTGACTGTACTTTGTCAATAAGAGCATTGTAGAACAAAAACTATTAATACGAATCGAACGAAACATGTTCTTTGTATATCTCATTGGAGCAATTCGGAATAATACTTTAACGAGCATAAAGCTATCAAAATCGATTATATTGTCGTTAGGCTAAAGTTTGTTCACGAACTTGGAATAATAATTAACTACTTGAAGTCAACAGTCTTTGATAATTCATTTCCGAAACCTGTCGTTCAAAACTTTAGGCCAATTAGGTTTAACGATAACTAACATCAAAAGCGTATCTTATTTTTAACCGACTTCATGATTAATAATTTCACATAAGTAAGAGATTTTAAAATTAACACATCGTAGATTTTAATAAATACCTAAAGCTATGGATAGCATTCTATAGGAAGCAAGCATTTATAAAGAAACATACATTTTGTATTTGACGTTGGAGTTCTTCGCTAGTAGACTTTTTTATACTAGAATAAACTTATAACAAACGTTATAAACTTACCGGTTGAAATATCATTTAGCACTTATGTTATCATTCCCATAACTTCAATCAAGAACAGCACTAAAAGCTGCCAATTATTCAATATTGGGAGCGGATCGGGAACAGAGAGCGGCGTTCAAACACTGCACGTAACAGAGGGAGCGACGCCGGGCGTTTCGGCAAGTTCGGGAGAGACGGGAGCGGCGGGAGCGACCGGCACTTCCAGCCTCCCGAAGCACACTGGAGCAGGGATCTCGACGGAGTCTGCGTAATAGAACATCCCTACATATTGCTATATGAGAATAAACGCTAATAAATTACGTACATCGTACACGCGTAACGCGAACAGTACTGTGTTCTTGATTAGTTTGATGTTGCCGCTAGGAACTCAGACACGCGGAGATTGTGCATGCGATTTCTTCGAAATTGCCTTTCTTGATCATTTATTTAACAAAGACACTCAGATGAAACATGTTACGAATTAATCAGGAACAACATACTTTTCTTAGAAACCTAATTAAGTATTTTATTTTTGAAAAGTTTCAGAAAACACTTACTTGGAGTATAAAACTGGTGTTATAAATGGTAAATAATGTAATCCAAACGAGGGATTAATCGATGTTCATGCCAATATCGATTCTTCCTGTTCGCAATTCTGCACAATCTGAATTGCACACAACACAACAGCACTTAATCACATTCTTTATTTTGTCTTCGTTTTCAGTCGTTATATTCACACAATCGTGATTTTTAGGGTTTCGTACCTCAAAAGGAAAAAACGAAACCCTTATAGGATCACTCGTGTGTCTGTCTGTCCGTCTGTCACAGCCGATTTGCTCCGAAAGTACTGGACCGATTGACTTGAAAGTTTGTACATATACTAAGTAAAGTCAATGACCCAATGACGGACGTGAAACAGAAATAAATGAATTTTTCACCTCACTAGCTCGGAAAGCCCTTTTTTATTCTTTAAAAACAGATAGCAAAACTGCATTTTATCCACATGAGTGCAAAGAATATTTAAAATACAAACTAGTAACTAATATACTTTTTAAAACATAATAACATGTAAAGGCCAGTCAGACAGGACAATTTTCACCCATCTGTTTTTTAACGATTTCTAATGTATTTTTTGATTTATTTAAAAAAAAATATAATGTTTTTGAACGTTTTTTTCTGCTTTTTAATGTTTTTTTCTTTTTTTTAGTTGTTTTTTGTATGTATTTTCCCTGCTTCAGGTCGTTGTTTCTGGTGAACGAGATCTATTTACCTAAATATATGTAATTGGATTGGAATATGGATTACTAAGTATGTAGCAAAATTACTCAAAAAAAAAAAACTTCTGGTACACCTAGACACCGGCTGGATGCGATTAAAATTCAAACGTGTCTACTTTTGTTTTTAAGGATTTTCTTTCTGTTGCCAAAGACTTACATGGAGACGGAGCCATAATAATGATCTCAGTATGTAGCAATTCGGCCAACTCTAATAATCTCAAGTATATACCTACAAAAACTAGAAGAACATTCGACATTTCAAAATGCAAATGCATGTCAGTGACCATAGAGTTGCAACATAGAGTTTCTAACAACCTGTGTGATAAAAAATATTCCACAACATACTAAAGTAACGTATTCGAATTTTTTCCATTAAGAACGGGCTCTAAGAGGATAACTCAGCTTGAAATTTTGTGTTTTATGTTAGCACTAATTGTTAATATGCCAGATAAACTATTTGGAACGTTTATCCAACCCATGACACCCTATTAATTTTCCCTAAAAACGTATTATTAGCGAATTATGCAATTGTCAAAATGTAAAAAATTTTGACGTGTTTGTGTGTTGTTTTGTGCGTGATTTTGTATTTATGCTTAATTTTTTTAAATGTTTATTATAAAAAAGCCCCCTTGTTTGTCACATATTTAATAAGGAATAAAAGGATACAAAAATGAATACTGAAAACTGAATAGCAAATTTGTTAGTTAACTTTTAGTTAACAGTTAGCAGGTTTTTAGTTAACTCAACCTACCTTACTCCAATTTACTACAAGTAAGTACTTCAATACTTAGTATTTCACGGGTTGAATTTCAATTACTTTAACACAGTTGTTAAGCAATTTATGCTCATCATAATGCATATGATGAAATGGAACGTGTGGTCAAGCAACAAGACTCTTCAGTACCTAATGATCGTCTCTGCATCGGGAAAAACAATCTTTCGTAAAAGGTAAACAGCAGTTGATATTATACTGTTATTGTATCTTACATTATTTACAATAAAAAGTGTGAAAAAAAAATTAACAAAAAATGGAACCGACTAGAAAAAAACCATGAAAATATTTTTTTACCAGTCTGAAGTCGGTGCCTCAGCACGAGCCAGCAGGAGTGATTTAAGCCCAATATATAGTTATAGGTTATGTAGGTGAGGTAGACGCCTATAGGTTCAAGTTGTTTGCGCTGGGCGTTGATGAGTCAGCTAGTTAGCCAGTGAGGACTTTATTTTTTTAGTTAATGGTGTAAACCTCAAGCTCTTTTATTCATAGTCGTGTGTTAAGCTTATGTTACATAACTCAACAATTATTTATCTGATAAACATTAAAATTTCCAAGTTACACGCAACTCGCTTTGCCGGCGCAACCGGGTTTTTATGTGGTGGTATTCATTGGCCACAACTTCTTCAATTCGTTAGCAAAACAATATGAGACCCTTTCTGGTGTGATTAATTCGTAAGATATACAACTAAATTGGTAAACATGTTGTTTACGAGCGTACAGTTCATTGTTAAATCGCTTGCACGGATACTCATAACAGCGGGTACCAAATCATCGAGATAAATGAGAACCATTGAAAATTCCCATTCCGTTAATTTAAAACTGTGGATAAAGGTTTACGAACGGGTGTGGCCTTTTGAATAAACACTTGGGCTCATGTTTTTGTTTCATCTCTTCTATTTTCATAATGCAAAACGGGTTATTTGCGTAGCTCTTTCAAGCCTCCGGGCTTCGGCGCTACTGCAAACTAGAACTTTCCTTCTGAGCCTTGCTGACCCTTTCGTACAGTGTCTGAATTATATGTTCGGTTAAAAAATATTTACGTGTAACTAAATGTGTTAGGTACCTTTATAATTAGGCATTTAGTGCCTTCACAAGCGAAGCCCGTGTTTGCAATAAATGACTACCATTGCCCTGAATATACAGCATGTAATGGATTTGGCGTGTCGAAGTAACGATCGCCTAAACACACTCATTACATCAAGGTGCACTTGCACATATTTGCTGTGCTCCATTCCATGGGTTTACAAGGGCCGTTATCATTAGCACTAAGTGCCTATTGTGTGTATATGGTTAGGCCATCACTCATTAGAGAGATACAGCGTGTATATACAATTGATTATGTGGATGTAGGGCTGCCATCCGTCCGGGTTTCCCCGGATTTGTCCTAGTTTAGAGGGCGTCCGGGGAGCGTCCGGGCGGGATTTCATTTGTAGTCCGGGTTTAACAATATTTTGAATTTTTAGACCAATATAATTAGAATTTTTCGTAGAATTAATTTCCAGCAAGCTCTTAATCGTTTTTTAAGGATTTTATTTGATTGGCCTATATTTTATTATACCTACTGACCAAGTTTAATAAAAACCTAAACCTGTTGACATGTCCGGGTTTTGGGCTCCAAAATCCGGGGTTTTCACGCGTCTTGTCCTGTTAGCCAAATTTTAGAGATGGCAGCCCTATGTGGATGTAATAACAATGGTTTTTGTGGCGGTTATAAATCTATACAGTCAGCATCAAATATATGGGAACGGCCAAGGTGCGCATCACGACTTCTAATATTAATCTCAACACGCTCTAATGCCTACTTATACTTATTCGGTGTGTACTGAAGCATCGCATGTTAGCGTATTTTTTTAAATTCTGATATAATAAAAAAAAAACTTGTAGAGTCCAGAACAATAGAGAGAGATCAATGAAATTGCCGGCAAATTATTGTAAATGTCAGATAATGTTATGTTGTTTTATTATTTGAGTGTTAGTCTAAGTTTTTCTACATGTTGGATTTTTTATTCAATCTTAATGATCACCAAGAATACAGCAACAATAACAATAATGCTTCAGATTAGTGTTTAAATATAGACAACTTGAATACATTTTGCTAATAATCTTCGTTACAAGAAATACTGAAATAGATAACCATTCTGTATTTGCACCAAATCTTCAAATAAAAGATGTATTGATTTGTGGTGCTCAATAGAATACTAGTATTGTATTTTATTGAAAATTTATACTGTCAGTAAATTATTTTAGAATACGTACATACAGTGTTTGTTGCGTAGACCTTCACATAAATCTACGTCGAAACCAATTTAAGCGTGCAGTTTGATTCGGTTATCGGAGTTGCGCCAGCAGTAGACACTAACGCAAATACGAACTGCACCAACTAAAGCAGAATGTTACATGACACCCACCGGCCCAAACAGAATTAATGGTTTTACAGATTTAAAACTAGGTTTAACTTTGCAAATGTGCCGCATGGACGGCCAGCTTAAAAGTAGATATAAACATAGCTATTTATTATTTAACTATGAGTAAAATTTAAAGTCCAGCAGTGGTGTAGCGGTATAGCACATGGCACGGAATGCCGAGGACCTGGGTGCGATTCCCAGTGCTGGTTTTTCTGGTTTTTCTGTGCATCTATAATTCAGTTTGTATTTTCAATTTAGGTTTTACGGGATGACCGTAAAAGTAAAAATTTGGAATTAAAAAAAAATACAATAAGATTCCAAATAAAACAATCTTAAAATTTAAAGGCCGAAAAAGAAAAAGTGTTCAAATCTTCAGATTAAATAAAAAAATATTTACCATCTCTTACCAAGACCCGTCGTAAAGACTGTACACTATAAAATCGGAGCATGCGTGATACGGTGTTTCTTTGTAATGAATGCTAATTTGCAAGCAGCACTTTTTAATGGTTATGAAACTACATAATAAAAATATATCATAACAAAAGGTTAGGGCATCTGTGAGTTTTATACAGGTTTTATTAGACAGTGCCGAAATTATTTTGTACAACGTCTTCTGACAGTCTATACTAGGTTTCTATGTAAATATAAGTATAGTTTTTTTAATTGGACAGTCCACTTTATAGCTTATTACGGTTTTATTCACAACAGCTAACATTTTTCGAATTGACTTCAGATTGAGGTAGTTCGTGTTTTAACTTTGGTGAATTTGCCTTTTTGACAGAAAAAATGCCTTCTATATTTAGAAACTACTTTTGGTACTTGGTTGAGAAATTTTCTCGACTCCCCGAAGTAGAAAACAATCATAATTATTATGATTTGTTTGGAAAGATGATATCCTAATGAGCGTAAAGCAGATTGTGAAAATATAAATACGATTTTATTGTGGTGTTTAATTTTTAATTTGACATTATAGGGTTTCTTTTGATTATTTTTGTTTAATTGTAATTTGATTTGTAATTCTATTTAATTTAACATTTTTGCTTTAATTAGTTTATTAGGTAATGTGTAAGTTATAAAATTGTAAATTTTCCAATTCATAAATGAATAATATATTGTGGCATTGAATTTGGAAACGAGTGAAGATTATCAAAAAATGCTGTATGCTGTAATTTTCACTTCTCATGCTCATAAAATGTTACTTTAGTCTCTGCATATCGGGACTAGAGCTCCTTTTTTCTCTAGGTATTAAAGTATTTAAAAAAATATATGTTGAAAACCCCTAAAAAGCCAGCACGGTGTTTGTGAATGGAGGATTTTTAGAGCCTGGAAATAACCTCAAAATGACAACTGTGCAAAAATATATTTAAAAAAACTCGATTTAATTTCGTGAAACACAATTTCGAATCTATTCAATTATATTAAGGATTAATTCATTTTCTTATACATAGTCCAATTAGTTTTTAAATAGTTTTCAATTTTTGAAACGGTTGGCTAAATATGCCAAGCATTTAAAGCGTCACTTCATAAACAATAAAGAAAAGAAAAAAAAGAAAAAACCGCGCAACCAATTTTTTTTGCTATTTGAATTTTTAATCCTCCAAACTTGGCAGTGTAATGTTATAAGATACATAATTTTAGATTATCTTTTTGTATTTTTTTTTTATGTTAATTTTGTTAGCTTTAAGTACAACAATCCAACGAGGCCTTTAATTCAGTACACTTGACTCACTTTAGGGTAACAGATGGCCTGTCCATTAGTCGAGAGCGTACGTTTTTTAAAAAAAGTAATATTGTGATTAAGGAACAGAACATTTTTTTTTTTTCTCGCATTCAAAGTGAAAAGTAGAGTGTTTAACGCAAGAACTAAACAACCACAATGCCACTCGAACTATTGCCACCCTCGCTCTGCTCGGGTGGCTAAACATCTCGTATCATTATTGCCTTTTTTGTCGAACAATCTACTATTAGGCACGAGTGAAATACATAAAACTAAAACTGACAGACGTTCTAACATTTTATTATGATTGTATTTTTATTATTTTGGTTTCATAACCACTGACTAATCCAAAAAAGTGCTGCTTGAAAATCAGCATTAATTACAAAGATACACCAGATCAGGCATGCCTTTTCTTTGCTTTTTTTTAGTTTATTGACATGGAACTCCGCAAAGTAACGCCTTTTGATTTAAGTAAACTTACACCATGAAAAATAAAAAACATTCATTTAAGATGGACGGCGCGAATATCAAAACATGAAATTTCTGTATTGTATACGTATACTCGTACCTATCTCGATATCGGTACAACTTATGTCCTCTATAAGTTGACTTATCCCAAGGGAAATAAGGAAAAGCAGGAAATACGCCTGAGAAACTCATGCAAAATATCTCCTCAAGTTTTTTCCTCACTACTCCGTATGCTCTCACGTAGATTTAACTGTAAGAATTTTATTGTATTGTCCATTTTCAAAAGCTAAAGCATGAATTCTTTATTGGTGTTGTCTTTGTCTGTTACGAATAATTGAAAAATTTTACGTATGTTTTTTTTTTTATATACTAAGCACGAAAAAATGTTGCTAGTCTTTAAGTGACATTTTAAAGGACATAAATACACTGATCAGATACCAGATATAAGGGGTAATTGTTTGACCAAGACAAAATTTCCGAATGTCAAAATAACAAAGTAATTACTGATAAAGGGCTTTAAGCCAGCCACACACGCTAGTGGTAGGTGGTTATGCTTGTACAGTACATTTGTGCAGTCATAACCCAAAAAATATCAATATATCAATTAGCATATTTCAAATTTTGCTTTCGCAGGCAAGGAGTCACATCATACATTATACGTTCAGTTTATGCCTGCACAAATTAACTGTGGCAGGGTATAAGCATAGTAAAAAGGAGAATTGTAAATTCGCCGGGAGTGGTGATCGCGACTGTGTACATACTACTCATGTTTACCTACACATACGAGTTCTTACTAATTTATAATTATACCTAATACAAAAAAAATACGTAAGTACGAGTACGCGAACGTAAAAGGTGATCATCGTTCCGTAGGTACCTAAAAAGGGAAAAATCCTTGAAGAACCCTCGTACAGGGATACAATAATTGTAAGTCGGTGGCCTAAAGATGGACTCATATCGCCATAATAAATTCGGCCATTTTCGGGAGGTACCTAAATTAGAACATAAAAATATATTTTTGCAAACTTCATCTATAATATATGTGATACTTACATGAAATGAAGGAGCTTTTCGGGAGAATCTCAAATGTACATATTTTTTTTTAGTTTTAAGATAAATCATTTGCACTTATTTATTTAAGAAAATAGGCGAAAGCTTACAGATTACAGAAAAATAAATAAAAATGTAAAATTTAAAAAAAAACTTAAAATTATTTTCTTTACAGAACCCTCTCCACCCGGATTTGTCTCGTATTTGGTCGGTTTTTAAGCAACCTCGTTACTCAATTTCCGATAGTCTAATGTCAATAATGGTTGCCATCTAAAGGGAAGTTAATAAACTGTTACACGGAAAATAAACGTCAGTCGATGCGGGCAATTCCTTGCTACTTGCTACAAATGATGAGTAATAGAGTGCGGCGCGCCCGGATTTTGTGTTTAGACGAGTAGTTTTTATCAACGTCGATTACTGTTCCCCCGTTGCCGCTGCAGCGTTAACTCAACGGTTTTATAATTTTGAACAAACATTCGAATGAACCGCGGCGAGTGCTATTATAGGACCCTTGATCGGCATGCGCTCGAGCGACATTTACAATATTGCTTTCAGTACCTACAGCTCTACTTTGACTATTATTACTCTTCAATGCGTGAGATTGCAGCGTCTGGTAAATTTCTTAGGTTTATTCTCATCTTATCTCTAGGGGTCCTTTTGGATACATTTTTGACACAGGTACAGGGGACCTATGTCTACCACGCACTTATTCTTTTTTAACATTTTTTAAGGATACCTATTACACATTATGACCTCCGGCCGTAGTCGCATGTTGTTATTATTATTTTAAATAGCCTTTTTTAAATAAAATTGGGACGGCCAAAGTTCCAAATCAGTACAATAATTACATTAAAATAATAATAAAGTTAGTAAAATAATCAGATAGTAATCAAATTGCATTTGATCAATAATAAATGTAAGCTAGTAAAAATTTAAATTTATATCTGTTACCACTTCACCCATGAATTCAATGATCTGGCCGAGGAGGGAGAGGGGTAATAGTGACTTGAAGTCGTGTCTATGTTGTGGTAACGGAATAACCGCGTAGCCAAAGGATTTCATTCTATAATGTAATTTTTAAAAACTTCATGACTACAATTTGCATGTAAAAAAGAGAGGACATAATATAAGAATTGCGAAACTAAAGTGGCAAAGTGGCAAGTGGGCGCGGGCACATTGCTCGCAGGACGGATGGCCGATGGGGCCAGAAGGTTCTCGAATGGCGTCCGCGGACCGGGAGACGAGCTGTCGGTAGGCCTCCAACAAGATGGAGCGACGACTTGGTTAAGATCGCGGAATCGCGGTGGATGCGGAAAGCACAAGACCGGTCTGAGTGGAGAGCCTTGGGGGGAGGCCTATATCCAGCAGTGGACGTCTTTCGGCTGACATGATGATGTTTAGAAAGATGTTTGATCTATACACATCATTGACCCTCTTTTATGTGTCCAAAAAACAGAAATTAAGACATAAAGATAAAATGTTTTGTTACAACAATTTTTTTATGTGTGAAAATGTCATTATTGCATGATAGTAACATCTATATCGATTTTATTAAATATTTTTGTGTGTTCGGCTGCCACTAAGCAAAAAGTTCGGTATGTCGGGTTTGTTTACTTCATGTTTAGTTGTACTTTTACTGTAAAACGAAAAGATAAAGCTATCTTATTGGTTTCTTTGGATAAAAGTAAAATTATATAATTGTTCTATATATCACTAGTAATAAATTAAATATCGTTTTCAGATCAAAATGAGTATCATTTTGAAGACCGGTTTTGTGAGTGTCACTCAATGTAAAATTTGAACCACAAACGGTTTCATAAGAAAATTGTTGCTGGACATGTCCGAGGTTGTAGAGGAATTAAGAACAAAACAGGGACAGTGTTCATAATTCAAGCTCGCATCATAACACAAACATCTATTACTAAAATTAGGTAAGTAGTTAAAGTCTATACAAATTACTTTGTTAATGACAGATTCATATGAAGTATGACAGATGACAGATCCAGAACTATTTCTACTTTTGGCCACCATAAGCGCTGCGATAGATTCCATCACCCCCACCTAGTACTTCGCACCCCAATAACTAGGTACTGACATTTTATCATCACGTCGAGCTACAGCACTAATCGATTTTCGAAGTAACTAGAAAGTGACTTAATTTCCACGAAGAGGCTTATTAAGATCCAGATTACGAGTACTTTGACACTTATTTTAAAGGATATTAATTCAAATTCAAAAAAATTATAACTTAGCTCGGCGTGGGCCTTATAATACTTGCTTTGGAGAGACATCTTTGGCGACTCCAATTATGATGCTCGGATACTTTATTTATAGTAAATCCCCAGAAAATGAGCCATTTCTTGCTTAGAAATATCATCGTTGAGTCACACAGTTGATTATTTAGCAAATAATTCTGGTTTTCAATAGAAATTGAGTTTCTAATTAAGTGTTGAGTACAATCGAACAGGTCTATTTCAACCTATGCTAAGATTTTTTAGGTGGTGGATTATTTTATGGTTGATTAGGCAGTTGTCTCACCGCCGGCGAGGAAACGATTGGCTATATCGACTATTTTCTCGCTCAGAAACGAACAAAGATATAAGATCCTGTGTGGAGTTAAAAGAGACATATATATTAATAGATGATCGCTGGCGGTTCACACTGCCGGCGAGAACTCGCTCTTACATCTTTTGTCGCAGCGACACAGAGCTATAAAACTCGCTGAGCTATGAAACTAGCTCAGCGATACTCGCTCAGCGCTGTTAGCTTGGCGGCCGCCCGGCTCGAGCGAGTTGACTTGCGAGCAACGCCCGTCGTGCTCGAACACTTCGCTTTTCACTGCTCGCCCCGTCGTTTCTAGTTACTCGCTCTGCTCGCTTCTCGCTCATCTCGTCGCGGCGGTTGGGACAAGTGCCTTACTCATGTTTATTTAAATAATATAATATAATTATATTATAATTAATATAATTATAATTAATATAATATTAATAAATTATTAATTATATTGTATTATAATTTGTAAATTTTTTTTTCTCTTTCTCTTTCTTTTTATATTTTCTATGAGTCATGTTGCTTGAAATAAATGAATATTATTATATTATTATTTATTTTATTATTTATAACTATACTGTAAAATACTAAATCATAAAATAACCTACCTATATAATTAAATATAATATTATAAAGGGGTAAACTTTGCATTTGTATATTGCAGTCACCTGCATTAATAACGGGCACTATATTTTCTGTCACTTAAATTTAGATTTATCTTTAACTGCGATACCCTATAATATAACATCTATCCCTAAGAAATATAGAAGTCATCATATTAATCTAAACGGTCTCTAAGTATGAGTCATCAGATTAATGTAAACCTGTATCCTAAATTATAGTTTGATCACCAGAATAATAGATCGTCACTTAATAAATAGATCAGTTCCTTAATTCGATGCTTCTACCTATTCTATTAAGGGCAGGTCTGGTTAGGTACGACGACGTAGGATTGCGACCCTGAGTGCACGAGCCCAGCGACGCGAACCGAGCCACAGAATATATAATAGTACTGGCATACAGAATGGACACGCTCCGCCCGCACCGGGTTCGAGTTACCCCACCCCTCAAGCGCAGATAGGGAAAACCGTAGGAAAGCAGTCGGGCGCGCAACGCGATGTATGTCGGCCGCATCGTCGCACGGCACTAAGTCGGGAGCAATAATTACATATTACATACGATTTAACAATCGAATGTTCAGAGACAAATCCTTTAAAAGGAAAAAATTTTAGTGTAAGTAATCTTTAATTAATAAGGTCTCAAATGATTAAACCAATAAACTTTAATTTATAAAACATTTATTTCCTAAAAACCCGAAAATCAGTCATATTCTAATAATTTGTCGCTCGTACAAAGTCACATAATTTTCCGTGAAATCCGCGCGCCGGCAGGTCATTGCTCGGCTCGGTGGCGTGAGTCCGCGAGCAAGCGCCAACTTGTCAGTGGGCGCGCGAGAATTGAGGTCCTACCCTGCCCCTACTTCCTTTTCTTAATAATAATGCTTTCTAAAAGTATCGCGATTAATACGACATGAAATAACTAATATAGGTACCGAATAATTATTCAAGTTTGTAGTCATATATTAATTGTAATGTAAAATAATAATGCTTTACAATACATAGACAGACACATTTTAAGTAGGTTAAAAAAAATATATGATTAACGATTACATTTATTTACACATATTAAGCCATACCTACATACCCTATATAGTACTAGGGTTTTGCGATAGTCAGCCCTGTGTGTCTTACGCACACATTACGGTGTACAACGTCGGTTT
Source organism: Choristoneura fumiferana (assembly GCF_025370935.1). Taxonomy (NCBI): domain Eukaryota; kingdom Metazoa; phylum Arthropoda; class Insecta; order Lepidoptera; family Tortricidae; genus Choristoneura; species Choristoneura fumiferana. The sequence goes on along the minus strand of NC_133475.1, from coordinate 11,812,726 downwards.
GCCTATGTAGATTCCAGAATATTTTGTATGGCGTGTCCGCCCTNTAGATAATAATAGTTTGCTTCCGGGAAAACTCGGAAATACGGATGAACCGGATATGCCAATCAAACAATCAATTAACGTATATAAAACGAGTGGGCTTTACCTGCGACTTTCGCTTTATTTTCAAAACTGTTGCGACTACATTCAGCCTCTTTTTTCACCCCTTCAGGGTTGATTTTCAACAAACGAGAAACACCGTAGCTACATAGAATTAAATCTGCTGCTTAAGTGGTTTCGATTTTCTGCAGAATACTTCATCTCTTATTTCACCCCTTTAGGATTGAATTTATAATAAAAACGATTCCTTAGTGCTCGCCTATTTTATTTATAAATTGTGCTACGAAGTGGTAAGTGTTTTCCTATTTGTAGCTAGCTACAAAATGAGAACGATTTTCTTATCTTGTAGCCACATTTTTGGTATCTAGCTACCGGTGGATGGTAAAGCCAAAGCAAAGATCGCTTACATCTTTCACAAATCCTGTATGTCCTGCTGTCCTATTTTGTAAATATTGGGCAAGTCAATGAGAATAGGGTTCTATGAACGCTTCACTACTGCTTTCTACCAAATGGGAACGATCTTATCTTGTAGTCAGATTTGGTACGTAGCTACGAAATAGGATTTGGCTCTCCTATCTTGGAGCTAGGAACAAAATGGGAACGATCATATCCCGTAGCCAGATTTGGTAGCTAGCGCTAGCTACGTAATGGGAAAATTGTGCTTTCTAATTTCGAAGCTAGCTACCAAAATTGACATCGAAGTGGGAATACAGGAAATTTTCTTCATTAGTAAATCAATCAGCACTAATGAAGAAAATTACGTGTAGTTCCACCTCGAAGCCCCACTGATAACACATGTAGTTCCCACGTGCGTCTGCTTAGTATCGAGTCGAAGCAAGTTTACGCAATATTGTCGGACGTGTTTGTTTTAAAACGGTTACGATACTAGACTTCAAAAAGTAAATATTTACGTTTGTCCGTTTATCAGCTGGATTTATCAATCTAAAAGAATGACAGCGGGAAAAAAAGTTTTTATAACTGAACAATTTTGCGGACTTTTTACAAGGTCCTGTAATGGCATAAGAGATGTTCTATTGTGTCTTGTCTTAGACAAATTAAGTTCATTTGACCTGTTGAATGCCCCCTTAAAGTTAACAGAAGTGCTAACTATAATGCGAATATAATTTAAAAATGAAATTTTGTTTGTAGGTAGCTGGACACCTGGAATATCACAAAAGCTACTTTTTAACCAACGAAAAAAATCGGAGGTTCTCAAGTCGACGCGTAAATATATATTTTTTTATGTATGATCATGCATAACTTTTTACATGGTAGTCCGATTTTGATAATTCTTTTTTTATTGGTAAGCGTAGCGCCGAGGTCCCATTTAAATTTGAAATAAGAAATTCCTACCCTAAGGGTAGGAAAACAGGGGATGATTGATCAGTCACTGATTGTAATGCATGACCAGGCATAACTTTTTACAGAGTAGTCCGATTTTGATAATTCTTTATTATTGGATATGGTATACCTCGAAGTTGGTACTATATAAACTTGGAAAAAATTACCCCAACGGTGGGAAAAAAGTATAAAACAAAAATTTTATACCAAGAAAATTAAACCGCTGAAAAAACTGAACAGCAAAAATTGATATATTTATTTTATTAACCTTAAATGTCCTGATTTTCCCATGGAATCGGGATAATAATCTTTAAATCTCAACCCCTGGGTTTGGAGTAATAAAATTTGACACAGTTGTTTTGAATACAACGTCAATCAAAACCACGATTGTATTTGTTTCATTCCGATGAGAATAGCAAAATCACGGAAATTTCAACTGCCATCGGATTACGCGTGCGAAGCCGCGGGAGAAGTCTAGAACGATTCCTCTTTTCCCCGACTATGGCAAAGCAAAAGGAGGGTCAACTTATAATTTAGCGGTATGTAACGTGAACATTTATTTTCTGTAATTCTTTAAGAGGTCACTTCGTTCCATTCTCCATACAAACGTAGTCCCATTCTCATTTGAAAACTAGGCAACAGAAATAGATGAAATTTTGTAAGTATTGACTAGACGTAATTATCTATGCCTGTGGGTTTTCAGATTTTCATATAAATGTGTAATATCAGAATTACTGGAGCTCAAAAGTCGACAAAAAACATGTCAACTTTGCACGAGAATTACAGACTATTAAAGCATTTTTACAAAAATCGAAAAAACCTCAGGCATAGAAAATATAATGAATATCTTGATTGTAAAATATCATTGATTTTTGTGCTATACTTTTCGTATAATATGAGGACAACGAAACCCAAAATTCA
>NC_133475.1:11738134-11810265 GCF_025370935.1 Choristoneura fumiferana | reverse complement strand
TTATCTTTTTAGTGTTTCATACAAATTCAACTTCAGCCATTATCTGCCGATAATTAAATAGTGAGAAAACCGGCCAAGAGCGTGTCGTATAGGATAGGGTACGCCACGACACGTACATTACGAAAAAAACAAATAATATTTTTCTAAGGATTTCGTATTGTGTAGTTGACTACGGAACCCTAAAAACAACCTCAATTGTATTTTGACTGATTTATTGTCGCTTGTAGTTCACAATGATCAGATAACATTTAAAGTGTCCCCTAATTTCGGTTTTATGAAAATCAAACTGCAATCAAACAGCTGATCAAACAGCTGTCAAATCAAACTTAAGTAAGTATATACAATTTCCTCACAAAATACCTACTGTGTTTAGTACAGTATGTAACACAGGTAAGGGTAATTCGAAACGAGTTGAGGAAAGGAGATAAACACGTCATGAGTGAGGTCGAAGCTCCTCGTCACGTTAAGCCATGAGGGCTGCTTTCTTCATGAAATTCTGGTATTGTTTTAAAAATGGGATGTTTACACATCAAATTTATTTATTAACCGTTGAATAACCATACGTACGTACTATATACACAGTAAATTCTGAAAACTCAGATCAAAGCGTATGTTTATAAAAATAAAATAGGCGAAACTAGACTTATTTGTGGGCATCGTGTATCGAATAAAAGATTAAGTGCGTAACTTGAAACGCGGATCATAGACTAAAAAGTGTAATTGAGTGTGTAATGGTTTGCATAAAAACAATGGAACTAATTCTCACTTTGTATGTACAGAATCTCATAAATTTGTCGAAAATTAATAAACGGTTTACATAACTTCTAATTGCATAATAAACGAACAGTCTAATAATCATCTTACTAACATTATAAATGCAAAAGTTTGTAGGTCTGTTTGTTCGTTTGTTGGTTTGTTTGTTTGTTACTTCATCACGTCAAAACCACGGAACAGATTTAGATGAAATTGGGTATACAGATAGTTTGAATTCCGGAAAAGTACATATGATAGTTTTTATCCCGAAATATTGGATAGTTCCCGCGGGATAGCGATAAACGCATTTTGCGCGGACGGAGTCGCGGGTAACGGCTAGTATTAAATATTACGAAACGAATAATGTACAAGTTACATAACAACGAATAGTACAGGAATGAGGTAAAATTGACGGAGCTCTGCTTCGCGGAGCTCCTATTTAAGGCGCATTGATGAAATACTTAACTAACTTAACTTTTTTTAATTCTTATTTCTTACTCAGAACCTACTAGTGTATAATGTTAAAATGCCCCCGGTCATTATATCAAATATTAGTATACAAAATGGCATTATTCCATGTTTTTTTGTTAAATTCAAATTAAATTCAATTCAAATTAAACGATACGCCTACAAAAAGTTATGCACTTTATTGTTACGTTAAATGTATTATTATGATGTAGGTACAGTCAAGTGCAAAAATAAGTATCTATTCGAACCACTTAAAAATATGTTACTACGGCCATATTGCGTAGGAATAAAAGTCTGTGGTACTTATCTTTGAAACTATGAATAAGTTCATATTTTTACACTTGACTGTACTTTGTCAATAAGAGCATTGTAGAACAAAAACTATTAATACGAATCGAACGAAACATGTTCTTTGTATATCTCATTGGAGCAATTCGGAATAATACTTTAACGAGCATAAAGCTATCAAAATCGATTATATTGTCGTTAGGCTAAAGTTTGTTCACGAACTTGGAATAATAATTAACTACTTGAAGTCAACAGTCTTTGATAATTCATTTCCGAAACCTGTCGTTCAAAACTTTAGGCCAATTAGGTTTTACGATAACTAACATCAAAAGCGTATCTTATTTTTAACCGACTTCATGTTTAATAATTTCACATAAGTAAGGGATTTTAAAATTAAAACATCGTAGATTTTAATAAATATTTAAAGCTATAGATAGCATTCTATAGGAAGCAAGCATTTATAAAGAAACATACATTTTGTATTTCACGTTCGAATTCTTCGCTAGTAGACTTTTTTATACTAGAATAAACTTATAACAAACGTTATAAACTTACCGGTTGAAATATCATTTAGCACTTATGTTATCATTCCCATAACTTCAATCAAGAACAGCACTAAAAGCTGCCAATTATTCAATATTGGGAGCGGATCGGGAACAGAGAGCGGCGTTCAAACACTGCACGTAACAGAGGGAGCGACGCCGGGCGTTTCGGCAAGTTCGGGAGAGACGGGAGCGGCGGGAGCGACCGGCACTTCCAGCCTCCCGAAGCACACTGGAGCAGGGATCTCGACGGAGTCTGCGTAATAGAACATCCCTATATATTGCCATATGAGAATAAACGCTAATAAATTACGAACATCGTACACGCGTAACGCGAACAGTACTGTGTTCTTGATTAGTTTGAAGTTGCCGCTAGGAACTCAGACACGCGGACCAAGATTGTGCATGCGATTTCTTCGAAATTGCCTTTCTTGATCATTTATTTAACAAAGACACTCAGATGAAACATGGTACAAATTAATCAGGAACAACATACTTTTCTTAGAAACCTAAATAAGTATTTTATTTTTGAAAAGTTTCAGAAAACACTTAGGTACTTGGAGTATAAAACTGGTTTTATAAATGGTAAATAATTTAATCCAAACGAGGGATAATTCGATGTTCATGCCAATATCGATTCTTCCTGTTCGCAATTCTGCACAATCTGAATTGCACACAACACAACAGCACTTAATCACATTCTTTATTTTGTCTTCCTTTTCAGTCGTTATATTCACACAATCGTGATTTTTAGGGTTTCGTACCTCAAAAGGAAAAAACGAAACCCTTATAGGATCACTCGTGTGTCTGTCTGTCCGTCTGTCACAGCCGATTTGCTCCGAAAGTACTGGACCGATTGACTTGAAAGTTTGTACATATACTAAGTAAAGTCAATGACCCAATGATGGACGTGAAACAGAAATAAATGAATTTTTCACCTCACTAGCTCGGAAAGCACTTTTTTATTCTTTAAAAACAGATAGCAAAACTGCATTTTATCCACATGAGTGCAAAGAATATTTAAAATACAAACTAGTAACTAATATACTTTTTAAAACATAATAACATGTAAAGGCCAGTCAGACAGGACAATTTTCACCCATCTGTTTTTTAACGATTTCTAATGTATTTTTTGATTTATTTAAAAAAAAATATAATGTTTTTGAACGTTTTTTTCTGCTTTTTAATGTTTTTTTTTTTTTTTTAGTTTTTTTTTGTATGTATTTTCCCTGCTTCAGGTCGTTGTTTCTGTCGAACGAGATCTATTTACCTAAATATATGTAATTGGATTGGACATATTCCATTTCATTAAATGGATTACTAAGTATGTAGCAAAATTACTCAAAAAAAAAACATCTAGTATCTTCTTACACCTGGACACCGGCTGGATGCGATTAAATTTCAAACGTGTCTACTTTTGTTTTTAAGGATTTTCTTTCTGTTGCCAAAGACTTACATGGAGACGGAGCCATAATAATGATCTCAGTATGTAGCAATTCGGCCAACTCTAATAATCTCAAGTATATACCTACAAAAACTAGAAGAACATTCGACATTTCAAAATGCAAATGCATGTCAGTGACCATAGAGTTGCAACATAGAGTTTCTAACAACCTGTGTGATAAAAAATATTCCACAACATACTAAAGTAACGTATTCGAATTTTTTCCATTAAGAACGGGCTCTAAGAGGATAACTCAGCTTGAAATTTTGTGTTTTATGTTAGCACTAATTGTTAATATGCCAGATAAACTATTTGGAACGTTTATCCAACCCCATGACACCCTATTAATTTTCCCTAAAAACGTATTATTAGCGAATTATGCAATTGTCAAAATGTAAAAAATTTTGACGTGTTTGTGTGTTGTTTTGTGCGTGATTTTGTATTTATGCTTAATTTTTTTAAATGTTTATTATAAAAAAACCCCTTGTTTGTCACATATTTAATAAGGAATAAAAGGATACAAAAATGAATACTAAAAACTGAATAGCAAATTTGTTAGTTAACTTTTAGTTAACAGTTAGCAGGTTTTTAGTTAACTCAACCTACCTTACTCCAATTTACTACAAGTAAGTACTTCAATACTTAGTATTTCACGGGTTGAATTTCAATTACTTTAACACAGTTGTTAAGCAATTTATGCTCATCGTAATGCATATGATGAAATGGAACGGGTGGTCAAGCAACAAGACTCTTCAGTACCTAATGATCGTCTCTGCATCGGGAAAAACAATCTTTCGTAAAAGGTAAACAGCAGTTGATATTATACTGTTATTGTATCTTACATTATTTACAATAAAAAGTGTGAAAAAAATTTTAACAAAAAATGGAACCGACTAGAAAAAAACCATGAAAATATTTTTTTACCAGTCTGAAGTCGGTGCCTCAGCACGAGCCAGCAGGAGTGATTTAAGCCCAATATATAGTTATAGGTTATGTAGGTGAGGTAGACGCCTATAGGTTCAAGTTGTTTGCGCTGGGCGTTGATGAGTCAGCTAGTTAGCCAGTGAGGACTTTATTTTTTTAGTTAATGGTGTAAACCTCAAGCTCTTTTATTCATAGTCGTGTGTTAAGCTTATGTTACATAACTCAACAATAATTTATCTGATAAACATTAAAATTTCCAAGTTACACGCAACTCGCTTTGCCGGCGCAACCGGGTTTTTATGTGGTGGTATTCATTGGCCACAACTTCTTCAATTCGTTAGCAAAACAATATGAGACCCTTTCTGGTGTAATTAATTTGTAAGATATACAACTCAAATTGGTAAACATGTTGTTTACGAGCGTACAGTTCATTGTTAAATCGCTTGCACGGATACTCATAACAGCGGGTACCAAATCATCGAGATAAATGAGAACCATTGAAAATTCCCATTCCGTTAATTTAAAACTGCGGATAAAGGCTTACGAACGGGCGTGGCCTTTTGAATAAACACTTGGGCTCATGTTTTTGTTTCATCTCTTCTATTTTCATAATGCAAAACGGGTTATTTGCGTAGCTCTTTCAAGCCGCCGGGCTTCGGCGCTGCTGCAAACTAGAACTTTCCTTCTGAGCCTTGCTGACCCTTTCGTACAGTGTCTGACTTATTTGTTCGGTTAAAAAATATTTACGTGTAACTAAATGTGTTAGGTACCTTTATAATTAGGCATTTAGTGCCTTCACAAGCGAAGCCCGTGTTTGCAATAAACGACTACCATTGCCCTGAATATACAGCATGTAATGGATTTGGCGTGTCGAAGTAACGATCGCCTAAACACACTCATTACATCAAGGTGCACTTGCACATATTTGCTGTGCTCCATTCCATGGGTTTACAAGGGCCGTTATCATTAGCACTAAGTGCCTATTGTGTGTATATGGTTAGGCCATCACTCATTAGAGAGATACAGCGTGTATATACAATTGATTATGTGGATGTAGGGCTGCCATCCGTCCGGGTTTCCCCGGATTTGTCCTAGTTTAGAGGGCGTCCGGGGAGCGTCCGGGCGGGATTTCATTTGTAGTCCGGGTTTAACAATATTTTGAATTTTTAGACCAATATAATTAGAATTTTTCGTAGAATTAATTTCCAGCAAGCTCTTAATCGTTTTTTAAGGATTTTATTTGATTGGCCTATATTTTATTATACCTACTGACCAAGTTTAATAAAAACCTAAACCTGTTGACATGTCCGGGTTTTGGGCTCCAAAATCCGGGGTTTTCACGCGTCTTGTCCTGTTAGCCAAATTTTAGAGATGGCAGCCCTATGTGGATGTAATAACAATGGTTTTTGTGGCGGTTATAAATCTATACAGTCAGCATCAACTATATGGGAACGGCCAAGGTGCGCATCACGACTTCTAATATTAATCTCAACACGCTCTAATGCCTACTTATACCTACTTATTCGGTGTGTACTGAAGCATCGCATGTTAGCGTTTCTTTTAAACTCAGATATAATTTAAAAAAAAAACTTGTAGGGTCCAGAACAATAGAGAGAGATCAATGAAATTGCCGGCAAATTATTGTAAATGTCAGATAATGTTATGTTGTTTTATTATTTGAGTGTTAGTGTAAGTTTTTCTACATGTTAGATTTTTTTATTCAATCTTAATGATCACCAAGAATACAGCAACAATAACAATAATGCTCCAGATTAGTGTTTAAAAATAGACAACTTGAATACATTTTGCTAATAATCTTCGTTACAAGAAATACTGAAATAGATAACCATTCTGTATTTGCACCAAATCTTCAAATAAAAGATGTATTGATTTGTGGTGCTCAATAGAATACTAGTATTGTATTTTATTGAAAATTTATACTGTCAGTAAATTATTTTAGAATATGTACATACAGTGTTTGTTGCGTAGACCTTCACATAAATCTACGTCGAAACCAATTTAAGCGTGCAGTTTGATTCGGTTATCGGAGTTGCGCCAGCAGTAGACACTAACGCAAATACGAACTGCACCAACTAAAGCAGAATGTTACATGACACCCACCGGCCCAAACAGAATTAATGGTTTTACAGATTTAAAACTAGGTTTAACTTTGCAAATGTGCCGCATGGACGGCCAGCTTAAAAGTAGATATAAACATAGCTATTTATTATTTAACTATGAGTAAAATTTAAAGTCCAGCAGTGGTGTAGCGGTATAGCACATGGCACGGAATGCCGAGGACCTGGGTGCGATTCCCAGTGCTGGTTTTTCTGGTTTTTCTGTGCATCTATAATTCAGTTTGTATTTTCAATTTAGGTTTTACGGGATGACCGTAAAAGTAAAAATTTGGAATTGAAAAAAAATACAATAAGATTCCAAATAAAACAATCTTAAAATTTAAAGGCCGAAAAAAGAAAAAGTGTTCAAATCTTCAGATTAAATAAAAAAATATTTACCATCTCTTACCAAGACCCGTCGTAAAGACTGTACACTATAAAATCGGAGCATGCGTGATATGGTGTTTCTTTGTAATGAATGCTAATTTGCAAGCAGCACTTTTTTAATGGTTATGAAACTACATAATAAAAATATAATCATAACAAAAGGTTAGGGCATCTGTGAGTTTTATACAGGTTTTATTAGACAGTGCCGAAATTATTTTGTACAACGTCTTCTGACAGTCTATACTAGGTTTTTATGTAAAATATAAGTATAGTTTTTTTTAATTGGACAGTCCACTTTATAGCTTATTACGGTTTTATTCACAACAGCTAACATTTTTCGAATTGACTTCAGATTGAGGTAGTTCGTGTTTTAACTTTGGTGAATTTGCCTTTTTGACAGAAAAAATGCCTTCTATATTTAGAAACTACTTTTGGTACTTGGTTGAGAAATTTTCTCGACTCCCCGAAGTAGAAAACAATCATAATTATTATGATTTGTTTGGAAAGATGATATCCTAATGAGCGTAAAGCAGATTGTGAAAATATAAATACGATTTTATTGTGGTGTTTAATTTAATTTAATTTGACATTATAGGGTTTCTTTTGATTATTTTTGTTTAATTGTAATTTGATTTGTAATTCTATTTAATTTAACATTTTTGCTTTAATTAGTTTATTAGATAATGTGTAAGTTATAAAATTGTAAATTTTCCAATTCATAAATGAATAATATATTGTGGCATTGAATTTGGAAACGAGTGAAGATTATCAAAAAAAGCTGTATGCTGTAATTTTCACTTCTCATGCTCATAAAATGTTACTTTAGTCTCTGGATATCGGGACTAGAACTCCTTTTTATTCTCTAGGTATTAAAGTATTTAAAAAAAATATATGTTGAAAACCCCTAAAAAGCCAGCACGGTGTTTGTGAATGGAGGATTTTTAGAGCCTGGAAATAACCTCAAAATGACAACTGTGCAAAAATATTTAAAAAAACTCGATTTAATTTCGTGAAACACAATTTCGAATCTATTCAATTATATTAAGGATTAATTCATTTTCTTATACATAGTCCAATTAGTTTTAAAATAGTTTTCAATTTTGAAACGGTTGGCTAAATATGCCAAGCATTTAAAGCGTCACTTCATAAACAATAAAAGAAAAGAAAAAACCGCGCAACCAATTTTTTTGCTATTTGAATTTTTAATCCTAAACTTGGCAGTGTATGTTATAAGATACATAATTTTAGATTATCTTTTTGTATTTTTTTTATGTTAATTTTGTTAGCTTTAAGTACAACAATCCAACGAGGCTTTAATTCAGTACACTTGACTCACTTTAGGGTAACAGATGGCCTGTCCATTAGTCGAGCGTACGTTTTTAAAAAGTAATATTGTGATTAGGAACAGAACATTGTTTTTTTTTCTCGCATTCAAAGTGAAAAGTAGAGTGTTTAACGCAAGACTAAACAACCACAATGCCACTCGAACTATTGCCACCCTCGCTCTGCTCGGGTGGCTAAACATCTCGTATCATTATGCCTTGTTTTTGTCGAACAATCTACTATTAGGCACAGTGAAATACATAAAACTAAAACTGACAGACGTTCTAACATTTTATTATGATTGTATTTTTATTATTTGGTTTCATAACCACTGACTAATCCAAAAAAGTGCTGCTTGAAAATCAGCATTAATTACAAAGATACACCAGATCAGGCATGCCTTTTCTTTGCTTTTTTTAGTTTATTGACATGGAACTCCGCAAAGTAACGCCTTTTGATTTAAGTAAACTTACACCATGAAAAATAAAAAACATTCATTTAAGATGGACGGCGCGAATATCAAAACATGAAATTTCTGTATTGTATACGTATACTCGTACCTATCTCGATATCGGTACAACTTATGTCCTCTATAAGTTGACTTATCCCAAGGGAAATAAGGAAAAGCAGGAAATACGCCTGAGAACTCATGCAAAATATCTCCTCAAGTTTTATTCCTCACTACATCCGTATGCTCTCACGTAGATTTAACTGTAAGAATTTTATTGTATTGTCCATTTTCAAAAGCTAAAGCATGAATTCTTTATTGGTGTTGTCTTTGTCTGTTACGAATAATTGAAAATTTTACGTATGTTTTTTTTTTTATACTAAGCACGAAAATGTTGCTAGTCTTTAAGTGACATTTTAAAGGACATAAATACACTGATCAAGATACCAGATAAGGGGGGTAATTGTTTGACCAAGACAAAATTTCCGAATGTCAAAATAACAAAGTAATTACTGATAAAGGGCCTTTAAGCCAGCCACACACGCTAGGTGGTAGGTGGTTATGCCTGTACAGTACATTTGTGCAGTCATAACCAAAAAATATCAATTAGCATATTTCAAATTTTGCTTTCGCAGGCAAGGAGTCACATCATACATTATACGTTCAGTTATGCCTGCACAAATTAACTGTGCAGGGTATAAGCATAGTAAAAGAGGAGAATTGTAAATTCGCCGGGAGTGGTGATCGCGACTGTGTACATACTACTCATGTTTACCTACACATACGAGTTCTACTAATTTATAATTATACCTAATACAAAAAAATACGTAAGTACGAGTACGCGAACGTAAAAGGTGATCATCGTTCCGTAGGTACCTAAAAAGGGAAAAATCCTTGAAGAACCCTCGTACAGGGATACAATAATTGTAAGTCGGTGGCCTAAAGATGGACTCATATCGCCATAATAAATTCGGCCATTTTCGGGAGGTACCTAAATTAGAACATAAAAATATATTTTTGCAAACTTCATCTATAATATATGTGATACTTACATGAAATGAAGGAGCTTTTCGGGAGAATCTCAAATGTACATATTTTTTTTTAGTTTTAAGATAAATCATTTGCACTTATTTATTTAAGAAAATAGGCGAAAGCTTACAGATTACAGAAAAATAAATAAAAATGTAAAATTTAAAAAAAAACTTAAAATTATTTTACTTTACAGAACCCTCTCCACCCGGATTTGTCTCGTATTTGGTCGGTTTTTAAGCAACCTCGTTACTCAATTTTCCGATAGTCTAATGTCAATAATGGTTGCCATCTAAAGGGAAGTTAATAAACTGTTACACGGAAAATAAACGTCAGTCGATGCGGGCAATTCCTTGCTACTTGCTACAAAATGGAGTAATAGAGTGCGGCGCGCCCGGATGTTTGTGTAGACGAGTAGTTTTTATCAACGTCGATTACTGTTCCCCCGTTGCCCGCTGCAGCGTTAACTCAACGGTTTTATAATTTGAACAAACATTCGAATGAACCGCGGCGAGTGCTATTATAGGACCCTTGATCGGCATGCGCTCGAGCGACATTTACAATATTGCTTTCAGTACCTACAGCTCTACTTTGACTATTATTACTCTTCAATGCGTGAGATTGCAGCGTCTGGTAAATTTCTTAGGTTTATTCTCATCTTATCTCTAGGGGTCCTTTTGGATACATTTTGACACAGGTACAGGGACCTTATGTCTACCACGCACTTATTCTTTTTTAACATTTTTAAGGATACCTATTACATTATGACCTCCGGCCGTAGTCGCATGTTAGTTATTATTTTAAATAGCCTTTTTAAATAAAATTGGGACGGCAAAGTTCCAAATCAGTACAATAATTACATTAAATAATAATAAAGTTAGTAAAATAATCAGATAGTAATCAAATTGCATTTGATCAATAATAAATGTAAGCTAGTAAAAATTTAAAATTTATATCTGTTACCACTTCACCCATGAATTCAATGATCTGGCCGAGGAGGGAGAGGGGTAATAGTGACTTGAAGTCGTGTCTATGTTGTGGTAACGGAATAACCGCGTAGCCAAAGGATTTCATTCTATAATGTAATTTTTAAAAACTTCATGACTACAATTTGCATGTAAAAAAGAGAGGACATAATATAAGAATTGCGAAACTAAAGTGGCAAAGTGGCAGTGGGCGGGGCACATTGCTCGCAGGACGGATGGCCGATGGGGCCAGAAGGTTCTCGAATGGCGTCCGCGGACCGGGAGACGAGCTGTCGGTAGGCCTCCAACAAGATGGAGCGACGACTTGGTTAAGATCGCGGAATCGCGGTGGATGCGGAAAGCACAAGACCGGTCTGAGTGGAGAGCCTTGGGGGAGGCCTATATCCAGCAGTGGACGTCTTTCGGCTGACATGATGATGTTTAGAAAGATGTTTGATCTATACACATCATTGACCCTCTTTTATGTGTCCAAAAAACAGAAATTAAGACATAAAGATGAAATGTTTTGTTACAACAATTTTTTTATGTGTGAAAATGTCATTATTGCATGATAGTAACATCTATATCGATTTTATTAAATATTTTTGTGTGTTCGGCTGCCACTAAGCAAAAAGTTCGGTATGTCAGGGTTTGTTTACTTCATGTTTAGTTGTACTTTTACTGTAAAACGAAAAGATAAAGCTATCTTATTGGTTTCTTTGGATAAAAGTAAAATTATATAATTGTTCTTATATCACTAGTAATAAATTAAATATCGTTTTCAGATCAAAATGAGTATCATTTTGAAGACCGGTTTTGTGAGTGTCACTCAATGTAAAATTTGAACCACAAACGGTTTCATAAGGAAAATTGTTGCTGGACATGTCCGAGGTGTAGAGGAATTAAGAACAAAACAGGGACAGTGTTCAATAATTCAAGCTCGCATCATAACACAAACATCTATTACTAAAATTAGGTAAGTAGTTAAAGTCTATACAAATTACTTTGTTAATGACAGATTCATATGAGTATGACAGATGACAGATCCAGAACTATTTCTACTTTTGGCCACCATAAGCGCTGCGATAGATTCCATCACCCCCACCTAGTACTTCGCACCCTCCCAATAACTAGGTACTGACATTTTATCATCACGTCGAGCTACAGCACTAATCGATTTTCGAAGTAACTAGAAAGTGACATTAATTTCCACGAAGAGGCTTATTAAGATCCAGATTACGAGTACTTTGACACTTATTTTAAAAGGATATAATTCATTCAAAATTAATAACTTAGCCGGCGTGGCCTTTAATTACATTGCTTTGGAGTGACATCTTTTGGCGACTCCAAATTATGATGCGGATACTTTATTTATAGTAATTCCCAGAAATGAGCCATTTCTTGCTTAGAAATATCATCGTTGAGTCACACAGTGTGATTATTAGCAAATAATTCTGTTTTTCAATAGAAATTGAGTTTCTAATTAAGTGTTGTACAAAAATCGAACAGGTCTATTTCAACCTATGCTAAGATTTTTATTAGGTGGTGGTATTTTATGGTGATGGTTTATTAGGCAGTTGTCTCACCGCCGGCGAGGAAACGATTGGCTATCGACTATTTTCTCGCTCAAGAAACGAACAAAAGATATAAGATCCTGTGTGAGTAAAAGAGACATATATATTAATAGATGATCGCTGGCGGTTCACACTGCCGGCGAGAACTCGCTCTTACATCTTTTGTCGCAGCGACAAGAGCTATAAAACTCGCTGAGCTATGAAACTAGCTCAGCGATACTCGCTCAGCGCTGTTAGCTTGGCGGCCGCCCGGCTCGAGCGAGTTGAGCGAGCAATCGCCCGTCGTGCTCGAACACTCGCTTTTCACTGCTCGCCCCGTCGTTTCTAGTTACTCGCTCTGCTCGCTTCTCGCTCATCGTCGGCGGTGGGACAAGTGCCTTACTCATGTTTATTTTTAAATATAATATAATTATATTATAATTAATATAATTATAATTAATATAATATTAATATTATTATAATTATATTGTATTATAATTTGTAAATTTTTTTTTCTCTTTCTCTTTTCTTTTTATATTTTCTATGAGTCATGTTGCTTGAAATAAATGAATATTATTATTATTATTATTATTTTATTATTTATAACTATACTGTAAAATACTAAATCATAATTATTACCTACCTATATAATTAAATATAATATTATAAAGGGGTAAACTTTGCATTTGTATATTGCAGTCACCTGCATTAATAACGGGCACTATATTTTCTGTCACTTAAATTTAGATTTATCTTTAACTGCGATACCCTAATTATAACATCTATCCCTAAGAAATATAGAAGTCATCATATTAATCTAAACGGTCTCTAAGTATGAGTCATCAGATTAATGTAAACCTGTATCCTAAATTATAGTTTGATCACCAGAATAATAGATCGTCACTTAATAAATAGATCAGTTCCTTAATTCGATGCTTCTACCTATTCTATTAAGGCAGGTCTGGTTAGGTACGACGACGTAGGATTGCGACCCTGAGTGCACGAGCCCAGCGAGCGAACCGAGCCACAGAATATATAATAGTACTGGCATACAGAATGGACACGCTCCGCCCCGCACCGGTTCGAGTTACCCCACCCCTCAAGCGCAGATTGTAGGAAAACCGTAGGAAAGCAGTCGGGCGCGCAACGCGATGTATGTCGGCCGCATCGTCGCACGGCACTAAGTTCGGGAGCAATAATTACATATTACATACGATTTAACAATCGAATGTTCAGAGACAAATCCTTTAAAAGGAAATATTTTAGTGTAAGTAATCTTTAATTAATAAGGTCTCAAATGATTAAACCAATAAACTTTAATTTATAAAACATTTATTTCCTAAAAACCCGAAAATCAGTCATATTCTAATAATTTGTCGCTCGTACAAAGTCACATAATTTTCCGTGAAATCCGCGCGCCGGCAGGTCATTGCTCGGCTCGGTGGCCGTGAGTCCGCGAGCAAGCGCCAACTTGTCAGTGGGCGCGCGAGAAATTGAGGTTCCTACCCTGCCCCTACTTCCTTTTCTTAATAATAATGCTTTCTAAAAGTATCGCGATTAATACGACATGAAATAACTAATTAGGTACCGAATAATTAGTTCAAGTTTGTAGTCATATATTAATTGTAATGTAAAATAATAATGCTTAAATACATAGACAGACACATTTTAAGTAGGTTTAAATAAAAATATATGATTAACGATTACATTTATTTACACATTTAAGCCATACCTACATACCCTATAGTACTAGGGTTTTGCGATAGTCAGCCCTGTGTGTCTTACGCACACATTGACGCGTGTACAGACGTCGTCGTGCCTATGTAGATTCCAGAACGCGTATTTTGTATGGCGTGTCCGCCCTGTGACCGAGCGTGCCGCGGCAGCGGCCGGCAAAGTAGGACCAGAGACGATTTTTTTTTGCTACTATTTGTATGATGAGTACAAATGTTTATAGTAGGTACTTAAGTCTTGGATGTTTGTATGTATTTAAGTACTTATATATTATGTATGTACCCCTTGTTTAGCATCCATATAACAAACTTTGCTTAGTCCGGGGCTGGGTCAATTGTTGTAATTTGCGAGAGGATATTATTATTATTATTTCGTTAATTCTATATCATTATCGTCAAATTTCAGTTCAATTATTTGATGATCAATATTATTTTCCAGTGATTATAATTATTTTTTAGGCAGCCATTTCTATTTTATTTGGTGGTTCAGTTTTAGTGACATATCTATTATTTTGGAACCCAATATAATTATTTGATGATCAATATTATTTCCGAGCTATTTTTAAATAATATTTAGGTAACCGTTTTAATATTATTTGGTGATTGAATTTAGGTGACAGATCTACTATTTTAGGAACAATAGTACATTACTGTAGAGGCCGAGAAGTAGGGGGTTGCTGGCCAAGCAGATATAGACAGAGAGAGGCAGCAGAGAGGGAGGGCAAGCAGATATGGATAGGGATGCGAGGCCGGCAACCCCACATTCCGGTCGAGGTTTGTATAGTGCTTTTCTCAAACATGACATGAAATAAAATAAAAAAACAAGAAATCAAGTTTGGCGGAACGCTAGTTGGGTCACCCTGTTGTGTGCGCGCGTGTCGCGCTGGCTGCTGGCGCGCCGGCTGCGGGTGCTGCTCGGCGTAAGCCGTGTCGCAGAGCGCGCGTGGAAACAAAAGACGGTCGCATTGCCGGCCAGCGGCCTGCAAAGTTGTATGAAATCTCTTTGCAGGCCACTAGAGTGATCGCGCGCAGGCAGGCGAGCCGCAGCGCCTGCATCGCGATACTTCTCAGCCTATTATTTGTATCACTATAAATATTATTTTCTCAAACATGCTATGTAATGATTATGTTGTGTTCTATAAAACAGGCTTCAAAATATACTGTTGCAGGGATAGGCCTGCAAGACAACAGTCTTTTGTTTTAATGCAAAACGTCAAATATCCACGATAAAGGCCATTATACACGACTTGAAATGAATAATCTGAATTTCTATAGTTCATTTATTAGTTACTGAATAAATTCACAGGACTATGAATATTCTATATGGAAATATATAAATATTACCGATGCGTTTTACGTCAAATTACAATTTAATTTACATAATAAAGTATTAATGTAGCTGATTAAATGGGCTGCAGTTCGTGTAGCTATAATGGCCCTAAAAGCCTCTAAAAGTCTTTACATACTCGGCCTGCAAGCCTTTCTTTCCCGGCCTCTGCAGTAATGTACCTATTATTATTAGGCCACCGAAAATGCATTTTTAGGTGGTCAATAAATTCATAGGTACCCATTAATAACTGCCACAGCGGAGCGTGCAAAAATATCTGACACGTCCTACGCGGTCGTAGAAATAGAGTCGTATCGGATATGCACGCTTTGTTGTGCGCACGCTGTGTGTGTGTTGGTGACTGTAGAATTGATATTAACAAATATTTAATTATTAAAATGCCAAATTATCTCCGATTGACATAGGCAACTTTTTATCCTGGGAAATTGCAGTTTCCGCGAAACGCAAACAAAGTTGCGGGCGATAGTTGGTTACTTAATAAATGTTGTTGTTGCTAGACTGAATTACTACTCGTAGAAAACAACAGATGAACTACCAAATTCAAAATAACAACTGATTCAATAAATATTTAAAACAAAAGATTTTAATTCAACACTCAAGTAATTCCCCACAACTTAATACATTTGAGTTCCATTATTCTATCGTGTCTCGCCATAAGGAAAAAACACCAATGATAATTAAATTTAGTTACGTGGCCGCGGTCACCCTAAGCCATGCGCCATGTTGTTGTATTGTAAGTTGTAGGTAACTCCTCATTTGGAAAACAAAACTCTGTCGCACAATCCGCGGGCGGCGTTCCCTAAAATTATTTACCTTTCATTCCGTTCACTAAATGAGTAGGTTTATTGGATTAAGTCCAGAAAGCTTTGCCCTTAATTGGGGCTTTCCAACAAATAACTTTTCTGTTTTCTCAAACTCGGACAGCTATTAAATATTGCTCTTAATTAAATTTGCGCAACATAGCAGGCGCGATTTAGTCATTCCTAACGTTTTGTGTTATTCAGATTTTTCTTCAGATCTTTCCCGACATAATTGGCTCTAATTTCTTAAAGTCCAGAGCTCGCTTTTTTGAGTGGCATGGCAAAACAGCGAACTTGCTTCGTTTGAAGTTATTTACTTCGTTGTGATTGGCAATCAAAATTTTCCGATAGATAGGTACTTAGATAGGAACTTGTTTTTGTTTTAAGTAAATTATGTAAGCCAAGAAGATTAAAGATTCCAAGAATTAGTTTATTCAAGTGGAGGTCTCCTAGTTCTGGCCATAACTGCCACCGGATATGAGTATTTCAGTACAGTTTCTTACTTATCTTCAATAAAACCTTAAATTATAAATATAAGACTTTCGCTACAATTGTAGCTTAAAAACGTACTCTGCGCTTGGTTTGTATTTACTAGCGTTGATACTACGATTGCAATAATGTTTTTTCTTAAGGTCTCTACCCACTAAAACGTATCATGCCGTGACCGTAATAGGAACCTGTCAGGAACGGAATGTCAAGCGCATAAATGACACGCGACGGCGATGGTTGGTTTGGAAACGTGCTAGTGGGCATAAACACATACTTTCCAATTGGGAGGGTGCGAAGTAATAGGTGGGGGTAATGAAATCTATCGCAGCGCTCATAGTGGCCAAAAGAAGAAATAATCTAGGCTCTGTCATCTGTCATACCTACAATTAACAAAGCAATTTGTATAGACTTTAATTTTAGTAATAGATGTTTGTGTTATGATGCGAGCTTGAATTATTGAACATCGTCCCTAATTTTTCTTAATTCCTCTACATCTCGGACATGTCTAGCAACAATTTTCCTTATGAAATGGATTGTGGTTGAAATTTTATATTGAGTGATACTCACAAAACCGGTCTTCAAAATAATACTAATTTTGATCTGAAAACGATATTTAATTTATTACTAGCGATATAAAAACAATTATATAATTTTACTATTATTCAAAGAAACCAATAAGATAGGTAAAAGTACAACTAAACATGAAGTAAACAAACCCTGACTTAACGAAAATAAAACACACTTTTTGAATAAATTTTATTTTCCTCATTTAATTTTAATGACCAAAAATGAATTCACAACCTTTGTCCACCCAAATCACGGGATCACAGTAATTTTGTATTGTAAATTAATACGTTATAGGTTTGATTTTTGTCACAATGTCGCGATGAAATTTCAAAACGTCAGAGCATCAGAGCCAATAAAGTTGCGGACGCTAGGTGGCGCTGATGTTGTGCACAGAGCCAATACAAATAATGCCTGACACGTTACTATTACGGTCATGGTACCTACGATACGGTGCAATGGGTAGAGACCTTTATTCTTGATGTTATTACATGAGGACACTTAATTATTGTAATGAAAAAAAAAGCGTAATAAATTTTCCACAGCTATATTTTTTATGTGTCCGTTTTGTGATGAGCAAACAAATTGTAAATAGAGCGTATTTGTAATTATCTGAAACCCATACAACGCTAGCATGTTACCACGATACGAACGTGTGTTTATGTCGTGTCAGTTAGTAGATAATCAATTTTTTAAGCTTATCTAAGATGCATTTACATGACGGTCAGATCTTGTTAAGTCCCTCGAAAGTCGCAAAAGTATAAAAACAGGGAGACTGCATGGTGCAACGAGCCCTATCCCTGCAGACTATTATATGTCTATAGGTATATATATAGACTCGACATTCAGCAACGGAAATACCGACGAAGAAGAAAAGAGAAGATGCCATTCATTATATTGCGATAAAGGTATAGCAAAAACACTAAAAGATAGATAGTTTAGTGGAAGATAGAACCTCACCTTTTCTTGAAATCAGACAAAAATCTAACGTGCATTCAACTCATATTTTAAGGATATTTAAATTATTGGTAATCTTTTTTTTTGTACTAATACGTCAAAAAAATCCGTGTACGAATAATGATGTTCACGTCCCTCCCGATTTCTGTTACGTTAGAGTAGGTACTCACATAATAATATTATTATGTTGGTCGGCGCACCGTAGGTACCCATTATATTATTTCTTGTGAACAGAAACTCAGAGTGATTGAGTTCTGCCATTGTTTTACCAATGGCCTACATCCTGCGGCAATAAATAAAGATTGACAAGGAGCGTCGCTGCTACAAAAGAGATTGACAGCTGACTTACGACGCTCGAACACGCCTGAGATAGGTATGTAAGTATGTTTGTCTTAAATCACGCAAAATAGGCATGATAAACCGTCGAGTTGCGGAAAACAGCCAGCTACGACGTTATATCTTACGAGTGAGTATGTTTGTTTTAAATTAAAATTGGGACATCGGTTTTTATCTTTTTACCTTGTCGATTTAATGAAAATTTTATGCCATGGTGGGTCACATGTTGATATTTTTTTAACTTCTTTATAGTACTAGTATTATTATTAGTATTAGTAGTAGTGGTAGTGGTAGTAATAGTGGGTAGTATTAATAAAATACTTTTTGCTGATCAGTGACTTCCGATTGATTCCTTATTTGTTTGTGCTGTATGGCCACTTCTAACAAATTTCATAATTCTGTGTTAACTGTAAGTAATAGGTTTTCATATCAATCTTAATCGTATTTTATTCAGACGTTACTAATAGAGCTGTTAAAGTCCATCGGTTAAATGAGGATTGTATGCAATGCTTTTTCTACGAGTAAGTGATACTGAAAATATTCAACATCTTAAACTCATTAAAAAGGATAACTACCACAAAATGTATGTACCCGTTGTTTAAGTACTTTAATTTGTAGGTACAATAACCAGTACCACAGACAATAGACTTTTAATATTTTATTTTGTGAAATAAAAAATTCGCCAACTAAAATATAAGAGTAGATAAATAGAAAAGTTGAAACCCCCGACATTATAATTTTAAAGTTCAATATCTCAAAAACGGCTCAATCGATTTATGAAACCAAGCTAAGAACCACTGAAAGAAAAATCGCTTTCACGTAAAAGGAACTCCATCGAAAATGTTTTACTAATTTGAGAGCTATGATGCCAGCTAAACAGAAAAAAACATTGGCGTGAAACGTATATTTTTATGTCGGGGGTCAGAAAAAGGATTTTAGCATGTAAAAATTATAATCTTGGTTTGGAAAGAATTGAACACGCAGCTACACACTGTCCACGGACTGTCTTAGAATACAATTAGAATTATGGCTTTACTTTAAGATAATCCTAGATCGTAGTCAGGGACGTACACCACCCAAGGGTTAGTGCGAATGTGCCTTCTATTGCTATACGGCTATCTTCGTCACATACTGAGCTATGTATAGCCACAAGCAATTTTACGTAGAATCACGTAATGCCAATAGGACAATGAATCATGGACCTGATCAAAGAGTTTCCACAAAGAAAGGAACCTATTTTGTTTTCGTTTATTCAAATCGGAGTTTTCAGCTATGAAGAATGGCAAATAAAAATAGATGTTTTGTCAGTTAGATTTTACATATAACTGACCGTGATTAACCCCTATCTCAGATGAGGCCAAAGGTGTATCTCACTGGTTCAGTAACAGCCTATTCACTCTAGCCTTGAAGAGCCCTAGATTTTAAAAGTTGACAGAAATGCCGACTAAAATTAAATCATGTCATTCATACCTTTGTATTAATCCTTATCCAAATAAATAATTTCATATTCAAGATGGTTTGGTATTGAAATGAATTGTAGATTTCTTTTTGAATTATTAAAATCGAACATTCCATTCAAAAGATATAACTAATTTAAAAATATTAATCTAACCAAAAAATGCATTTACTCTACGGTGACACGCCCCAGCTTCGCGGGGGTCGGGTGTAGTTTTTGGGAAATGGAGCTGAAAAATGTGTGTGAAGTGCCCTTGATTAGAGACCTTTTTAGACTTCTGTGCCCAAAGGGTAATAAAAACGGGACCCTATTACTAAGACTCCACTGTCCGTCTGTCTGTCTGTCAGTAGGCTATATGTCATAAACCGTGATAGCTAGATAGTTGAAATTTTCACATATAGGTATTTCTGCTGCCAAAAAGGCAGCTCTTAGTTTAGTAAGTAAATGCATACGCCAGAAAATCCCCAATGCCAAAATCCCTGAATTGTAAAGTCGGTGCCCTAATATAAGTACCTACTTATCCACTGTTCTATACAACTAGTATGAAAAAGTTGATACATTAAGTTAGGAAACCGACTGTACCTAATGAAAAGGGTTGGTCAAGGAAGAAACCAACGGGGATCAACGAATAAGATTAACCCAAGTTCCCCGTGGAGCCTATCGGAAGAATGTATGCTCCTCTCCTATCTATCCAGCAAATGGCTAAAGCAAACCTCTGTTGATAGATAAAAACCCGTCCAACATTTTCATCCCCGTAGTAAGCTCCAGGGAGTTGGAGATAAGCAGCTTTTTAGGCATTAAGAGTCCGATGCTGCCTAGGCCTTCTCTTCTCTCGTCGTTATAGACGTTATAAGGGATATTTTCTTACTGCTTGCCCGCATCTCCTAAAAAGCAATTTGTATAAAATTTAAACACAAGGTAATAAAAGCAAGGACATAGAGTTTTTTAGCCCTTGAGGCGACTCAACCCCAAATTTTTAAATTGATTGATCGCAATGATCACACTCAATGGGACATGTACAGTATGATTTATTGCAAAACGTATAATTTTAGATAACTTTACCAGCATGTAACCCAATTACGGACGCAATGAAATGGCCCGCGTTCATTCAAGAGCCACATCCGGAAAGCTTTTAGTTGGCACAAAACTACTTCACCTTGGACGCTGTTCACAAATGAATTTTATTAGGTTTGATCCTAAAAGCTTTACCAACAATTTAATCATTTGGGCGCACTAAACATGTTAACTCTGAATAGAAAATAACCGCAATACAAAACCCACGTTCGGGCACAACAAGTCTTTAAAACGTGATTGGCTTAGGGAAAGAGTCTTTTATTTAGCTTTGGTAGCGAGATAGTGTATAGAATGTGATTATTTGTCATTATACAGGTACATTAAAATTTATCAAGTGCGAGTCGGACTATCCAGTAGTTCTGTACAAATTAATAGGTATCTAAGTATTTTATAATTTTTTCTTAGGTCTCATATTGACTTATGAATTATTGGCTATATTACTTTCAAGTAAAATGTATAAAGAAATTTGCCTAAAATCAACACAGGATATACATACCTAAAACAATCTACTTGACATAATTATTTTAATTGAGTGAGACCTCCTAACAAAGCTCTTTTGTTTACAGTCATAAACTTAAAAACTGTGTTCCAACCATGTGCATGTGCCTACCTAATTTGCGAATCGATCCGACAACGGTGTTGTAATACTTCATATAAAAATGTGTTAATACTTTTGCAAGATATTTCAGTTTTAAAATGTTTCATTCAAATTTTCCATACGTGGCATCGCAACACGGGTTCGTTAACGAAATGTATAATGCAACATTCGCTGGGCTGTACCAAGAGCTGTGGAAAGTGAAATTTAAGAAATTAACTGAAAATACAAGTAAAACACGTACTTTGAAAGGATTATTGAATGAAATAATAGCGTATCGCACATTATGCAATTTTATGAACAGTGCAATTCTTTGATATCCCGTGCGAATATCAGTATAAAAAGTGCCTATTTGTGACGTTGAGACTTACATCCAAATTTTATTTAAATCCGTTCAACCGTTTCGGCGAGTAGGTGTAACAAACACACACGCACCTAAGCACATACATACTCACAGACACACGCAGACTCACACTCAAACTCAAACTGGCACTAGCGCTCGTACTCGCTCTCACACAATTTTTATAATCTCTGCCAAAACACAATACTTCGGCGAACCCACGAAAGCTGTCCACTTTACAATCTAAACATCTGATATACTTACGCATTTATAATATTCTTGTATATGGCACATGTGACCTACATTATTATCACAGATCATGTCCTCACACCTTCTGCGTGGCTGGGAGGTCGTCACGTTCTCGAGTAATCTTTGAAATGAAAATCTACTTCGAAGGTCAGATGCGAAGCTATAGTGATGTATTTGCTTAGATATTATTTTATACCGTTTTTAGGCCGGCAACGCACTTGTGACTCTTCTGGTGTTGCAGGTGTCCATGGGCGACGGTAATCGCTTACCATCAGGCGATCCGCCTGCTCGTTTGCCCCCTATACCATAAAAAAAAAAAATACTATACTTGTTTAGTAAATTCACCGTTCTACTAAATGCGATCAGCCATTTTTATTAAACCTAAAATCATTATTTTGTATGGTAATCAGCAGCCATATCAGCTGTCAATGGATTGTCGTCGGTTTATGGGACACCCTGTATATTACACATTCGAGGTTGATCACGTCGAAGTTGACAAGCAAAGACGATTATTAAAAAAACGAAAAAAAAAACTGTTATTTACCAATTGATTACGAAACAATGAAAAAAAAATTCGTTGGCAATTACGAAAACAAAATTACTAAAATGGACTTAAGGTTGAGTTTACATTAGTAGTATTTTAAATGTTGTTGAGGGAGTATTTCAAATGTTATTAGTTTTTAACGTTAAATCATCTTGTTGCGAGTTATTTCGTTTATTAATAAACCCAATGTTTTAATGAACTATGTAGTCCATAAATATGTAGTTCATAAACAAACTAATAAAGTAACAAAAAAGATTATGTTGATGGAATGCTTGAACAAAAATCTTTTATCTTGAAGTTGCTGTACTGCTGACATCGTATTTCGCATATTTCGCATATAATAAGCAAATAGTTGTTTCCATATCATATTTCTTAATTACTTACTTATCACAACTTTTTAAAACACTTAATTGAGAAGTAGGTACCTAATACTCGTACATTCCAATGAACAAATAATGTATCTACAATTGAAATTCAATTTATATTTTTTTAATAATTTGCTTTGTGTTGTTTTACGGTAAATAAAATGCAATAAACTGGAACAAAATTAACTTAAACCATGATCGTTCATCCACCATTACCTCTCATATTTCGTTTTCTAGAATTATTTACCGTACAACGGCAAAAACTACTAGACACTGGCAAAATTGTCCTCCAATGGACAGAGCCATATTTTTTTAAATAAACAACAACAACTTAAACCATATACTATTGAAATTAAACGAATTTAAAAAAAATCTTTTATAAGATAAACAAATATGAATATATATTTTCAAAACAAATTTTTGTTACGGACCCTTTTATTACTGTTTTTGCTGTCGTAAAACTTCATTATAATAACTGTTGTATTTAATTGCAATAACAACTACACCCGAACTAATTTTACTACGGCTTGCTTATGGCTACCGTCTGTTGATCGTTACAGCATCAGTAATTGAGTTTCCGAACTCACGCGGGTAATGTTTACCCAACATACAGCCTAAAGTTGCTGTCGCATTCGCTACGGGTCCCTCCCCAATTTGGGCTCACGACGAATGATGTTTAATGTATTGAATATCCTCTTTTCCTTATCTGTGATACTTGTATTTGAAGTGAAATTGTGTTGCAAATTAGAATGAAATGATTTATATCTGTGTCGGTTGTACGTAAAAGGTGATTTTAAATTGGAAACATTAAAAAATATCGACAATAGGTATAGCTATTTGCAATTCTGAAAGAACAATTTTATAGTTTTTGTTAAAACTAGATTTTTCATACAAGCTTTCTAGCTGGCTATACTTTTTGTTTGTTGTATTTGCATTGTTATCTTATCTAACTGCAACAAATTTAAAATCAACTTGACCATTAGAAATGGGTGAAATATTTGAAATGAAAAAAGATTTACAATTACACAGAGGCTTGTATTTAATATTTATATGTTGAACATGAAACTACCGTGAGACTCACTCATATTAAATATATTGACCCGGATAACTCACGTCTTAAATCGAGTTTAGCTCGACATGTTTCGGGATAATCCGTAGCCCTTCGTCTTCGGAGCAACGCGACTTAGCCCGAAACATGTCGAGCTAAACTCGATTTAAGACGTGAGTTATCCGGGTCAATATATTTAATATTTATATGTAATAAAACTCCGCAATATCTGCTTGTATCATAGCAACAATAACAAATAGAAGCACTTTACTTTGATGTACTTATTTGATTGAATACTTGAATAGTCAGGTTAATTAAAACGTATCTATGTATCGCGCCTTTATTTGTAGTTACCTTTTTATTTATGTGGTCGAGACCGACGAGATGTAAATGTTTATTTATCATACGGTCACAAAGTTAAATTAAAACGCTTTTTCATTCTGTAAGCGATGACTGAAGTTACAAAAATTACAGTCGGTATTAATTAATTTCCAGAAAAAGCTTTTAAAAATGGAGGATAGTTACTACTTTAATACTTTAATTTAAACGGAAGTCCGTTTTGTTAACATAAATTACTATATAAAACTGAATTTATTGCTTCTCCGCGATGCCAACGCATTTGAAAGGTCAAAAAAAAAATATAGTACCTAGACCCTTTTTTAATACAGATATGTGTATAGGTACGTCAAATATGTTTTTTCATGGTATTTTAGAAGAGCTATGTATTTAACAATACCTTAACAGGTGGCTGTTAAAAATGGTTTCGCGGGAGGACTTGACGGTCTTTCGCTACAATACCTTAAGGACCTCGTCTGTAGTCTCGATCAGGGAACGCTGGTACAGCTTTGTTAAAGAGCATCACCGATCTCATTAACTACATGGTATCTGGCTTATTTTGCTCTGAAGTCATTCCCACCCTTTATACGGCGACAAACTATATGAGCTCTTTAAAAAAAATGGATGCATTAGACCAATTGCCATCGGCTCAACTTTTCGTCATATCTGTTGGTTTATTTATTTTATTATCCAAAAATTAAGTACTCAATGTGCTAGTATTTAATGCTTGATTATACGCCATATTATTTTTAGATCTGTCCACACTGTGATAGACCAGGTGTCAGTTGTTGTTGGCTTCCTAGTAGCAATATAAAAATTGAATAATAGTTAGTTATGATACAAGTGCGGAAAGTAGGCAATTCCCAACGAGTGGCGGAGAACTTGAAACACGAGCGAAGCGAGTGTTTTGAGCCGGCACGAGTTGGGAATTTCCTACTTTCGACACGTATATCATACAATGTTTTACAATGCATTAAGCGAGGAAAAAAATCGAGGCAGTGACTACATCATTTATTTGCCATACTCCTTTTACTACAGTAGCAGGAAGTAGATATACATACCGACATGCACGCCAAACCAAATCGTTAACGTATATACTTTATTAACCATCATAACAATCATTGACTCAGAAGATTAGGACAGCTACAGCTACTAATGATAGGTAAAGGAGACTTTGTTTTAGTATCGTGATTTTTTATGATTAATTATTAGCCCTTGTTGCTTGACATTTTCCACACTTATATTGGCTAGTCCTTATGGAGGAGTGCACGCGGGTTAGTCTCACTTCGTCTAAAAAGCAACTGGTCTATGTAGCATGTGGTCTAAAAAGCAGCTGGTCTAAGTAGTTAGTGGTCTATAAGGCAACTGGTCTAAGAGCAAGTGGTCTATAAGGTAACTGGTCTAAGTAGCAAGTGGTCTAAAACGCAACTGGAAGCTGGTCTTAAACGCTTTTCGCCTAAAACGCAACTGGTCTAAAAATACAACTCGTCTATAACGCTACTCGTCTAAAACGCTTCTCGTCTAAAATGCAACTGGTCTAAACACAAATTAGTCTCCCTATACTCACTACCATACGTACGAAATCTTTTTGAGTAGGTTTCATTACGACTTCACACTAAAATAATAAATGCGAAACTTTGTTCGTTCGTTACAATCACGCGTAAACAGCTGAACGGAATTTGCTAAAATTTTGCACGCAGGTAGGTCGGTGCAAAATTTCAGTGTATGTCTTCTAGGATAGGACATAGAATATTTTTATCCCGGTAAAGTGTTCCTGTGGGATAAAATTAACTTAACTTACAACATCAAAAATCAATGGGAGTCAAACTGCAGGCGGAATAAACAATAAAATACACGTAATAAAGTTTGAATTTTAGATTGCTTGCTGGCATGCATACTTATCTAGTCTGATAGGATAGCTTCTACTCGAAATATGATTTCTAATAAAATCCTGCAGTTTTCGTTTTTAGTTTGATAACCAGGGTGGAAGGTGAACCATCCCACCTGAGATATTTCTGGCGCAAATAGTTCGAGGGTAAAATGGGTATACTTAATTTTACCCGAGTTAAACATTCTACTTTTCATTTCGACTGTGAGGAAAATAAATTTACAGAATTATAATGTATTATGAATATGATATAAATTAATAATTACTTAGTTACTAATGAAAATATAGTAAGATAATTAAAAAATAATAATGAATTAAACAAGTATCCACTTAGACCAGCTGCTTTATAGATTACTTGCTACTTAGACCAGCTGCTTTATAGACCACTTGATAATTAGACCAGTTACCTTATAGACCACTTACTACTTAGACTAGCTGCTTTATAGACCACTTGCTAATTGGACCAGCTTTCTTATAGACCACTTGCTACTTAGACCAGTTGCTTTTAGACCACTTGCTACTTAGACCAGTTGCCTTATAGACCACTGGCTACTTAGACCAGCTGCTTTTTAGACCACATGCTACATAGACCAGTTGCTTTTTAGACGAAGTGAGACTAACCCTGCACGCTCCTATAATGCTAAATATCAGTGCAACCCGTGAATAAATCCTGTAATAGTTAAGTAACATCAAGTATATGTATTAAGTATCTAATCTACCAGCTCTTAACAAAAAGTTACCGTAAATCTGAGATTCTTTGGCTTTGGAACTGTAAATAAATCAAAACTGGTTCACTAATTCTAATAGATAAAAGCAAATAAATAAGAATAAGACATACCGGTAGATGTTATAATATCCATGCGTGTAGAAGTAGATTATTCTATCAATTTACGATGTTTATTAACTTAGGTATGTATATTATAGTTCACGTATTTTGTTCAGCATTGAGTTTGTCACTGACAATATGTGCTTCGTGGAGGACGAAAGGCGGCGTAAAGTCAGATATAAATTCATCATTTAAACTCTTCATTTTAATTTACTCATCAAAAATTAATTCACCGGACTGAACTCATGAACATTACTTTGGCGGGGTTTCATGACAGGCGCGAACGGGTAACCATGATTGGTTCGTGCTACGTCGTGCGCGCGCACTGGAAGCTCATTGGTTAACTTTCGAGTGCGCGCGCTTGACGTCGCACGGTCCGAATTGGACTCAAGAATTTATTCCCTTTTTTTTCATAACTTTAGACGGAATTAAAATACGAGTTTACATGAAAAATGAAATTTACGTTCTCTTTTCTGTCGCGTTTAATCTGTATTATCTTATCAGTACATATTCAGTTGGTTGCATCAAACGTTTTCTTATTTGTTCAAAGCCTAACTATAACGACTCTTTAGACTTATTTTTTTAACAATAGTTTGGACATCATTTGGCAATTTAAAAAGTTACTTTACCGCACAAGTGCGGTAAGTAAAATCCATACAACTTTACTGCACACTTGTGGATGCGTGCAGGAATCACTAATTTTCTATGGATATGTTGACCCACGTCAAGAGGCACTTTCCGAGCACGTGCATTGTAAAATATTATTTCAATATTTAATGGTACATACTGTATTTTATTTGGCTCCCAAACTAAACTTCAATAGTATCTTATCTAAAATTTGTAGGAGACATAATTTTACCAAAACTTTATGAAAAATTCAGTCTATATAGCTGAAAATGTAAACTTAATACCATGAACATAAGATATAGAAACAGCGACAAAAGTAAAGTTTTGCAAGATAGCCGCTTAATTTCTGTTTTTTGCGACGTTCACTAAGATCTTTGTCGCACTGTACATAAATGAGAAGACACTATGACACCTCAAAAATGCCGCGAAAATTTTGACATCAGTAATTTCAAAGTGTAATTTCACATAAATTCCGAAAAACTCAGAGGTGGAGGGAGTCCGGGCTCGAATGCACGATCTTCTGCTTGAGAGGGCATAGGCCACCGCTTTAACGGCAAATACTGTTTGCCTTATATTTCTACCTTTTCCTCGTGGACAAGCCAATTTGCCAAACTGGTTTGGCTACAGGAAATTAAATTTGAAAAATAAACACACTTTTTATCAAACGTTGAACAGGTAGAACCTTAGATAGAACAGAATTATCAGTAGGTGCTTATACTTAGTCAATATTTAAACTTTTTAATAGCTGTTATGTAACAGACATTGTCAGTTCGTCATTGAAAAAATTTAACCATTTTGGCAAAACAGTTTGATCACGAGGTAATAAAAGGGATATTTCTGTTTCCGTTTCTTAAACATTTGTTTGACGAGAGATTTTTTTAAATACAAACGCTATACCATAACCCAGCGGGAGTACCTAGGTTTACTTAAGATTAATTGGAAAACCAAACGGGAACTGCTAACTACTCATCCTTGCCTTCAAAGGCTTGGTCCATTCAGGTGCTGCGATGTAGGGATCCATCCTTGGTAGTCTGTTGAAGCCGCTTGGTCACTCAAATATTAGCAAGTGATCGTTGATCACTAAATTGGAATGTTTGTACATTTAAGCCATAGAAAAATTAACTAATAGAGTGGAAATGCCTTTTACGCCTAAAACTTTTTTGATAAACCACTGTGGCCATCGTTACGCTTAGCAAATGTCAATAAGTATGATCGACATATAGATACCTAGTTGTATACAGGGTGGCACCAAATGATGTGCTGGTCTTAATAGTATAATAGTCAGTAAAATTTACTTGCTTTTTATGAAAAGTAAATCTGGCAATAATTCGACTTAGAGACCCACATAATTTTAAGTGGAGCTAATATAAGCGTTGTGAAAAGGTTGTAAGTTCATTGACATGGACATCCGCAAAGTAACGCCTGAACCAATCAATTAATCATTAATGTGCTGTGGAATTGGATAGCTCGTGCTACCTTCTCTATTGGTAAATTCCTTTATGAATTAAACCTAACAAAAGTTTGATTACAAATCCTGTTAAGTTTGCAAATTAGGTGATCAAATAGATTTGCTTAAAAAAATTAATGAATCAGTAAGATCATCATTAGCATCATTTTCAAGATCATCTAAATACTTTGTTGTAAACACATGGTTAAAAATAAATGTTTCACGTCATGATCCATACCTACATTTTTTTCATGGATTTAAACCCTGTATCTTTTGATTGGGTTGGTTTAGAAGTTTGATTTTCTTCACTGCTCCAAGGGGTAGTAGACCTAAGTATTTGATATTATACTTCCATGGGTTCCTGAAAATGGATCTTGACACATGGTCGGACGGACAGACGGATAGACAGACAAACATATGGACAACAAAGTCATCCTATAAGGCTTCAGTTTATTCGCTGGGTGCGCGATGACAGCGCCAACTAGCGGTTACAATTACGGCGGACTTTGAAATATCAAAATGGCTAGCTGTGTCATAACGAAGAGTAAGAAAACAAACAAATAATTTCAACGAAATATCGTTATTTACATCTATTCTATTCACTCATGTAAATCTATAGTGTCGATAATAACGTTGACCTTTTTTATTTCTCGTATAAAACAGCACAATTAATTAATTTCAGGACACGGACTTTCTTATGACTGTCTTCACGAGAAAGAAGTAATAAAATAAACAAATTTAATCGAATAACGCATTTCATATATATATATATTGCAGACGATTATTTATGACTGTAGTAAGTAGGTCGTTAGTAATGCAGACGTTTTGTGTGTTTTCAGTTCAACATGGCCAAATTACTTAATTATAAAAACTGGATTCCGACCACACAAACAACAATAAAAGGAAAACAATTCGTTTTGGCTCAATCGAGTAAGTCCAAGATGCACAGCCACACCATTGAGGCTCGTGTAATTCCTATGTAATTCGCTAAATTTCAGTGACATCGATCGACGCCATACAAAACATCTTTCTTGTGGAAATTTATAAAATTTGTGATCACTGTTTAAGCCACTGTTCTTGCAGTTAACTACGCAGCAGGTTTCGTAACGTACCTCTATATTTATTTATTTTTGCTTAATTTTGCACGAATACGTAAAATTCACTAGTAAATAGTGACAGTTGGTCCGCCGAAAAGTTCCTTGTTTGACCATGGCGCGCGCTGCGATCGATCCGTGGTTCCCCCACCTACTTTGCACCCAGCGAATACCAACTAAAAATAGTAATAGAATTAGTACCTACTCATATTTACATTATTTTCAAACGCTAGTTCGTAGCATAGGTAGGTATCTATAATATCTCAACACGAATATAACAAAGATGTATACTTTTCCAGTTTGCTTTTTGATATCCCTATCCCTGATTGACATAGGCTTTATATCATGATAGAGACAAGTGTAAAGTTCCCTTACTCGTAGACGAAGCCACGGGCCAACAAAGTGTTCCTTGGTACTTATAAATTATTTGAATGAACTCACGGACAGAGCGCCGCTCGGAGCGCGCTATCTCTTCATAAACGCTACAGTATGATTATGTTTAGATTTAGTAGCACAACAACAGGCCTATGAAATGAAAATACATGAGTACACGGAGACAGGAGTAAGCGGTGCAGCTTGTGCCAGTCAACGATGTGAAAAGTAATGGAGACTCCATTCTCTCGGCGTGAATACCCCAAGCAGCCTTCTAGCCTACTTTTAAACATTATTTCTTTATTATCATTATTGAATATCATAATCATCATGTGAACCAATCAATTATAAGAAAAAATGCTTGGAACTTATTTTTAAAATCCTGTCCGCATAGTGCGTAGGTACGTAGCCTTAGCACATACAGACACAGACGTGAACGTGGTATGTCATCGCGCGCACCAAAGCCATCATCATCAGCAGCCGGAAGACGTCCACTGCTGAACAAAGGTTTCCCCCTTAAAACGTCACAATGAATGAGAACTCGCCACTTGCAGCCACCGGTTGCCCGCAAATCTCACGATGTCGTCAGTCCACCTGGTGGGAGGCCTGCCAACGCTTCGTATTCCGGTTTGTGGTCGCCACTCAAGAACTTTTCTCCCCAATGGTTATCATTCTGTTCTTCGAGCGTGGCCCGCCTATTGCCACTTCAATTGCATATCTTTACAGCTGTGTTGGTGACTCGCGAACAACTTTGACTTTTTAGAATTTGTATCACTGTGTTCTGGCAATAAATGACTTTGACTTTGACTTTAGTTTTTCGTCGAATTCCCGTATTTCGGTTTTTATTTATCACTCAAAAGCAAAATGTATGTTTGTGTTCATGTATGTCATCATCATCCCAGCCTATAAGTATACGTCCCACTGCTGGGCCCAGGCCTCCTCTCAGAACGAGTAGGCTTGGGCCATAGTTCCCACGCGGACCCAGTGCGGATTGGGAACTTCACACGCACCGTTGAATTGCTTCGCAGGTTTGTGCAGGTTTCCTCACGATGTTATTTCCTTCACCGTAAAGCTCGAGGTAAATTTCAAATGTAATTTCGCACATGATTTCCGAAAATCTCAGAGATGAGACCCGGGGTTTGAACCCACGATCCTTTGCTTGAGAGGCTATAGGTCAAACTAGGCCACCACGGCTTTTTTCATGTATGTACTAAAGCCAAATATAAGATGTGAGTGAGTATGGGGGAGCCTATTCTCAACAGTGGACGTCCTAAGGCTGAGATAATGATGATGATGACTAAAGCCATATCTTTAATTTTTACATCGCTGGTGCCAGTCACCTGCGGCCTAAGACGCCATGACAAATAGCGTAGCCGCCTCGGCCAAACAACATGTTAATAATGTGTTTCACACAAACTCACGTGGGTATACCTTTTTGCTAAGCATCCTTTGTTTCACCAAATGTCTCAAATGACCCCGCTACTTAACATGCTACAATGCTTTAAGTACGAATTTATGTTTGTAATAAATATAAATTTATTCAAGCCCACGATGTTAATTCACAGGGGTAGTTAACCTGCTCGACCTTTCACGGTACGGGCCAGTGTGAAGCTCGTGTTTCAGATTTTAATCACGAGACGTCTGTACGATTTACATATATTATCATAGCGATATGAATACTAAGAAAGGTACTCAGATAAACATTTAAATGAAAAGTGTTTAAAATCAAATTGTAATTAGATTCTTACCTCTTTATTCATAAATGTTTGTTGACGCTGTTAACTTCACCTTATTTTGTCTACATCTGATCATCCCAGCCCACATTATATAACTTCCATTGCTGAGCACAGGCATCTTCTCAGAATCTATGGGCTTGGGGCCGTAATTCTCACGCGGGACTAATGCGGATTGGGAACGTCTTGTCTTTTATCTATCACTTTATTATTTGCTCAAAGACGAACATACGATAACTATGACAATTTTTAAACATTTTTATTAATAAAGAAGACAAGTTACGTTGCAAGGTTATAATTTAAATGGCATTGGTTTTAAATAGACAACCTATTTAGCGTTCTAACGCAAAAGACACAACAGTAATACAGTTCATCAAGCGAAACATTAAAACAAATGGACTGGTACTCGCCCATCCGAATGTTTGAATAATTCATGTACGTACACAATCTATAAAGCAGACAGCGGAGAACATTTTACAAGATAAACAAATTTTATTGATCTCGCAGGCGTTGTTTGTGCCTCCACAATAAAATATTTACATTTACTTTGCAACACCTGCCCTACGTATACCAGAATGCCGCTGTATCCATAGCGCCCACCGCAGGCATTAGAATAATGAAACATTCTCTGCCACCTCACTATTGCATAAAACATTATTCGTATTTACCAAATGGAAAGATTAGATGCCTCTGCATTCTTTAATCGTGAAGCTCAAAGTACTGCTTGAAATTTTCTTTTCATTATTAGGGTTTCCCAAAGGGTACAAAACGGAAACCCTATTACTAAGGCTTTACTGTCCGTCCGTCTGTTCGTCTGTCCGTTTGCCACCAGGCTGTATCTCATGAACCGTGATAGTTAGACAGTTAAAATTTTCACAGATTATGTACAACTGTGGCCGCTATCACACACAAACACACTCAAACATCACGCCTGTCCCCAAATAGGGTAGGCAGAGCACACGGTCGAAACGTTACTACCGCTTCGGAGACACTTTGAGCAATTTTGACAAAAACTGTTTTAAGTTTGACAAAAACGGTACAATAGTGACAGGTTGCTAGCCTGGTTGGTTGGCGTGGCCGCTATATAACAACAAATACTAAAAAACAGAAGAAGCTAAATATTTAAGGGAGCTCCCATACAACAAACGTGATTTTTTTCCCATTTTTTGCTTATAATATCTAATGAATGTTGTATAGGATGATACGGAACCCTTCGTGCGCGAGTCCGAATCGCACATGGCCGGATTTAATAAATACCACAATCGGGACATATCACGCTAACATACGAGTACCTAATAATTATTGTTATTTATAAATCATGATTTGTTGAGCTGAAAAAATGATCTACTTTTTATCTGGATCACAGTTATTTTAAGTACTTATTCGACCAAATATGTATTTACTTCTTATATAATAATATTACAAGTAAACACGCTCTCGAAATTGTTATTCGAATCGAGAAAAGAATTATTGTATCAATCGCTTCAAGGGTTTTACGGTACCTACCACTGGGCGAAAGTAAATAGACCACTTAATGGATTAGTAGCTTTTAGCTCCGTGCTATAGACAGCCGTACAGAACGAGTATAATTGATGTTGTGATTCATTCGTGGAAACAGCTGTTCAATATGCATGTACTTAACCTATGTATTCAGTAGGCGGCAGTGTGATTATTTTAAGTTATTTTAGTAAGAATAACGAGATTTTTACAACAAAAAAGATGTTAACAAAGCGGTGAGTTGATGACACTAAAATAGTAGATTTGTAATAATCGTCATAATCATTGTAGCCTGTAGGTATATGTACCTATGGCCAATGCTGGGCAGAAGCCTCCTTTCAGAATGAGAGAGCTTTCTAATCTACATATTACAATGAAAATAGTACTCATGTATTGTATAACAAATGCATAACACGCTCCCTGAGCTGCAAGTGATGGTTGCTAAGTCAACGGTCTTTTTACCCGACTGCGAAGAAGGAGGGTTGTGTTTGACCCGTATGTATGTGTGTATGTATATATGTCTATGCCTATGTCCTGTCGTAACTAATCAAAGGTTGAACCGATTTTGATAAATGATACGTCATTGGATTGGTCTTGATGATGCGAGTGACTCTGGGTACATGAAATTCTTGAAAAATCAAAATGGCAGATTTTTGGCGCCTATTTGTGGGTTTTCAAAAAAAAATGTTTATACTTATTCAATACTCGTAGGGTATCAAATGAAAACTAATAATTAGCAAATTCAAAATATATATGGGTTATAAGTTTAAATTCACCATTTTCACAGAAATATCAAAAAAGTGTGAAATAAAACAATAACCAAATTTAAGAAATCAAAATACCCGACTGTCTTAAAAATTCTAAAAATAAGAAAACAAGGCTAGAACTCTGCTAAGTAGCTAACTTAAATTTCAACAGTCGGCACCCATTTAAATCGTGACCAGCTCATAAATTCTTAGTTCGACCCGACTGTTGAACTTTAAGTTAGCTACTTAACAGACTTCTAGCCCACTACACTTTTTTTCTTCTTTTTTAGTATTTTTAAGGCAGTCGGGTTTTTGATTTTTTAAATTTATTGTTTTTACTTCAGTTAGGGAATTAAGCGGCTTTTATTTTCATTTTTTATATATAAGAGGGTGAAAACGAGCATGTGGGTTACCTGATGGGTATCAATCACCGCCGCCCATGGACACCTTTCAACACGAGGGGTATCACCGAGTATTGCCTTTTTGCAACGAAACGTTTGGCAACCTGTTTCATTTCGCAACTTTTCATTTCGCAAACTCTAAAACTGTAAATATTTCAGGATTTATTTCAGGGCCATCGTGTAGAACCCTTTAGGTTAGGTTAGCTTAGTTTTATAAAAATCCTGAAATATTTACAGTTTCAGAAATATTAAACAGTTGGGAAATGATAAGTTGCGAAATGAAACAGGTTGCCAAACGTTATTCGCCGAAACATAAGTAAACCGGGTATCACAGGTACGTTACCGGCCCTTGAGAGACTGATAGGCTCTTTTTTAGAGATCCCTAAGTTGTGTTGTAGTTGTTTAATTTATTATTAGAATTTCCTTGTTTTATTAGTCAATTTATTGAAGTAAAACAGACAGAAAAAGAAAATAAAATCATTATCAGGCAGAAGACGTGCAACGTTGAATGATAGTTTGCAACTAGCATCCACCGGTTGGACACAACTTTTGCGATGTCGTCAGCCCACCTGCCAACCAACGCTTCTTTCCGTGCGTAGTCGCCACCCGAGAACTTTTCTTCACCAACGGTTACCTATTCTTCTAGTGATGTGGCCGCCCGCCCATTGCCACTTCAACCTGCATATTATTCTTCGAGCTATGTCAGTGAATCTTCTTCGGTATCTTTTCGGCAAATTTCCATATTCCGGATGCTATCGCGCCAAAAAACACCGATCACAACTCCATAGCGCGTGCCATAAATAAAATGTCAATTTATTTCAAAAATTTGACTTGGTCGTGACTATTGCCGCCTAATTCCTTTGATATAGTAATCTATTACTAGAGGATTTTTTTATACACTAACTAGACCAGATAAAATCATTTTATGGTATCATCCCGATTATAAGTACATGAACTGAATGAACATAAGAAGTAAAAATAACCCGCCTTCTTCGCAGTCGGGTAAAAAATGTTTTGTCTATGTCAAGTACCTAACGACAAATGTCAGAAAGATAGATAAAGGCAAACGATTGTTATGTTAACAGGAACTTAACAAAAGTTTATGAATAAAATGGTAACAGATTAAAGGGCTTTTGAGACTTAAACAACTCACATTTTAAATTATACATAATGGTTTGAAAGTTTTCTCCTTGTTTGTGACTTTTACCGTCATTATGTAGGTACACAACGCCGCCGGTGATCGGAAACCAGACCATAATTATATATTTGAGCAACATAGTTTCGTGTGCCACTAGAAGTAAATCGGAACAGATGTTATTTATTTATACACAAAACAAACATCATTACCATTATAAACATAAACAATTTAGCGGCGTCAGAGAGGCCTAACTTTCCACAGAGGTCGCGGAACAAACTTAACTAATTGTGATAACTGGAATATTAAACAGTTAACTTTGAATTCTATTACGCATACAAATCGGCCCGACAGATTTCTATCCATTCATGTTCGACAATATTTATACAGAAGTTGTATTGATTGGCATGTCATGTCTCCTTTATTGTGTCCTCTGTGGAAGTATTACTCCATTTTACAGTAGGTATTAACTGGTTAACGAATTCACAAAAAGGCAGTAGATTTTACGTGCATGTTTTAACAACACAGGTTTTTTGGGGACTTTTTCTAATGTCGCCGGCGCACGGAAATCTAGTTTACACATTTTTTCTCCTATTGCTGGCTGTTTCGCTGCCTCGTTTCTGCATGAAAATCGTATCTCGGCACGGATAGACAGAGAACAGCTTCGGCAGCGGTAAAATAAAATTTGTAAAGTATCGATAGGATTAAAGTGTGAGAAAATCGTTGAATTATAAATCACTTGGCAATTTCGTTATGCAAATTTATTTATATTAAACTGCACCATCTATGTGGTGGTGGTGATAGTTGGATTTGTGTGTTTTTACAGTGTGGAGGTGGAGTAACTGCATGAACACACATTTTTAGCATAAACGTAGCATCATTAAGTTAGCGGGTGCCCAAAGTATTGTTTTAGTCCATTAATATGAACCTCCGCAAAGTAACGCCCGATTAAATAATTTATTTTCAGTGATAGTTTATATCCGGATATAAATCATACTGAAAACTTCGCTTTGCATTTCGATATTAGTACATCAAAACAGCTCTGCAACAATGCCAATATCTCACTTCAAATTTTATTAAAAGCCAGCGAAACGTGCATAGAAAATGTGTCGTATATTCATTTTAGTGCGTTATTAAGGTGGCAGTATGAGTATCGAAGAGCAATAAATTCGTTTCCAGCAACGTACAACTAAGAGCTCAGATTATTTCGCGCCATTTACTCCTTTCATCCACCATCTTCATAATACGGGTTCTGTAAAAGGGATTTTTCGCAGCGAGATTGAAGTTCCCCACTGAACCCACAGCTTTAAACGAATTCTACAGAAAGTTCTCCGCAGTCTGAATTACATTTACACATTGCTATGTTCTTCAACTTAGTTGAGCAGTAGCAGATTAAATAGGAAAAAGTTAGTGGAGAGTAGAAAAAATCGCAGAAGCGCAAAACTAATATAACAAGTTTGTCATTTTCATTTATAGTATTAAGTAAGGTCAAGTGTGTCAATGTCCGGACACCCCGCGGAAACACACACAATTGCAAGGGGGGTCATTCATTTTATGTTATTTTTATTTTTATTATTTTTAGCTGTAGCGTAGAGGTGAGTATACCGTAGCAAAGTGCAAGTTGTTTATAACACAGTAAAAGCTTGACAATAAAAACGCTGTACAAGTACCTAAGTTGGCTTTTTTATTATGACAACACTTATAGTGTTCACAACAACAAAAAAATGGCAAAGCGTTTATTGTGACTTTTTTAGCCGTTTTTTTTTCTCAGTGTAGGCAAAACGCGGACTGTGTCTTGCGAGTACGCGTCCACAAAAAGACTAGATCCAAAGCCTAGGTCCACGAGAGATTGACTCATTGCGTAAACAAAATGATTCCCTTAAAATTAAATGCGCTCCCGTTATTGCGTATACGCGTACTAGTTTAAGTAGTTTTACGAATATCGAACTACCGAATTCCACGTCACAGTTCAGTCTTCGCACTTCATATTTTTTTAATTTTAACTTATAATAAATACCGACTAAAAACTTCCCTTCATACTTTATACAGGCTTAGGTTTGTAAGCAATTTTTATAAAATTTTCAATTAAAAACTGTACATAAATGCTAGTTTTCAAGTTAGCGGAACGTTGTCAGCACTCCTACATACTCGTACGCTAAAAGAATCGCGGGCGGGAACTCACGCGTCCAAGCCAAAACCTATTGCAAAAACCTATTCCAGTAAATACGTCTCACCTCTACTGTAGCGGCAATAGAAAGATAGCTATTACGGTTCTTGAGAAAAAGCCCCGTGACAGGCAGATAGACCGACGGACAGTGACATTAGTAGGAATACTACTATTACCTTTCGGATACCTATGGATCCCTGAAAAAATGAGAAAGTAATGACTAATTAGTTGCCCTAGACCCTAGAGCTATTTAAACAGCAATAACTCATATCGAAAATACAAACTGAAACATAGATGCACAGAAAAACCAGAAAAAGAGACCAGCATCGGGAACCAAACCCAGGTCCTCAGAACTCCGTGCTGCGTGCTATACCTCTACACCACCACTGGACAGGAGTACAGACACAAATTTCTCCTATGCACCACATATCTCAGCTTGTTTGTTTTCTTATTTAGTCACTTAAGCAGCGGCATCTTAGGAATAACTCAATTTCATGTACCTATGACACAGACGGCCTAAAAAGATTTTTCCTTATGCTTAAGCCGTAAGCCAGTTCGCCGGTATTGTGACATCAGTTCTCTCTTCGTCTATAAATAATCTTTTAACGTTAAATTTGATAAATTAATTAACTAACTGTTCATTTCATTTCACTAAGGCAGTGGACGTGAGTTTAAAAACAGATCCATACTTAAAGTTCTTAATTGTTAAATTGAAAAGTGCTGCGAACCGGAATACATGGGGAAAGAACGTTTTCCAGTCGAAATAATTAAGTTCTATTGCAAGTGATAACAAAGCTACGGCTCGTACAGGCATGTAAAAAACCTATGAATGCATACTCGTACATTTAGCTTTTGATAGTGTAGGCGTTCACGGTCCAATCAAGCCGGGGGGTGTATGTGTCGGACAGTGAATTGGGAGTCACATCGACCTCGGCTTTGTTTTGTGATCGCTTCTTGTGGAAATGTTTTTAGCTATGAATAGACGATAACAGTGTGGGATTTCGGGATTTTTTTATACCGAGCTATAAGTGCGAACACTGTTAAAACCGGCTATGATATTTTATATAAGTATAATACCGCATACTGTTAGATTTTTCTGAATTTTCTTTTAGATTGTGGTAGTATTTTAGGCGGCTGAATCAACTGGAAGTACTTTTGATTGCATTGATTTGAAGTTTGATTTTTAACATTGCTACTAGTCACAGCATACTTAAGTATTTGAGATTAATTTCAACTCAAATACTTCGACACGTTCCTCAGATAACAAATAATTGAACCGACTACAAAAAATCATGAAAATATGGTATATATATTTGGTAGAGAGCTAATAAGGCCCACCCATTGTTATGCTTCTTAATTGGGAAAACTCTATTTATTTTTCTATGAAAATTAGATTTATCATGAAAAATACAGAGTTTTTTTTATACAATAAATCACGTAGATGATAATATCCCACATATTATGTGAGATGAAGTCTATCCACTTTTGTTTGTAAATGTAGGTAGTAATCTTGGTAATCGTAGAAAGCGAAGAAGAGAAAAATCCAGAAAAAGCGGCAGCAGCGTCTTCTGCGTACAACACCAGCGTAGCGCTATGATTCCCAAGCTGTGTACCAAGCTTGGGCATATGGCACCCCACCCCTCAAATATGGCAGCAGTGGACGTCTTCCGGCTGATGATGATGACATATTCTTGATTATAACAGGCTACTACTTTGTTTCCCGGGCAGATGCGTAGTTCCCGCGGGATTCAGATGAATTTCTGAGTAATTTAGAGCAAAAAACACATTTATGTCTGAGTAATCTCCACTTCATTCTAATTTCCGAGCTTCTAACTTCAACAAAATATTTCACAAATAATAAAATTTAATTAAGTAGTAATTTTCCATAGTAAAAAGGCCTTTTTACCGTAATTCGTAGAAAACATACAATCGATAATGATTTTATTGTTAACGTACATCATAAAGAATAAACACTCCCGTTAAAGTTTGTAGATTTTTTGGCCGCGTGTGGATGAGTCGTTTGGGCCATTCCATTTTATTTATACGTTTGCCTATCGGGCTTGGGTGCTGCCAACGCACACACGCCTTTACATTTTAGCCCAGTGTTAATCCACCCTTCATTGCTGCGGACTATTTACGGACATCTTTTTTTTTGTCGCTCTTTGTTTATGTCATTCAGTTGTATGA
Organism: Choristoneura fumiferana; assembly: GCF_025370935.1. NCBI lineage: Eukaryota > Metazoa > Arthropoda > Insecta > Lepidoptera > Tortricidae > Choristoneura > Choristoneura fumiferana. The sequence continues at coordinate 11,769,670 of NC_133475.1, read as the reverse complement.
AATGTGTGAAGCCGAGGGATTTTACAAACTATAACTGGTTCTGACTTTTGGCATTTATGCAAGAGCGTTGTTTAAGATTTATGAAATAGTTATTTGATGATGATAGAGTACGTTAGCCTCAGCAGTTATGTATGTATGTATACTCTTTATTGTTCGCAAGGTATCCTAACCCTGCCGTCGCTTTATGTTTTTGAAATAATCATGTATGTAAGGAAGAACATATGTGATTTTCCCACTAACGTCGATGAGCCAAAGACTACTAGAAACACAGGGAAGCTTAAAGTTCCATCTTACAGACTGGCTAAAACCAAAAAGTCGTTTCTGGGAAATTGCATACGTTTTTATTAAAATTCCAAAAAATATTTTAAATGAAACGGATACAAAATTCAGATCTATTGTCAAGAAGACATTAATATCTAAGGCGTATTATAAAGTTAATGATTATAATATCATGGACTGGTATATTTGGAAATAATTCCGATCCGCATTAGCGATCCCTTCAAATAGCGAACCTACTGTGTTAAAAATAAAGTTGTGTTAAACACTTGTGATGTATACATATAATTTAATAATACTGTAAATCTGTTTAAAAAAATATACCTCGTTGAGTTTCTTGCCGGATTCTTACAGAGGTTTTTTTTTGACATTCATAAGTGCTTGTTATAGCCTAAATTGAATAAAGATATTTTGACTTTGACTTTGACTTTGATTGTACAAAATAAGTAACCAAACAATACGGTATTTGACTATTTTGTATATGTCTTATAAATTAAAACTACACAATGCCTGTTATCGAATAAAAAACCAATTTTTAAGTTACCTTTACAAATAACAAAGTTATAAAGGTTTGAAATTCAAGATTAGACAGAGAAAGACATACTGGCATGTGACGTCACACGCCAATACCGCCATACTTGCTGCATAGAGAAAAGCGTTTGAGAAAGAGACAGGTATATAGATTTTTCAAAAAATCACTATAAATCCAATTTTCAACCGATTTAAATTTTCTCTTCGTTAAACACTATCTGTTTTTTCATAATAATATTAAGATATGGCAAAATCAGGAGTTGTCAAATACCGTTTTGACAAACAATGAGATAAAATATAGTATATGATTGTTTGTATGATTGTTTCTTATTTTTCTATCTAGAATAGAATATAAACGTTTATTCGCAAATTACATACAACACAAAATAAACAAGTATAAAGTAAATATTGAAGGTATTTGCGGAATCGCAATCTCATACACAGAATCTGATACTGATTGTGAGTTTTTTTTAAAAGCACGTGAAGTTGTTCCTATATTTGCCTTGAGCAATTGTTTTTTTTTTGTAACCTATTTTCAAAAAGTGAATTCTGGCAATGATGATGATAAATTTTATGTACAGCTAAACTAATTTGATGATAGAACCGGAAGGTGGGTAATGAAACCCTTTAATGGCTGCTTGTGAACCCAAGTAAGGGATCATTTGACATGTATTGATGGAATCTATTCATTACACCACACGGGTTCGCTGTAACTTCTCCGATACAAACGAGCATAAAACATGTGTTTTTGGTTTGCGGCGTAATTATTTCAAAGCTCCTACTTCCTGACTTCTTGCATCTTATTAAATGTGAGGAAATCAGTTTTACCTTAACAAACAATTTTTCTTTATAACTTCGTAATCAATTTACTTGACTTGATGCATCACAAGATTTTAAATAAAATATTGATGCTATTACAACTTTCTTTACTATTTTTTAACGATTTCAAAAGGTCTCACTTTGTATGTACCTACATCAACGTGTGGGACCGTAACAACTCTATATCAACCGCGTTGCCTAATTTTTTACGTGACGTCAACGATGGCAAGTTGTTATATAAAACTTGTGTACATAAACTGAAAGATTATAAGTCACGTCAAATGCTTAATTCCTAAGTCGCGCTTCTCCCAGTTTTCTAACGAAACTTTACTGTTCACTCTGCGCTACTAATTTTAGGCTATTAAAATTTTAGTTAATTCTTCTTTTCTAAATAGGCACTTATGTTTCAAAAGTGATATTCAGGCTACGAGCGGCTCGCCCGCAGTTGTCGCGCGTTCGCCTAAATCCGCTGCGTGAAGTAATTCCACTACTTTGTCGTCTCATTGCGGGCGCTTTATGCACCCATTTTGTCGTCATTAAAGCTCTCGCTTTGCTCGTGCGTCCTAATTAATGCAACATTATCTCATTGATTTCACAGTTCACTAGTCAAAATGATTTAGGCATTGCGGAATTTAAACGTCAATGTTGCTATTGAATGTGACGGCGGCAAATTGATACACTGCAAAACACTGGAATTATGCCAGGCTAAGTTTAATTGAGATAAGATCATAACACGGAAAATTATCAAACAACCAGATTGTGTTGGACGCGCCCAAGATAGGGTTCTGTAGTTACGAAAAAATCAAGAAATAATTTTATAAGGATTTCGTATTTCGTACTGAAGCTTCCAAGTTTAGATAATATATTACCTTAGGCTGCAACCGATGGTTAAATGTGATGCCGTTTCCGTCTATTCGAACAAAATCAATAGAGACGGCATCACACCTAACCGCCACTAATCAATGGATGGTGAAACAGCCCCTAAAACTACTAATAATTCTTATACGTCATAGTTTAAAAAAAAACTTCAACAATAAAAGCGATCTCCGCTGAAACTTACTTTGAAGGCAATAATCAAATAGGGGTATTTCATTCTATTTTATATTTCTTTATATCTAGTTAATATTTATGTCTTTGCAATAAATAATTTAAAAACGGACCAATTGAAATTCCCACAGGCAATTTAAATATTTATACTTAATATAAAGCACCGAGGTGACAAGACTGAATAGTAATCTGCTACGAGGAACTGTGACTTTTTCATGAAAATTATATTAGATGGAGAGAAAATCGGTCATGACTCTTGATACTGAATAAAATATGAAATTTTATAAATTATCCTATACCAATTATCGACGCAATTGTGAGTGTCGTTCATTGTGGCGTTCTAACGGAGAGGCCTTTATTCAGCAGTGGACGTCTTCCGGCTGATGATGATGATGATGACAAATTGTGTGTGTATGAGTGTTTGTTACTCTTTCACAAAAACAGATGGACGGCTTCGGATAAAATGTATTTTAAAGATAACTGGGTCTCGGGAATAGCACGTTACCTGAGATACATTTTATCCCGATATTCTCACGACATCTGAATATAATCTCGAAATTTCAACTGCTAACTGTAAAGACATGAAATTTAACATTAATACTCTTTATGAAAATTAAATGAAGCCCGTGACGTAATTTTTTTAGGATCCTGCGGTACTTAAGTAAAATTCTGGAACTCAATTGCACTACCGAATCTAATGTTTCACGCGCGCGAATTATAACTATTGTATATGGATGAACTATAATGATGAAGTTTATACAAAATATGCGTATGAATTCATGCAGGTCCTCCACCTCCACACTGTAAGAAAACACACAAATCCCACAAACCCATCTATCAGCACTACCATAAGGTCGCGGGTGAGCAAAGAATTTTTTTTAGTTCATTCATATGGACCTCCGCAAAGTAACGCCTGATTCAATGAATTATTGTATATGGCTTATATTATTGTGTACATGTGGATGAACGTCTTCTTCAATGCCTGGCCTTTATTACTAGTACTGTGCAAAGCCATCAGTTGCGCATCAACCGTTAGTACTCGTCAAATCAGCGCTGTAAATACACCGCAAGCGACGCAGGCTGCCGTTAACAAAGCCACAGTTCTCCTCGGTTAGGCGTGTACCCAATTTGAGGTTTTAATTAGCATATCTGAACTCTGCGAGTTAGAACAACTGTGCTGACGTAGCCCGCTGTGTAGTTTTGTGCAAACTGTAATACAGTATTATGTTGAATTTGATTTAGTTTAATGTAGGCGAGAAAATTTAAGTTAGTAACATAAAAATTGAACAATGTGTTTTGTTAAAATTTTCATTTTTATTACTAGCTTCTTTGGAGATCGTACTTTTTCTTTGCTATTCCTGCATCATCATCCAATTTACATGAGAGTAGGTACTTAGGTACAAATGTGATGAATTTATCTGAACACAAGGTTTAGCGGGGTAGAGTTTTTGATACAAGCAACAAAATAGATACTTACCTAGATATAAACTAAAACAAAAAGAAATGAGATCCTACCAAAAACATTTTATGTAATATTGGTCACCAAGTCAAAGTCAAAGTCAAAATATCTTTATTCAATTTAGGCTATAACAAGCACTTATGAATGTCAAAAAAAATCTACCACCGGTTCGGAAAAACCTCTGCTGAGAAGAATTCGGCAAGAAACTCAACGAGGTATATATTTTTTTTAAAACAGATTTACAATATTATTAAATGATATGTATACATCACAAGTATTTAACACAACTTTATTTTTAACACGTCTTATATAAAGTCCATTAACAGGAACAGGCACGAATGAATTGAAGAAAAGCTACTTATATCATATTTTTGTTATTGTGAAAGTGGCGTTTTACGTATCTAATCCATAATTCAAATAATGATAAATAATACATAATCTGCACATTAATAGCGGATTACATAAGAAAGGTAAATTTAATAGATACTTAGATAGAAATATTTTCTAATATTTTTTGCGTTTTTATACGAAATTGTCTAAGAACACTGGTGCCACTTATTGAATGAAGCTGTAAAAAAGTTATGTTATTAAGTTAATACCAGGAAAAGCTAAGCCCCTAAGCCTTGACTTAGGTATCTTGCTGAAACTCTATAATTTAAGAATTATGGCTTGACGGTTTCATAAATCTATTGCATAATATTAAAGACGGGTTCCCTTTATCTTGCATAGTATCGATTCTCCGAAATACACTTCGCATAACAGGAGGTATCACATAATTTTTTTAGCCGAACGATACTTTTGCATATTTTGCATAATGATCAGTTCGAATAATAGTAATTTCTCTGAATATTAAGTAGCAGAACACTGTTATCGCCGAGTATACTTCTGCAGAATATTAGGATCGCCGATTGTTATATAGCATAATAGCATAGCATAATACTAGTTTGGACTATTGTTTTTTCACGGAATTTTAAATAGCGCTGACCTTAACATGGCGTAATGGCGTAGCTAAAGGAACGAACAGCTACCATAAAAATGGAGAATGATTAATAGAGGTTAAATTAAGGCCAGCAAAATAAGCGTGCTGTGACAGCAGCAGGCAAAGCGCCAGAATAGCAGCTACATAAGTAGGTTGAGTTAGGTTAGAACTGCGGCCACAACAGCGCGCGAGCAGAGCGAGCGTGCCGGGGCAGCAGTCGGCGAAGCACCAGAATCTTACTGCTGCCAATAAAGATTAAGTTAATATAGAACTACGATTAAAACAACACTGGGGAGTTTTAAAGCTTCAAATATTATGAGATATAACTTTCTACGTCTAACTATTCGAATATATTTAACATTATTCTTTTCGATTATTATGTTCATGTCAAAATTCTGCTTTACAAAATTATGAGAAATGATAGTATGAGAAAAAATATATACACAAAGTAATTCGGTGATAGATGGATAGATTTATTAATTATTACCTTTTGAAAAAATAAATTATTAACACATTTTTTTTCATGATTGGTTATTTTGGAGTCTTTTGGAGCACGGATTGCTGAGGACCTGGGTTCGATTCCCAGCGCTGGTCTCTTTTTCTGGTTTTTCTGTGCATCCATGTCTCAGTTTGTATTTTCGAAATTTTTTTTCATTTTTTTTTATACTGTATAGGCTTGCGTTTGGCCACAATCACGCCTGATGGAAAGCGAGGATGAGGCCTACGATGGAGCACGCTTGCCTAGTAAATGCTCATTCACCCTAGACTTGAAGGCGGCCAAATTGTAGTGTTCAGGAAACACAGTCGCAGGCAGGGAATTCCACTCTTTTGCTGTGCGGTTGATGAAGGAAGAGCGAAAACGCTTTGTGCGGATTTTTGGAATACTGACAACGTAAGGGTGGAGACCCCGCCTACTTCTGGTCGACCTGTGGAAGAAAGGAGCAGGTGGAATAAGGTCGTGCAATTCCGAAGCACATTCTCCGAAATGTAGCCTGTAGAATACCGACAGGGAAGCCACTCTTCTGCGATGACGAAGGCTCTGACGACAAAAATCCGCATCGCAGGTGACGCCGATGAGCCTCTTCGCTCGCTGTTCTACCGAATCCAAAGCAGCTAGCTGATATTCAGCAGAACCGTCCCAAAGGTGGCAGCAATACTCCATGCAGGATCGGACTTGGGCTCGGTAAAGACCAATGAGCTGGTCCGTAGTGAAGTATCGCCTAACCTTGGATAGGATACCAAGCTTTTTCGCAGCGGTTTTTGCCAAGGATTCGATGTAACTCCCAAAGTTCAGTTTAGCTGAGAGTTCTAAACCAAGGAGCTGAAGGTGGTCAGATATTGGTACAGGCAGACCTCGGAAGGTTGGAGTTAGATTAAATGCACTACGTTTTGCCGAAAATAAACACGCCTGGGTTTTAGAGGCATTGAAATTGACTAAATTGGCTTCGCCCCCAATCGGACACTGCCTGAAGAGTTCGGTTCAAATTACCTATCATAGCCTCTCTGAGAACGTTGGTATCCGAACCACTCGCTGGAGCATCGGACAAATATCTTTCCGACACTGTGCTGTCATCGGCGTATCCAAAAAATACCGGGATATACCAACAGGTCATTTATGTGCAGCAAGAATAGAGTGGCAGAAAGCACTGATCCCTGAGGAACACCGGCATTAATGTCCATAGGATCGGACGAACAGCCATCGATCACAACCCTAAAAGACCTACCCCGCAGGAAGTCAGCTATCCAGGTGCACAAGCCAGCAGGAATCCCATAAGAAGGGAGTTTACCCACAAGACCATCGTGCCAAACCCTGTCGAAAGCCTTCGAGACGTCCAGAGAGACAGCAAGAGCCTCTCCGTGCTTCTCAATGGCCTGTCCCCATAAATGTGTTGCGTAAATTAGAAGGTCACCAGTGGATCTACCCCGACGAAAACCATATTGATGGTCACTAAGGAGATCACTGGCGTACATGTCAGGTAATTATAAGAAATTCACAAAAGAATCGTCAAATGTATACAAAAAAAATAGAATTTACAATGTCAAATTACAGTAAAATTAAATAATTATAAATAAAGATAAAAACAAGAATAGAAACCTATGTCAAATATGATATCATGATTCTGCTCAAGGTTGTTATGGGAAACGAAAGTACGCATGTGTATTGAACTTGGCCGCCAATTGTACATGAAACGTTTTTAGTGGAATAAAATTTCCAAGTTTGATAGTGACGGCTGACGACATAAAAACTTAAAAAACAACAAGTGTTCGTTAAGTTTATTGTAAATTAGTGTTGTTTGTTAACTAGGCAGCAAATTAAAGCGAAATAAACTATCATGACAGAATTTTCAGTAGTCCGTAAATAGTTATTAAATAATGAAACTTACTCGTATCAAGTTACCGTGCAATTTTGTATGATAATTTTGCAGAAAAAACAAAATATTTTTAAAGCGAAATAAACTATCATGACAGAATTTTCAGTAGTCCGTAAATAGTTATTAAATAATGAAACGTACTCGTATCAAGTTACCGTGCACTTTTGTATGATAATTTTGCAGAAAAAAACAAAATATTTTTGCTGCCGAATAAAATAATTGGACATTTTATTGGAACGACAGAACGCTGCCAGGCTGGTTGAAAGTGCAAGTCGTATAACGCTTATTTTTAAAATTTCAATGGACATAAGCAATATGTTCTGTGCATAAAGTAGCAGTATGCGAAGTTATCGGGTTTATGTGAAAAGTTTAAGATACGAGCTTAGGAGCAAGTAGCGAACTTGAGAACAAGTGCTAGCGACGTGACGTAGCTCCATTTAGTGGCTCGAAAAGCCAGGAAATCTTATCTAGGCTTAGAATAGATTCTAGATAATGTAATAGTTACCGCCAGTAGCTAACGTGCTTATGATTTACTAGTCAAGGCCTGCGATCCCATTTAAATCCCGCATGATCTTTTCGGGATAAAAATGTTATAGTTATTATTACAACTTGGACTTAGGTGGGACAAAATTATTGCTAAAAAAATAAAAGTGTAACGTGATTGACTGATTGACAGACAACGCACAACCTATACTGACATAATACTGAGTAAGCATAATTTTTATTCTTCCACGGAAGCGAAGTCGAGGGATATAGCTCGTTGTATCAACATCTGATCTTTTAAACCAAAGCACTAGAATTTTCTACCAACGAGCTTTTATTGTTCACGTACGCCGAATATTCCTTCATTGAACTAGTGCACGTCGTGTACGTTCTCAAAATAGCTACGATGTTTGGCTCAATACAGGAAAGCGTTTATGGTTTGAAGCGATGCGTAAAAGATAGGTGCACCTACCTTTAATGACTGCGCTTATATTTAGACCGTTATTATTTTAGTAGGAGCCACACGACTCAGACGGGATTTTGTTAATATTTCATAGTTGAATTGCTTATTCATGCGAACAAATTATATTAAGCCGTTGAAAGCTTCAGAGTTAAACAATTTTATGTGTTATTCTGTACCGCTACAGTATTATTAATAATACCCCGTGTGTTCACCATCAGTGGTGTAGCGGTATAGCACGCGGTACAGATTACCGAGGACCTGGGTTCGATTCCCAGTGATGGTCTTATTTTTCTGTTTTTTCTGTGCATCTATATTTCAGTTTGTATTTTCAATCCCCGTGTGTTGTCGGGTTAGAATTACAGCTCTCCATTTCTTCCGTGGATGTCGTATGAGGCGACAAAGTATATAGGTTAAGGTATAGCGTAGGCGACAGGCTAGCAACCTGTCATTGTTGTACCTTTTTTTTGTCAAACTTTAAACCTAAAATTGCTAAAAGTGGCTCCGAAGCGGTAACGTTTCGTGTGCTCTGCCTACCACATTTGGGAATACAGGCCTGATATTTGTGTGTGTGTGTTGTGCGTTTTCTTCTTTCTATAAACATTTATTTACTAACTTACAATAGTATGATGTTTAAGAACAGTCAGTAAAAAAGATTGTAGGTATCACAAATTAGGACGACCGGATGGCCAAGTGGTAAGAGAACCTGACTACAGAGCTTGAGGTGCGCCGTTCGATCCCCGGGTGGGGCAGAGTTTGAATTAATAATACGAATGTTTTTCTATGTATTTATGTATGTATTTATCTATTAAGTATGTCTATCCATTGCCTAGTATATGGAGCTTGTATGGACAAGCTTTGCGTAGTTTGGGACTAGGTAAATTGGTGTCAAGTGTCCCATGATATATTTTTTATTTAATTACCTACTTTTTTTTACAAAAACTTTACTCAAAGTCAAATCAAGTCAAGTCGTAAGGGCGAAAAGTGGCTAATGTTTCTTTTATTACATAAATTGCAGTGTCGTTTACTAGGTACTCCATAAGTAAACAAAGCGCTTCTGTACATATTTAGCACACAACTTCCTCTAGTAGGCAGTGCCAGTTCCGTTTCGAGCGGATTCATAAAACAGACGGACAGTCTAAGCCGTAACAGAGCTGTAAATTATGCAAGCAAATCCGCCGTCCAGAGATTGCTTTCGGGCAGTGTCATAAAATACAAAGCTGGTCTCGATAAAATGGCCTGTCATAACTTTCTTCTCGAGCTGTAAATTATGTGGCTTACTCCTTAAAAACCTTGCAACTTTACTTGAAACTGGCCTTTTGGAAATAATTTATGTGTTTGAATGGAAATTAATCAAGCGTTACGATGAAACGACTTTAAAACGTTATTCGCAATTTATCGACGATTAATTTGAACAATAATTTAGGCGCGGACAAAATTGCTTTGTGTATTAAGTTAACCATTGGCTGAACTCGTCAATAAACTTAATTAGACAATTTTAGAAAAATAATAATATGGACGTATTATAATTAATTAATGATTTTAAACTACTCAAGCTCGTACTCAAACTCGAAGAAAAACTTTATTTTCTTTTCTTTAAGCAAAGCACGAACTTCTATTAGATGCACATTTATTGATTTATTTATTCTAGTACCAATTTGTTATTCAGCGTGGGAAGTTAAAACAAGTTTAAGCGAATCCCGAACTCTATAGAGATGCAAGAAAACTTTCTCGCTTCCGGCGATAACTATAACATCTGTATAGGCAAATTTTCGTGTTTCCAATGTCTTGGATTTTCTTGTTCAGATTTAAAACTAACCACGTACAGAATGTAGTGTATAATGGTTTTCAATCGTATTTTAGCTTTTGAACGGCTTTAATTTCCCGTTGCTGTTCTAATATCTTATTACGTTTAAATTATCAATCTGTGCTAGGAAGGCGATGATGAATAAAGAAGCCAATCGAAGAATTAACTAATTATATATTTAAAAGTTTGACTTTTGTCGGTTCTGTCTTCATTTCGTTCATTTTAGTTCTAAGTGGGCTCTTTCATCTCATAATAAATTAATATTGTCGTTCGCAGATTGAAAAAATGCTATGTTATTTATTATTACTAAGTATTTATTTTATTAATCTAAAATTCTCCATTAAACTACAGTGCTCGTTGAAGATTCGGAAAAACAACACTTTCTACTAATACAAATGTTACGAAATAAGAAATGTGGAATGAGTATCTTGCCGGGTCTTCTCAACAAAGGTTTTTCCGAACCGCTAGTATTTTTTTTTGTTATTCATAAGTTCTTGTTATAGTCTTAAAAAAGACTGTCCACGATAAAATCCGGGCATGCCTGATCTTTGCAATAAATGCTAATTTTCAAGCAGCTTTTTTTGTAATAGTCAGTGGTAATGAAACTACATTATAAAAATACAATCACAATAAAATGTTAGAGCGTCTGTGAGTTTTAGCTTTATGTATTTCACTGTGCCTAAATTGCTCTGTACAACGTTTTTTGATAATCTCCACTTGTTTTCAACTTCAATTCCACAATTTGTATTGAAATTTTCACAAGCTCTTTTACGCTCATTAGGATAAAAATCATTTTTTTCCTTTTTTCCAATACAAATCATGATGTAACTGTTTTCTACTTGGGGGAGTCAGGAAAACTTTCTAATCCAAGCACCAAAAGTAGTTTTTATTTGGGAGGCATTTTTCTGTCAAAAAGGCAAATTTACCGAACTTCCACACTACCTCAATCTGAACGAAATTCAAAAAATATTAGCTGTCGTGAAAAGAAAATGTTATAAGCTATAAAGTGAATTGTCTAATTTAAATATATTTAACTCACAGACGCCCTAACTTTTTATTATGATTATATTTTTATTATGTAGTTTCATACTTAACTACTAATTACTTTAAAAAGTGCTGCTTGAAAAATTAGCATTCATGACAAAGATACCCCAGATCAGGTATGCCCGGATTTTATCGCGGACGGTCTTTAAAATTTTGAAATAAATTTAGGTATCTCATGTTAATAGAACTGTTTTAGAGTTGCTCAAATATTTAATTTGTTGGACGCCCCATTCACGTAGATGTGAAACATTAAATGAAAGTGCAGCTGAGGCGCGCGTACTAATTTATTTTGGGCAGTGTGCAAGCTCGTGCAACCGCTGTGTTGACGACAGGTTGAATTCATCTCATTCGTCGGTAGTTGCTAAAAACACGATTAAGGCGAACATAGTGTTTCAATTTTGAACATGAAACTACCGTGAGACTCACTCATATTAAATATATTGACCCGGATAACTCACGTCTTAAATCGAGTTTAGCTCGACTTGTTTCGGGCTAATCCGTAGCCCTTCGTCTTCGGAGCAACGCGACTCAGCGGCTGCTGCGACACGCGCACTGCGCGCCGCCGCTCTGCTCGCGCGACTACCCGACGAAACTGACACCGGCACACAACTACCCGCGTTTTTATCATCATTACAACTGTCAAATGTAGGGTAGCACCCAACACTAACAACATCGCTCTGTAAAGGTACGTTCACACAGTACCGATGACGCAGCACGAGTATTTAACACCGTTTTCCAACTCGGAGGTACCGTCCAACCACTATCCCGGTTGAAATTCGGCCGACGACTAATCTCGATTGATTCACGCACTTTCCGCGGAATGAGACTGGACGAAACGTTTCCACAAGGGTATCGGAGCACATACGCAGTATGAGGAAACAGAACGACAAGGGGTCTGCTGTGGCCGAGCACTCAATGGACTCGGATTCGACGCACTTTATCAGATTTGATAAGGTATCTGTACTTGCGAGAGAGAAATTTTTCATTCCGCGGAAAGTGCGTGAAGCCATCGAGATTAGTCGTCGGCCGAATTTCAACCAGGATAGTGGTTGGACGGTACCTCCGAGTTGGAAAACGGTGTTAAATGCTCGAGCAGCGTCATCGGTGTGTGTGAACGTTGTTAGTGTTGTGTGCTACCCTACATTTGACAGTTGTAATGATGATGAAAACGCGGGTAGTTGTGTGCCGGTGTCAGTTTCATCGGGTAGTCGCGCGAGCAGAGCGGCGACGCGCAGTGCGCGTGTAGCAGCAGCCGCTGAGTCGCGTTGCTCCGAAGACGAAGGGCTACGGATTAGCCCGAAACATGTCCAGCTAAACTCGATTTAAGACGTGAGTTATCCGGGTCAATATATTTAATATAGTGTTTCAAATTTATGAAATATTTACAATTACAATTAGTCAAATCAAAATTTATTGTATTTGGATATTGTAAGTTTTGATAATGTTACGAGCTTCAGTTGTTTTTTTTTGTTGGTAAAAAGCAATTAGGATTTTATAAAAAATGTTTATATAATAAGCTCTATAGATGTTAATGATGTATTACTGGCGCTGAGAGCTTTGCTTTTATTAAGCCCCTTGCGACGCTTCGGTCTATGTGGAATTAGTCGCACATCTGTGCTTTGGCAACAGTAGAGTTGCATACAGTACAGTTAATTCCTTATGTAAAGTGTAATATAAACTCTTCATCATCATCATCAGCCGAAAGACCTCTCTCTTTAGAACACCACAATAAACTACTCGCCATTTGCATGCACTGGTTACCCGCAACTCTCATGATATCGTCAGTCTACCTAGTTTGCTTGTCAACGCTTCGTCTTCGTGTTCGTAATCACTATTCAAGACTTTTGTCCACCAACGGTGTAAAACCTTGCTTAGTGAGATAATTTATATCGCGATAATACTGATATATAATTTAGCTACCATGAATTACTAGCCAAGGACATTGCGACGCCGTGATATAAAGAATAGTTGACGTGGCTTCTTGTAAGTAATGTGTCATCATTTGGTTGTACCTTGTTTCTATTTTCGGTTTGCCTAATTTTAGATAAACTAATATTACTTAATTTAATGGCTAATTTTACCTAATTTTAATTTTAGTGAGTCATTTCGTATACGAGTACAACTTGCTTTACATAATTCTGTTACGCCTAATTTGAAATGACTTAATTTTAATTTTGTATAAGTTCATTTAACCTCAACCCTTAACTACCTACGCCCTGTTTCAGAAACACAACCACCTATGATTGGTCTAGTAGACCTCTTGTTTTAAAGGACATGCAATACTTATAGAAATTTAGTTTAAATTTAATAAAAAAATAATAAATAAAATTTTAACAGTCTATGCTATTTATTTGCAATAAACGTTACAAAATAAATCAATAGATTTTTTCATAAACTTAACACATTTCAGTACTACTCTTATCCCTACTGTAAAATTACTTACCCGAAGGGGATATGAGATCTCAAAATATAGGAACATAATATAAAGATTATTATTAAAGTTTCATCAAGTTGAATGATCAACTAAGTTATTTAAGTGATTTAATTTTACAGGAACATTTTATTTTTATAAAATTACAAACCCTCAAAACAACCATTTTTGTCGGCAATCGATAATAATTTTTCGAACATTCGAGACAAATTAGTGTCTTGCATTCAACGATGACACTTATTTTAACCACCTTTTGTAACTGTGTTACTAGGAGGCATGTTTTACTAAAAATTAAAATTTATATTTTTTAATTATATTAAAAATGTTAACAAATAAAACACACACAACCACCTGCGTTCGGTCTGGGAGACCTCGTATGAATGTTACGCAACCACCTACCTGCGGTCTCTGAGACCGTTTTCGCCAGTATTATGCTCACTTAATTTAAAGGAATACACATCCAAACTTGTCGACCACATGGCGGCCATTGATTGGCTCGCAGGAAAAGGTACAAGGTCACTAGAAGTTTGTGCGCCGCGATTGCTTCGAATTATTATCATTTTTAAATCTGCTAAGGTCTGAGAGACCGCACGTTGGTGGTTAAGGGTTAAAAATGAAAATGAAAAGATTTATTCGGGGCACACACATAAATAATAGAAACAGAACAAACACATATTAATAATAAAGTGAAATAAAATAAAATGACAATACAAAATACAAAAAAATAAAATAATTGAAAATAATTAAAAAAAACAATCATTTTTATGTGCCCGAAATTAGTATAGTTTTAGTAATTAGTTTAGTATATAGTTTGACTGTCAATTATTTTTCGTTTAACATTATACGTCTATCCTCTAACATAAGTTCAGTTCTGGCGCTTCGCCGGCCGCTGCCGCGGCAAGCTCGCTACGCTCGCTCCGTTTGCGCGCTGTTGTGGTCGCAGTTCTAACCTAACCTTACCTATTTTACTGGTCGCAGTTCTAATTTTAGTAAAAACGTTACTCGGCTAAGTAATGATTAGTTAAAATAAGAATCGACAAAATGAGTTTTAAATAAAAGAATATTCGACCAAAAAACTTTATGAAAATGATAATTTAGGAACAATGGAAATTCGACAAAATAATAATGATGAATAATGAAATTATACAAACCGATTTTAGACAAACAATTCATTATAATGATAGTTGTTAGACAAACTGAAATTAGGCAAAGTTTTTAGACAAGTCAAGGGAATACCTCATCTTTCGAGCGTTTCAACCGCCTCAATTTGCGTGGCCAAATTTTGTTATGAATGGGCTGTACAATTCACGTAAATCAAATAAAATAAACGCTCGAATAATGACCCTCAAACGAGATAACGAATTTATTACTTTTATTCAAATGTGATTTGATTTTAAAATGTTTATGTTCATACTATGTCTATTATCATTATCATCTTGGCCCAAAGTATGACGTCACACTGCTTGACACCAGGTCTCTTCACAAAATGCGCATGGGCTGTTAGTTTTCGCCAATTGAATTGAGATGTTTTCAATTACAAGACATATTTGCTGAAAAGTAAAGGCATTAAATAAGTATCCGTTGTACCTACATGTAATAATATTTTGAAGTGACTTACTGTTGATGTTTTTACTATATGCTTTGCCTCCTTACTCGCTATATCTGCAACTGCTTGCGCGTGTTGTAGATACTATTATAATGCAGATTTGCTATTAATCTCTCTGTACTGTATACTCGCTTTTCCCTCGACTTAGACTGAGTGGTTATATTTCTTAAGCACACATATTGAAACTATGTTTTTAGACAGCCGGACAACGGAACAGTATATACCTGAATGCTTACAATGCCGAGGTTTTGAACTTTACCTATACGAAACTAACGACCCGCCCAGGGCGGGTTGAACGGCTGCAGTTGTGATAAAAAAAGAGACAAAAAAATAAAGGTCTGTAATTAAAGGCGGTGACTTCACATTTTTTTCACCCCCGTTTTCCCAAAAGTACGCCAGCGCGAAGCGTAGCTAATTAGATATATTACATAGTAGGTAAACCTTTCTCCTGAATCACTAATTATTGATGTAAATCGCATTAAAGTAATACATATTTTAAAAGACCAGCATACCTACATAAGAGTATACAATAGAGAAACAGACTGCGAAAAGCGATTTTGTTTTAAACTATGTAGGTATGTAAAGAAGAAGCAAAGATTTGAAAAACATCTTCAAACTTATTAAAAGCTCTAAGAGCCAGTACAGACGGACTGCATTCCAGCTGCTACGTAACTGCCAACTGCCGATTGCCCATACATCAATTGCAATCAGAGTGCAGTTGTGCCGACTGCAATCGAACTGCAACGAAAAATGTATGGGCAGTCGGCAATTGCGGTTACGTTGCAGTTGGAATGCAGTCCGTTCGTACTGGCTCTAATAGTGTTAAGGTAGTAAAAATTAAGCATATTATTATTTGGTACTTACATGGCTTATTTTGAGAAACTTTTAACAACAAATCTACCTTTTACTACTGTCAAATAGCATTAATGAAACGAAAGTTAAATTGTGTAGAATAACTAACTATTCAGAACCAATAAGAAAACCATAAATAGATTTTATTGAAATTAAACGTTATAGTATGTTGCTTAAAAATAATGTCCACTATTACTTGAAGCGTTCCCAGAACGACCAGTTATCACACGCTATTTAATATAATTGATTTCACTGTCCAAAGCAGGCACTGAAAGGCTTGAATTTAGGTATCCCGTAGCTGTTTCCATTGTCCAGGATTGCCAAAAGTATTCCAACAGAGGTTTAGGGACTAGTCGAATGAAGCGGGGAATAACCACAGTTCTACACGAACACGACTTCATGATCGCATTCCCAATACGATTTATTAAGTTAATAATTTGTGTTTGTGATTAAAGGCTGTACTACGAACTTTTTACTAACAATGTAACATACTCGTACATTAAAAGCAAAACATTATCCATTATCCCCAGTTTTATCCCAAATAAAGTTTCAAAATTGGAAACAGAAGTTACTTTGGTACTTGGGATTTATTATGTTTAGTTTGAGGATTATTCTACGAGTATTACAACTTCATCAGTCCCTCCGTCGAAAACCACTTTAAATTAATTGCAATTAGTACAAATTGCTACGCGATAGGTTGACGATATCATGCTCCACTGAGCGTGACTACTTTCATTACTCTCTATTTGAGATTCTTGAATTTCAAAACCAAGCGAATGGTTTACCGAGACGAGTGCCTTTAGTACCCTACTGTCGGCTGAGTTGTCAATATCATGACATCCATTTTGCTATCCTTATCGCGTTCACTAGATATCAAACTTTCAAGCAACTCATCCAACTTAACGGGGTCGACTCCGTACAGGTAATAGTTTTCAACGATCATAAGTGCTCGAAGAAACAACTCCCTTATGTACTTGCTATACTTATTTTGTTTTCAGTCTAAGAAAAAGGTTTTGTCTTCTACGGATTAACTTTATGTCAATTAAACTTTAATCAAGTCTAATTTATAGAAATGCTCACATCGTATTTACATATCTTTTCAGAATAATGCATATTGATTACCGTTTTAAATTGAACTCAAAATGGTAATTAAGTTTCTTTAACTTAAGGTGACTTATTATAGAATTGACACGTGTGCCAAAATATTTAACCACACTACAAACTTTTTTATTTTTCATATTGTCTCAAACAATTTTTAATTTCAAAGGAATTTCTTCGGTGAACAGCACACTGCACGATTATCGCGATAGTAAAAAATTGAAACCATTTAAATTATGAAACATTGAAGAAGTTTTAACCAATTTACATTGTGTATTTAATACATCCGTGAAGAGGAGGTAACTGAAACATTGTATGTTCAGGGGAATAAAAATATTGATGTGCGTATCCAAATGGAAATAAATTTACAAATGAAGATACCTGCCAGACCAACATTGATTTTAAATTGCTACTCTGTATAAGTAACGGTGGCAGGTCGAAATAATACTTTAAAGTATCTCAGCTTGTATATATTTTTGTTGAGAATCAACTTTGTGTTACATTTTAAAGTTACGGGCAAAGTAAGGTACGGGGTTACAGTTATAAACTCTGGGACAAAGTTTCCACTTTGCAGTTTTTATTGTTTTGTGTCCTAAAACAGATCCAATTAAGGGTTAATGAGATGAGGTTAAAACAATTTAAACATTTGATAAGTACTTAGTATGCTTTTGTTTTATTTGCTCACCGATAAATGCTATTTTGTTACCTTTCATTTCTTTTTGGTAGAGTTTGCTTGGTCACATTAAATTTTCGCCACGATTTGATGATGAGAAAAAATATATTTCTTGTGTAAATTTACATAATCATATTTGCATATTAATATTGTTTTTTAGTGTACCAAACTAATTTAAGTTACCAAAGCCAATGTCACCTGCTCGCGTAACTTTTTACAAGCGATTGCTTTTTCCGATGCAGAGATGTTAATTGTACACCATATTATGCACTTCACCATATGCATATTCCTAGCAAATGGAGATTTCCAAGAGCTAACGTAGGTATGACTTAGGACTTAATACTACCAAAGAAATATATCCAAATCACCATAGGTGTTATTACAATATTTGAAGAATTATATTGAATTACCTAGCACCCACTCATAAGATCCTGGCTTGGTGACAGTGGGACCTGGAAATATTCCAAACCATGTATTTTTAAACCGGTTCATAAATGGCAGAGTTCTTAGATAACAAACACAAAAAAATAAATAAAAATTCAACAGAATTGATAACCATCTCCTTTATTAATTAATTCGTTTAAAAACTCTCATCTATGACTAAAATTTGCTTCAATTCCAAACCTAAGCTAGCTCAGCGCTTGTAACTAAGGACAAGCGATCCCCAGATAGTCATATTGCACACGGCGACACGCGTGTTTACCGCCGCTCGCGTACCTACGTACGAACAACCAGGGGCGACAACCCGTATAATAGAATCAGCATTCAAGGCGAATGGATATGTAAGGCACTTAGCTGTAACACGGCTGCCTGTGGCAGTTTTGCTCGGACAGCCTTTTCAAAAGATGAGAAATAGTTATTTTCTGCTCCCGGACCACCCGCAACGATTAATCATCCGCACTCAGCGGGAGCTCGGATTGACCTATGTCCAGCTCGCGTCACTTCAGACTTGCGTTTGTTTCTTTCCGAGCTGCACAAAAGAGTTTTTGTCCGTAAGAGTTAATCCCTGAGTTTTTCGGGGTGTCGAGATTTCCTAACACGCCCGTGACAGTATTTGAACTTTTTGTTTGTGTACTTAGCATGAGTTCGTAAAGATAATATCGTGGTATTTTTACGTTAATATTAAAAGTAACTATTTGAAGTGATTAGTGACTAATACATGCAGCGGGTCTTATCTATATCTAACCTCTTGAAACCACCTGCGCTGCGTCGGCAAATCAACCTATCAAGCTCGACAGATTCCGGGCTCACGTGATTCGAACGCAGTAATTGTAATATAGTGCCGAGAATTGTGTCACTAAGCCATATACGTAAATTTTTGCACAACACAAAGGATCGTAGCGGCTCGCTCGATAGCCTCTATTTATAACTTTAGCAACTGAACAAAAGAGTGTTTTTTTTATAGAATTGCGTGACCGATATCCACAATATCCGGATAAAACTTTATAGTGCCACTCTTTTCAACAGTTTTAGTATATTTTATAACTTGTTGCGTCCGTGTGTGATGACAGAGAACAATAAACAGCATGTTTTGTATGTACAGTCAAGTGTAAAAATATGAACTTATTCAAAGTTTCAAAAATATGTACGACAGACTCTTATTTCGACGCAATAAGGCCGTAGTAACATATTTTTGAGTGGTTCGAATAGATACTTATTTTTGCACTCGACTGTACAGCCGGACTCCACTGGGTTCATGGTGGTATTTATTCCGTAATGTGAACTTATTTGTAAGATAAAAGGTATTGTTCACCTATTATTGGGGCTACGTGAGTTTCTCCTCGGGGCGGAAGCCATATTGTGCCATGTTGGTAAAGAGAAGGGACTGGCCGATAATAATAGAATTACATGTTTGCGCAACATAATCTAAGGCAGTCCGGAGCATTCAATCCACGTAGGTACTTACTAGGATTTATTAAAAGAGGTCAGGTCGGTGAAAACGTCTGAAATATTGGGCACGTCAGGTAAATTTATAGGGATAATATGTTGTACGAAAGCTCAATTTCCGTGTGGGTTACTGTGATTTTTTTATCTAAGAAAAACAGATAACAAAGAAGGATACGCAAGGGCTTCGCTGTGTCGCGTGGCCGCATTGTGTATACCATCTGAATGTTTTCTATACGCATATTTAAAATATCTGATTGTGTAAATTAAACAATTCCATAAATGGAAATTGATCATAAAATAAAGTTGAACGATAATTAGGTACTTACTTAATACATTTCTCTAAATCATTTAATTGGACTTTCTTCTGGAGTATTTTAGTACGACAAACTAAGAAGGATATAGAGAATAAAGATAAAGATAGAGGAATAGAAAGCTGCCGATAGGAAATACGCATGGATATTTATTAACAAAATATTGATTTTATTGTTTGCTTTTTAATAATGTTAGAGTTTTTAAAAACTGCGATGGCCTAGTGGTTTGACCTATGGTCCTCGAGTAGGGGATAGTAGATTCAAACCCGGCTCGTATCTCTGAGTTTTCGAAATGCATGTGTTACATTTTAAATTTACCATAAGCTTTAGAGTAAAGGAAAAAATCTGCACAAACCGGCGAATCAATTCAATGGTTGGAAGTTTCAATCGGCTTAGAATCCGGAAAGGAAATTCGACAAGAGTGGCACTGATGATATGATGATAAATAATAACGTTACCACATCCTCACTTATGCAATAATCATGGGATTATCGAAGTCACATACAATAATTACCCCTATCTGGACAATCTAATCAAAGTCATTACAACTTTTTCACCCTAGAGATCCGAATAGCAATAAAAATTTATGAGCAAGCGGATTCTATGACAGCTCGTAAACGGCACACCATAAAAATGTATGCGCCGTCTCCTATCGATATTAACCAACAGCTGATGAGGGTGATTATGTTTATGGGACACGCATTCCGTACGGACGAGGCCCCTAAAGCCTTAAGCCCCGAGGCGTTCCGGGCCCGAAGTGCTGCTATGTATCATTATGATAGCCTGATGATAGGAATACGCAGGATAGATAACAAATGTTGATTTTATTGTTTGCTTTTTACTAATGTTAGAGTTTTTAAAAACTGCGATGGCCTATGGTTGACAATGGTCTCTCGAGTAGGGGTAGTAATTCAAACCCGGCTTCGTATCTCTGAGTTTCGAAATGCATTTACAAAATTATATTTTGAAATTTCATGAGCTTTAGATTAAAGGAAAGCATCGTGCAAAAATCTGCACAAACCGGCGAATCAATTCAATTGTATGTGAAGTTTCCAATCAGCTTTGGACCTGTTCTGAAAGGAGACCTGTAACAAACAGTGGCACAGATGATGATGATGATAAATAATAACGTTACCACATCCTCACTTATCTAGCAATAATCATGGGATTATCGAAGTCACATACAATAATTACCCCTATCTGGACAATCTAATCAAAGTCATTACAACTTTTTCACCCTAGAGATCCGAATAGCAATAAAAATTTATGAGCAAGCGGATTCTATGACAGCTCGTAAACGGCTCACCATAAAAATGTATGCGCCGTCTCCTATCGATATTAACCAACAGCTGATGAGGGTGATTATGTTTATGGGACACGCATTCCGTACGGACGAGGCCCCTAAAGCCTTAAGCCCCGAGGCGTTCCGGGCCCGAAGTGCTGCTATGTATCATTTTTATAGCCTTAGCCAAAGTGAATTTGCAGGCCGAGATAACACGGACGTGTTAGTCATTTACATCTAATGTGGCCACAAGTACGTATAATTTGTGGTAGGCCCGAACGACTCTGTCCTTGAATATTAGCGCTAACATTATGTTGTTCATTTGTTTTGCGAGTGCTTTACAACAGTAATTTGTATTTGAGTAACGCTTACACGTGTACATTCCATTTTAGTGTCATAATTTCAGGGAATGCTTGTAACTGTAGAATTAATTTACTTAAACTTCGAAATGGACGTATGATCTGGCTGAAGCCACGGGTTCATGGTGGATGCAGGCCGCTTCCAACTGAAACAAATGGGGGAGGCCTTACGATGATGATGAGTTAAACTTTCTAGAAGTACTAGTTATACACGTCTATTTAACCTAAAATTGGCAAGAGTAAAAAAATACAAAAACAGTTATACAGTATCATACCTTTATTTAATACCGTCTTAGGGTCTACAGAAAAATGAAAAAAAAATCTAGCATTATTGGTTTTTCAGAAAATCTATGTACATCACCATGCACGTTGCCAATTCTATAAGAACAAAGTAACATTATTGTGTGTACACGCTGGTTACCGCTGCCAATCAGGCAGTAAACTTTTATATAAAAAAAACCTAAATTATTTAAAAAAAACATCATTTATACTTGGTTTTAATATTTGGTATAGGTATTTTAACTAAATGTAAACAAAACACCGTCAATTGGTGTCTTAAATATTGAAATTTCCCCATTAAACTATCTAAACATACTATCTGTATTGATATACACTAGTCTAGTTAGTATTACAATGATAGACAAGTAAAATGTTTAAATCCTTGAATGTGACAAATCTAGCAACTGAAGTTTGTTTACATTTAGTTAAATACTCGTACCTATCCAAATCAAATATAGTGTGGAACTTCGAAAGCAATTTCGTGTTTTCGTTTTTAACAGCGAAACAAAGGGGCATATATATGAGTTGCTCTGAAGATGAGCTCTGATTGAGTTCGAAACGCGCTCTAGTGTAGATGCAAGGCTATGGATTGCATAGAGTTTAATGTGGGCAAAGCGTCATAAAAACTGTGGATGGCCAGGGCAGAACTTTTCTCTAATGGGTGAAAGAAGCATCGTGCATGCTTTTAGAATTCAATCTGTTTTGAATATACATTTATATTTATCAACCTCATGCTCATCCAATAAGCAGTATAGCAAATTTAAACGTTCCAAAGAAGAGTTTAGAGAAGGTGTATCAGAGCTATCATCAGAACCGAATTGTGGCGGTGCGTGCGGTTTAATGTCTTCGTCCGGATTAGAGCCACAATCATAACATGCATTTTCTATGGGAATTAAAGCTAAAATCTTATGCGGTCGACTTTATGTTAAGCACTGCAGACAAAGAAAGAAAAGCATACTGTTTAAAAAGATTTAAAATAAACAAGGGAACGTAAAATCGTTAATTTGAAATCAAAAAATGAACAGGGAACTTGGTAATGTACACCGTGGTTACCGAAGTTAATTCACCTTGTAGTTGGCAACGTACATGGTGGTTACCGGACGTTGAATGTAAGTACTTCTTCACAAACTTGGCGACGGTAACCGTGGTGTACGTTTTCTAATTTAACAGTGACTATCGTTGTTATCATGCTGAATGTACACTAAAGAACCAATTGTTCGTATACTTTAGCATTTTTTCATAAAACACAAAACATAATAAGCATAGCTTGCAAAGAAAAAAGTTGTTTTTTTTTGCGAAAACTTTCCCTAGGTACTAGAATGCGACGCCGCGTTGAACTTATTTTTGACAATGACGTTAATTTGTAATTATTGCCAAGTCACATATTTTTTCAACCATTCGTATAAAATGGCTGAAGTAGTTTTTAGTCATAAGTTCCAAAAATATATATATTGATGATAGATTTTTTATTAACTAACGTACAAGTGATGCATAGTGCCAATTATTTAAAATTAACTTATCTACTGAACTTAGTTGGAGTAGCTTAGATAAGGTCTAAAGAATCATTTTTGAAAACCAAAGCAAGAAAGAAAGCGCTTCATTGTACAGTTTTATACGTAAATTCTCATAATTTTTATGTGCCATTAAATAAAAAACGCGTCTAACTTGGATATTAAATACCCCAAAATACTTTTACTTTCGAGATTTAAACCTTTTTTTAATTTAATTAAGAAACGATGCCAAAGTCTAACGCAGTATTTAATCAACGAATCTTCGATGAATAGCTGTCGTTTATTTTATTTTTCTACTTAATTATTTTAATTAAAAAGTGCTGACCCTTTGTTTCTACTTGTAATAGGCGCTTTTATTTTTTGCCGTTACTTATTTACGTTGTTTGGTAAGATGATAATCATTATTTAAAAAAAAAATGATTCAAGCGTTACTTTCAGAGGTCCGTATCGTAAATAAATAATATAATTATTATGGTGTGTGTAGTGTGGTAGTTTATGATTTTACTGGTTAGTAGGTACGGATTTGTTTGCTAACGGATCTACGTTCGGGTGTTTGTAGCTTTGAGAATGAACTCGTTGAGAGTCTGAAAATCGTAACATCTGTGTGACGTTTCTGATAGTTAAGTCTGTGTGATATACCTAAGTATTATTTAATATGGAAGAAGGGGGCGAGTTGGGCATGGTGACATTAATCAGTGTGACGAAGAAGCCAGGTAATAAAAATATTGTAGTTTTCTGTTTATTTAACTAGACAAACAATAGCTATCCACCTACTTTGACAAATGAAAATGAGAATTTTTAATTGATTTATTGAAATAGACAATTCAATTTACTTTTGAGACGACGCGTTAACCTATTAAGTAATTTAGTTTTAAATGTCAAAAACAAATTGTTTTTTTCTTTAGGGAAATCTAAAACCGTTTATATATTTATTTTATTGTAAAGTTTCAAAAATACATCTTTTTCCCAGCCTATATATAGATCACTCTGTTGATCACATGCCTCTTCTCAGAATGAAAGGGCTTGGGCCGTACTTCCCGCGTGGGCCCAGTGCGGTTTGGGAACAAATAAATACAAGCATTAATAAAACATGACAACAATTACAACGTTGTCGTAACAAATTAATACCTTAAACTTTAAACTTTAGTAATTGAATTTTTCTTTAGGGCCTACGAGTATAGCGTAATTCATTTACAACTGCCAAACAAAAAACTGCGTTTAAATCAGTGCATCGGCTCTATGGAGAGCTTTACGAGGCCACAACATGCCATTCAAACTTCTAACACACGTCTTTGTTTTGTGTCGGGCGCTAAGGAGACTAATAAGTACAATCAGTATAATACAAGCAACGCTAAAATGTCTCAAAGTTTTTGTTTTTACTTATGTGACAAACTCAAACAAAACCTGACATTAAGATTTGACTTAAACCACAGTGTGGGTTCAAACCCCGTCCGGCGGTGACTCGAAAATCGTTTTCGCTTTTCAAAATTTTTAAATTTCGTTGAGTTAGCTAGGGTATTACTAACAAAAACAAATAATACTAGAAAAATAAAAGTGGTACATCATTTCCTACGCCTTTCCACTAATTTGGAACGTAGGAGTCGTGATTTATGGTAGTTACGATGGATGGCACCACACGTCACTATTCGGGTACGTAAATGATTAAGATTTTCGGTTGCTTAGTGGATTTCTCGGTGGTCGACTTGGTTAAGACACCTCTGGCGCGTAAAGCCACAGGAGTTGTGGGTTTGAATCTCGTCCGGTGACCCGAAAATCTTTTTTTGGAGATAAGTATTTAAATAAATTTGTTCAACAGTCGAGACCCATTGGGTAAGAATTTTTGAGCGTCACGATTTAAATGGGTCCCGACTGTTGAACTTTACGTTAGCTACTTAACAAAGTTCTAGCCCACTAGACTTGTTTTCTTCTTTTTAGTATTTTTAAGACAGTCGGGTTTTTTGATTTTTAAAATTTATTGTTTCATTTCACACTTTTCTGTGAAACCGATAACCGTTGGGGCAGACGAGTTCTTGAGTGGAGACCACGGATCGGCAAACGTAGCGTAGGACGTCCTCAGACTCGGTGGAGCGATGATCTTCGCAGGGCGGCTGGCAAGAGCTGGACGAGAGTAGCCGAGGATCGTGCTCAGTGGCGTGGACGAACATAGGCTGATGATGATGATGATGAATCATTACCTTTCATTTGATACCCCACTCGATAGGTTTGAATAATAATCATACTTTGAAAACTTACAATTTGGCCCCAAAAATCCGCCATTTTGATTTTAATAATTTCATGTACCCAGTGTCACTTGCGTCATTAAGACAAATCCAATGACGTATCATTTATCAAAATCGGTTCAGCCGTTGAGTAGTTACGAGAGGACATAGGAATAGACATACATACATACATACATAGGTACGCGTCAAACACATAACCCTCCTTCTTCGCAGTCGGGTAAAAGTCTTATCTACTAGTAACATTTTTCTTTTTAGTTACATTACCATACTTTCATTTAAGTAGGTACATTAAAATTTATATTAGTACCTAGATAGTACAAAAGTTTCTGTAAAACCCAGTATGTATTTTTAATATTCGTTTAACCAACAAATAAAATCATTAAAAGAGTACCATTCACATAGAAACAACGCTATTGTCGTATATTTTTTCGTGCGCGTTTAAGAAACACGCATGAATTACTTTACTTTTGTCATGGCCAGGGACTGAATAAATTTAATGAGGGTCCACACCATTCTTCGCTTCCTTTGTGCTTCCATACATAGTCATCCTGACTTGCTAGTGGTCGGGTGTATTAGTTCATTACCAGAAACGAATTTAAACGTTAATAAACTTTATACTAATGTACTGACACGCCCTTTTATATTATAAATAATGTTAACGGTGTCCGTTTATTAACTTTAAAGTATATAACGTGTATTTTTGATACCTCAAACTTTAAGGGTAGTTAGTGAAGGCCCTAATAATCACATTTTATTATTTTTTAGTAAAAAAAATTGACTTATTATTTTTCTTACAAAATTAATTAGCACGCAATGTATCGACGTGATACTACTTTGTTTTTCTTCAAAACGTCGCATTTGTTGGCGTGACAGCTGTCACAGAACGCTTCTCTCTCGTATCAAATTATTGTACACATTACATTGCTGCTCGAAAATATTTCGAAAATTAATTACTAATTATTTCTAAATTAACAATTTGTTTTGATATCGGTTCACAGCACTTAAATCTTTGTCTGGTTACAGTTTGAGGTAGTATCAAAAATACACGCTGTAGATTACAATATAAATGTCATTGTTCATTTCACGTCACATGGTGCAACAAGGATCGACAATATACTTTTAAGATCTTAGACTGATCGTATTTAAATTTTCCTGAAAGTTGTAGTTTAAGGCATTTAGCAATTAATTTAACATAAAATTATTAAAGTAAATTATAAGGATAAGGTACATTAAATGAGTCACGGATAGAGAACCGTACATTGAGCTGGTTCGTAAATTTTCCTTAGCCATTTTTTTCCTTTTCGTCTCTTTACAATAGTCACGCGCTATCTTCAAATCGAATGATCCTTAACAAAAATAAGTAAAATATTATCAATGGCTTTTCAAGTTTGTTGCTCTGATATATGAAAGTCTTACAAACATCCGCCTTGCCTTCTCATGGGTAAACGACCGGATGCCAAAAACTGCAAACACCGCTTGGCTGACACTAAAATGTGGACGTGGATATACAAAACGATGTATATCTACTTGGTGTAATATTTCAACAAAATTAAGATCAAAGCATTTATTCTAAAAGTAGGCCGCAAAGGGCTTTTTTATACTACCTACCTTTTTGGAAAGACCATCACTGCCAAGAAGAACGCTGGCAAGAAGTTTTGTTTTCCAAAATAATAATTGGCATCGACACCATCGACATCTCTGTTTTTTTTAATAATGATATTTTCATACATAAAGCCTAGCCTAGTAATTTAACCACTAGTATGCAGGGTCTTGGGTTGCATCCCGGGCCCGCACCTCTGATATTTTTCAGTTTTTGACCCGGATTTTTAAATAAAATTAAATAATAAATGTTCCGAATACGAAGCCACAAATCTTTTTTGGCATAACAAACGATGTCACATCCCCAAGAATTTCACAAGAATTAAAAAAAAAGTAACTGTCAAAATGTATAAGCGATTTTCGTATGGCGGTTTTTTTCTATGGAATTTACTCGTCTGAACGTTAGTTCTCTGAGTTGTCTGTGATAATGATGATAACAAGTTTGGTCAACGAATTTACGGAAAATTCTGCTTGTTAACTTCTCACTGGTTACTTTCTTGTAGCTATTAACACAGAATTTATGCTTTATCCATCAACAAGTGTACAAAAGCCTCATAAAAGCGTGGAACTCGAACAGAAGTTAAACCATATCTCGAGGCGCAAGTGTGCGTACAAACCGCAGCAGCTGCCGTTACCGGTGGTCTAGTATCCATGAATTCAGTGAAACTTCTGGTACCGCTAACATTATATTTATGGCCGGAGTGTACGTTTGCTAGACGTTTTGTCTGTCCGGGCGGGGTTATTACTCATCGCAACACGGAAGTGTCGACAGCGACATCCGCGATTGCAGCGTGCAGTCGTGTTTGTCAATGTCTCGTGATATATCGCCGGTGGCCGGTGCCAAATTTTCGCATGTGTGTTTACCTTTACCGGGTACTTTTGATGGCGCAATGCTATGACGTGTCGTTTTATTCATTGATTACTTTCTGGATTTTACATAAGTGTAATACAAATTCTGTCAACCTGATTAATTGAGTACACCTACGAAAAGTTATAACTATCAAAACCAGTAGTTCTTTCTATTACTTTTTTCTTTTTCTAAGTTTCAATTAAAAAGTAATGTAGGTAAAGTTCAATTTACTTATAAGTGAAACAAATTAAGGAAATGTTCGCAAAAAAATTATGACTCAAATGAAAAATAATTGAATATGTTGAAATTTTTAGTGACTTTTTTTTTTTATGGTATAGGGGGCAAACACTTATCTAAATCCTACTAAATATAAGTTAACTGTAAGTTTTTTAGCCTTTTACATTGAAATAACTGGATTTACTTAAAATTTTGCCACATAAAATGGTCTTTTATCTATCTACCTGTTAATATTAACAGGTAGGATACTTTTTATGACACACAAAATGAATTCGTGGAAAGTCTCAAAATTGCAATCCCTAGTAGGTTAGGTACACTTTCATGGTAGTACTTGTTGCATCTAGCATGGAACTTATTCCAATGAAGACATAATGTGAATTTTAGAAATTTCATGGCAATTTTGTAAAATTCCAGATTTCCAATTAAACTTTAAGAGACTAATTGTTTACGCAAGTAAAACTGGGGGTAAAAGCTAGTAATATTAACAAGTAAGATTCGCTACAACTTTCCACACAAATTAAAGCGTAGGTACTTATATAATATTATGTATCAAAAAATGGAACTTAAAGCGAATAACTCTTCAGACTTCGTTTCAAGTTATGCTTGGCCGTCCATACGTTTTAGCTTTCACCCATTTACCCGTATAAATGGCTATAAGCGGTTCTATGATCGAAGTTCGCTCGTATTTCTTCTCTTAGGCAATTCCAGTTTTTGAACGACCCTTGTTACTTGGAAAATTCATTTTGAAACAATTTCCGGTCGTGAAACTCTTAATTTTTCCTTTTAAGAATGGTCAAGTTAATGCTCAGTGATAGGAAAATTATGGTAGAGGATTAAGTTAATCATTATGAGTAATGTTAATAATACCGACTTGTTAGAAATTTAAGTGAAATATTGGTCGTTTTACTAAAAATTAGGTATTACTTTTCACCTTTGTAGGTTTGATCGAAAATTTGAACACTGAAATTAAAATTCAAAGCGAGGCCCAAAATTGTTTTACCCCCTTTTTGACTGTCGTGTCTTAAATGAAATAACTCAGTTTTAGTGCTAGTTTAATTCTTATCTATTTTATTATAGTAAGATAGTGGTACTTATGGAGACAAAATATTTTTTTCTTTTCTTTCTTTCTTTCTTTTAAGTTTTTAAGTGACTAATTTTTTTTACTAAAGGGGTTCCGCATCTCTGAAGCACAAACATATTTTTGGTGACTTTCAAATTTGTACTGAACCCTCGGTGCGCGGGTCCAGCTCGCACTCGGCCAGTTTGTTTTCCGAAGCAGAAATATTAATATCAGAGTTACAAAGTCGTAGCAGAAGTGTTCACGACAAATAGACATGGCATGTATAGATACCCAAATTGCAATAGCCATCCTAAACAAACTACAGAAATTGCCAAAGTTTCCATGTTGACAGTAATAGATAAAATCCATCCGATCCAGTCACGATTAGTCCTCCGAGAGAAATATCACATCGGAACGTTAAATAAGATGTAAAATAGCTTAAATTGTAAAATAAAACGGCTAAGTGCGAGCCGGACTCGCGCACTAAGAATAACGTACGTTCCTAAAGATTAGAAAAAATTAAGAAATTTTCAAGAAAAAAATCTCATTTTCAATTTAAGTATAAGTATTTGTTAGGAAAATCTACGTAATAATAAACATTATTATAATATTTAAAGTTCATAGGTTAGTGAAACATTGAAATGAAATAAAATGAATTGCAATATTGATTTATTCACAATGAACATAATTATGGTTAGATAAAGGTACGTAGTATATTATTTGCTTCCGTTGACATGTTCAGCCAAGTTAGGTATCTGAAAATCTCTGAGGTCAGTGATTAAGTCACCCAATCGATAACAATACTCAACTTAATAATTATTAATATAAAATTGTGTTGGAGGCATACAATCAATTTATATAATGTCAAATTTAATGTCATAATGATTCTGAATATAATGATAATCTTTATTAATAATGATATTTTTTATTTGTTTTTCATAAAAATACAATATTAACAAACTTATGGGATATACTTATTAAAAGGCACAAAATAACACACATTAACCTGAACTAGGAAAATTCCTGTGTTTCAGGTGTAGATGTAGAAGGGCTCATTAATCAAACTTAAATATCCGTTCCCATGCAAATCTTTCTTGTGTCATGCATCTCTTAATATTTGTGACTTAAAAATTCCTTGATTAACATCAACATCAAGGAATTTTACATAAGCAACATAAGCACTTATATTGTTAAAAGATACATTAAAAACATTATAGTAAACTAACCTAAACTAACACAGTATATACATCATAACTAAACTGACAAAATAGCAACTATAAAAATTTAACACATTAAGTTACAAATATTAATAAAAAAGTAGGAGAATAAAACTATTTTAAAAGTACAAACTATCGCAGTTGACCCGCGGCAAGGATCCCAGGATACTGGCAGCATTGCCACGCTGGATCGCGAGACATAGCCGTTGGGCAAAGTAGAAGCCAGCCCTGAGATCACCAGTGCATGGACCAACCTTGTGGACAACTCCTTGTACAGTTTCTTGGTTTGAGACGACCACGGGCCCAAAGTCTCTACAGCCAGCGCAACAAATTCATAATTAGCGCATAACTATGAGTACTTTCTGGGCTTTATTATTTGCGCTTGTTCGGCTGCAACCCCAGCTCTCCGAGCGGTGCTTGTGACGTGAGACGGAGCTAACGTATCCACGCAAGTGGCGTCCCAAAACTTGAGCACGTCCAAACTCCAGGGCATAAGTGTGGCTCCATCTAGTCTCTTGCCATCATCCCTCAGCATACCACTCGGCTCGAGAACGCCGGCCGCAGGGCAACTGAGGTGAGCGCTCGCTGGACTATATCATTGAGACTCCAATGCTGGTAAAAACGGCCGGCGCTCTTCAAGCATGCAAGTCCGTGATGCCCCAGATAATCTACAGGGTGACCACACGGACAACGGTGAGGCTCGCATATTTCGTGCCCAAACGCAGCCTACTGCTATTACGTAGACAAAATTCCTTGATACAAATTAA